>NC_137738.1:120378563-120870830 GCF_963264785.1 Psittacula echo
AAATCCATAAGGAGCTTGCTTTGCTGTACTCTCACACTGCAGAGGGGAAGTGTTCTAGCACGCCAAAAGCAGTCGTGCCGTTTTTCATGAAAATCTCATTCATTTCAACCTTCTACCTCACATATTTGCTTAAAATGTAGGTCTTGGCTCTCACCATCTATTTTTCCTGTGCAAACAAGTATTGGTGCAGGTTACCTTCGCTCAACTATGACAACTTGTTACCAGGGCAAGCAGTCCAATAGACATCACATCAAAGAGCCAAAGGAAAATTCAAAGGGGAAGAGAAACAGAGGTAATAAAGAGGGAGTTTATGGGCTGCCACAGAGTTATATAGAACTAGAGACACTACCTCATGACACTACAGGGTAGTGACTGTATTTAGAGCGCAGCTCTTGCTATTAGGAGGTTTTGCCACTCCAGAAGGGAGAGATTTCCCTAAATACTGAGTCTTTTGGTACCTGCTGACCTGGAGCTCTGTAACAGATTCTGTGCTGGTATTTCCCACCACAAAGCGCAGCCTCCCAACACCAATGAGTTAAAAGTTGTCTGGGCATCCAGCCCAGATGAATAACATCCCAAATGTTGAAGGAAGTAGCAAGGGAAATAGAAAAGCCTTTGACAGAAATTGTTGATAGCTTGCTAAGGCTGGGGAGGGAACCAGGGAATTTGGAGGTTGCTAATGTTGTTCCTATGTGTAAGAAAGGATCAGGGAGGATCCAGGAAACGACATAGCAGTGAGTTTGGCTTCAGTTGCAAGAACAATGTAAGAAACATAAATAAGGGACAGAATGCTTGATTTGGTAAAATCAGAAGGGTCTGATTTCTTCAAGTAATTTACCTTCAGCCGGTTAGTTCTGGAAAACACTGATATAAAATGCCTTACAGACAGAGGGAAAGCTACTGAGGTGGGAAAAGTGGAAGGTTTTGTAGAATCCTGAGGTGAATTGTCCAGGGTACCTGCAGTCCTGTGCAGATCACTGTATGTCTGGTATCAGACTTGCTGGTGCCATCTTTATGTGGGAAGTGGTGTTTTGAGGTCAGATGAATCTATTAGAAAAATAGACCGAGTCATTTTCTGGTCTCTCTCACACTGAGAACTCAAAAAATTTAAACTGATTAACTAAAATATTTATTGTTTCCATTCAAAACAAATGGAGAACAGCTTGGCTGGAGCCAGGGACAAGTGCAACACGCGCATTGGTGGGCTCATTCTGGGATTAGATAAAGCATTCAGAAGCTGGTCCATCAGTGCTGCAGTAGGGGCAGAAACAAGAACTTGAATCCCATAAGTTTATTTTAAGAGTCCTCTTTTTGATCTGGTGGAATATTCTGCTTGCAAGATTGCTACAGACCAGAATAAAGCAACCTACAAACACTCTGTGACTTCTTTGAACGGATGAAAATCTATACAGACAGGGAGAGCATCAAGATGCTGTAGGAAACTACTGTAGGTTGAGAGAAGTGAGCAGCAAGAAGCTGAGCGCGCTTCACTCATAGGAGTAAGATAAACAAGTTGCTAACCAACGTAGCTAACAACTTGTTAACCAAGAGGAGTAAGATAAAGATACAATTATCCCTAACTAACAAGTTGTTAACTAACAGGAGAGTAAGATAAAGATACAGTTATCCTTAACTAACAAGTTGTTAACTAACAGGAGTAAGATAAAGATACAGTTATCCTTAACTAACTCTTGTTAGTTAAGGGCACAGTTCTCCAGCTCCAGCTCCAAGCAGGACACACAGGTATGCACTAGAGGAGAAAAGCTCTAAGTGGCTAAAATAGGATGAAGGATAGATGGGGATTGCATTTTCTTTTCCCTACAAAAGCTTGCAGCAGTGGGGAAATGCATCTCATGAATTTATGTCCTTCTCACAATGATACGAAGCAAATTACAGAGAATTAAGCTGTTGCATAAGTGAGCAAGCAGCATGAGTCAGGGGGTTTGGGAAAAATGAGTCACAGCGGGAAGGGAACGGAGCCAGGTTTGGAGCTCCAAGAGAGAGACTGGGAAAGAATTTTATGGATGTAGATAAGAGCCTGACAGAATGGATTGCAGTGGAGAAGGAGAAAAACTAACTAGCTCTAACCAGGGAACCATACACTAGATGTAGAGAAAGCTATAGCTAAAAAGCAGGTCGGGAAAAACGCCTGTACACAACTGGTGGTTGGAGTGGAGAGGAGGCTGCCAAAGTCAGCAGTGGAAGGACATAATTGTGTAAATCACTTCAAGAGGGAGCGCGGGTACATTTTTGGAAAATGAGGGAATCACTGGGTATAGCTATTAGTGAGGCTTGTGGAATTAAAACTATGAAATGCAAGTTGATTTATATTGTGAAGGAATACGGGAGCAAGCTCTGCTGCCCTCCAGGGTGCTCACATTATTGCTGTAGCACCCTGCAAACTTCAAACAGTAAGTGATGCACATCAGAGCATTACCTTCACCTGCAAATAGTTGCCAGTATCATAGAACCCCAGCCTGGTTTGTGTTGGAAGGGAGCTTAAAGCTCATCCAGTTCCAACCCCTGCCATGGGCAGGGACACCTTCCACTAGAGCAGCTTGCTCCAGGTCCCTGTGTCCAACCTGGCCTTGAACACTGCCAGGGATGGGGCAGCCACAGCTTCTCTGGGCACCCTGTGCCAGCGCCTCAGCACCCTTGCAGGGAAGAGCTTCTGCCTAAGAGCTCATATCAATCTCCCCTGTTCTGTCAGGTTAAAGCCATTCCCCTTGGCCTGTCCCTACAGGCCCTTGTCCAAAGCTCCTTTCCAGGTTTCCTGGAGCCCCTTTAGGCACTGGTGCTAAAGGTCTTTCCCTTTAGAAGCATTCTCTAGACTGAACAAGCCTGGCTCTCTTCCAAAATGAACTTCTAGAATAACCCTGCGGAGTGCTGCAAACAGTGGTATTTATGTTAGGATGAGTCACTGGGGTCTGATGGCCGTATGTACCACGGTACAGTTGAGGACTTCCATAAACAATTCTGAAAAAGCAGCGTGGCTTCCATGTAATTCCATTGAGAGACCAGTGTCCTCAGTTGCAATGTTCCTCCCACCCACTGCTCTATTGCCTCTGACTTTACATCAATTTACGGTTTTCAGATAGCCGTAATCATTACAACTTGGTAGAGCCCCACCCCACTTCACCCATTTGGGGAATGGTATGGTTTGACCGAGCACAAGCCTGCAGGAGAAGCAGAGTACAAGATCCATATAATTAAAGACTGGGTCATGATGCTTCATGGATCTGAATGCAGAGTGGTCAAAGAACCTGGATACTGTGGTTTGCAATCCCCAGAGTACTTGACTTTGAAACTGTCATGTTCTTACAGTGTAGTATTCTGGATGTAACACCTATAAACAACATATGGGGATTAAAGTATTCAATCCAAACTCATTTTACAAGTTCTGTTAATATTTCATAAATATTTAAAGTACAAATAAATCCCATAAGAAGCTTGTTTTTAAGTGGCCTATTGAAAGGCTGAATTATCATTGGAGTTCAATTATTACAATGATCAAAACACGGAGGTAGCTCAGCTCCATTTCCAAGTCAAATTAATCTGCAAAAGGATTGTTAGAGATGCTCAGGTTATTTCAAAGGAAACTTTCCAACTACACAGGTTATAACTGTCCAGAGAATAACTGCCTGGGAATAAAAGTCTCAGCAACTTCTTAGATCAGACCGAGAGCTACAGTGAGTGTAAGGATTGATCTGTATTTCACAGGTTGCATGAATCAATAACCAAATACCATTCAGGTTGTTTAACGATGTAATACAAACTTACAGCTCTTGTTGTGCTGCTCCCTACAGATAAACCTTTTAAATGTTAGCTGATTCAAAAAGAGAAAGAAAAAAAGGGTAAGGTTAAAAGAGGGACTCTTCAGTAGGGACTGCAGGGATAGGACAAGGGGTAATGGGTTAAAACTTAAACAGGGGAAGTTTAGATTGGATCTAAGGAAGAAATTCTTTACTGAGAGGGTGCTGAGGCACTGGAATGGGTTGCCCAGGGAGGTTGTGAATGCTCCATCCCTGGCAGTGTTCAAGGCCAGGCTGGACAGAGCCTTGGGTGACATGGTTTAGTGTGAGGTGTCCCTGCCCATGGCAGGGGGTTTGAACTGGATGATCTTCAGGTCATTTCCAACCCTAACTATTCTATGAGTCTAAGAGAAGATCACTTGCACCACTGGTTACCAGTGTGATTTTACCTGGGTGAACATAGGTACGTGTAACATCTAGAAGTGAAATTTAAGGCATGAGAAAGGATGAGGAATGAGTTGAGGGTGTTTTCAGGCATCACTTACAAGCTACTTGCTTAAGGTAGGAGCCTCAGCTATGGCATCAGCTTCTGAAGCACTCATGGGAACAAACATTATCATGATGACACTAAATTTGGACAAGAGGATGCAGAGGAAAGATGCTCAACAATGAGCTTGTAAAAGCCCATTATTTTCTTTCTAGATCTGTTTCTTATACTGCACTCATCACTGTGGTATCTTGAGTGCTTTCCAGTAGTGCATTAAGCAACATGACAAACATCTGTCACATGTTTGTTCTCTCACCCTGTCCCCAGAGACACAAGTGTGTGCAGTGCAGTGTCTTGTTTTAATTTTTTTAATTATTATAAATACACATGCACGTAACACACATGATTAAACGTTCGTGCCGGGGAGGAAAGGGCAGACAAATTTATCTTGCTCTTAGGATTAAAGCTGATGACCTCTGTGATCTTCCTGTGGGAGTTTCTATCACACCCAGATCCTTCTGTCTTCACAGATACCAAATCAGGCTGCTCATGGGTGTCTGAAGCAGGCAGAAAACAAACATATAGATCCTCAATACCCTCATTTACTGTTCACACTGAAGTGCAGGGATTTTGTCAAGAAAGATCAAATGGAATGAGATGAGAGAATTTAAGGAAAAACATGTGCTTTGTGTATCCGTCACTTCATCCCTGCATTTAATGCAGGCTAAAAGCAGGAATTGATGCAGCTTCCAAACCACTGTCACAGAATCAGAGGGCACCGTGCAAGAATTTAATGGATTGGAAAAGTCCGATTTAAACTGGGAAAATAATCCTGAGAGTAATGGAATGAAGACCTGGGAGTTACGGATTTCCACACAGAGAGGTCATAACTGGGAAAACAATCTGAAAGCTTAATACCAGAGTGCAGCCAGACCTTGACAGATAGACAGCCTACCCATTCAAGAGCCATGGACATGTAAGTGGGAATCCCAGATCAATACTGGCACCACCAGTGTAAGGTTATGCTATTTCATATGTGGAGAGAAGTGTGTGTGTGTGTGTGTATTGGTAGATAACTCTGCCTTGGCCACCTCAGAGAAAACTGGAGCTGATCTGCCTCATCCCAAGACCTCCAACATCGAAGCTGCTTCCTTCCTATGACTTCCACTCCTCTATTGCTCCAGTAACTCTCGGGACAGTTAGAAAAAAGACTGTTTCTCTAATGGAGGATGATTCAGGTCACATCGAGTGCCAAGAAGCTGAAGACTTCTCTCTGGGCCTCACTCAAAGGCATAGATGCAGAGATCTGTGCAGCAACATCACATTGCAAAATCCATCAGTGCTGCTTGCCATACTCCACAAGGGCTGGGCTGCTTCTGGTATCCCACCAATACAATTCACATTTGGCACTGTTTTCAGTGCTGAAAACTTCCACTCGCTTCCTCACCCTTGTATCACTCACAACAGTAGACATATCTGTAATTATTGCAATACTGGAGATGTCAGAACTGAATGTTCCAGCACTGAAACCTTTCTTGCTGCCTGCAGTTCTCCTCCCACTATATTTTACTTGAAGCACTTTAAGAGGATCTTTAGGCCATCAGGTTTCCTCTAACATCGTTTTCACAGATGTGAGCAGAACTCCTCCGAGCATGGCAACCTACTGTCCTTCCCCATGCAGGCTAGAAGCTGCTCTCCTGTCCACCTTTACTTCCCATCTTGAGTAAAGTCCACAAACAAACCAGTTTGGAGTTTTCAAAGAACTCCCATCAATTCCATGTATCCATTTCCCCAGCTTGCCTAGGGACCTGTACCTCTGTAAAAGCCATCCAAAGACAGACAAAACAGCAAAAAGCACCAGGACTATGCAGAGTGACACCACCGACAAAGCTCTTCTGAAGCCCACCAAGAACACACCACATACTACTCTGCTTTTCTGTAACAGACAGGACAAGCACAGCTAATACACAACCCAGTTCAGGATCCTAATTTGAGTAATAAGATTAGGAGAGTTCTAAAGGATTCCTTGAAGCCAGTCTCAAAAGGTTGTTCTAAACACAGGTCTTCGGGGTGATAGCATCAAATTCTGCAAGACTTTGCAGATCAGGACAGGGCCAGCAGTCAAATGCTGCTTTTGAATACTGGTTTTTCTTTCAGACTGAGCTTACCATTGGGACGAATCAAAGCCCCTCAGTGCATAAGTCAATCTAGTTTGCTTTCTTTTAGCTGGAGTAGCTTATTACTCCATAGAAGTTAAACTAAATGAAAATCAGGCCATGGATGCAAATGGCAACATAAGGATTTAATGAATTTTAACTGATCCATCTTAAAAGGCAACTCATGTTAAGTTTACTCATATATGAAGTTCTTAAAGATCAAATAAACTGTCTTTGTTCCAGCACACCCTGCACAAGAAGATTTTGAACTCTGTGACTATCATAGCCATCTAACTTTCAGCTTTTGTAGAAACCAGGAATACATTGCAAAGCCCAGTGAAGTCCTTGCAAAGACTTGCATGGAATTCCACCATGCTTTGGCTTGAGTGTTTAATGATGTGTCAGGTTGGTATGAGGCAGCAGCTCTAGTCCCTGAAAGTCTTTACACCTGAGAATGTGCTTTTCAGCTGTCAGGACAAAACAACACAGTCAGCAAGTCCTGCATCAAAACAGCAGTTTCAGGTATGATGCAGAAATGCAAAGAGGGGGCTAACAGAAAAGGGCTTTATTTTCCCTGTCAGATAAAGAGAAGATAGCTGTAAAATATTTGGACATTTGGGGAAAGGGCAAACACTGAGAATTAATTCAAACTGTTGATGGTTTATTTTTTATTGAATCTTGTGGTCAAAATTGTTTTCCTTTGCTATGAGAAAGAATCCATCATTTTTTCCAAAGCACCACCCAGAATCTGCCACTGGTGATGTTCTAACATCCCCAGTGCCTATACAAATAGAGAGGTCAGCTGAGATTTGTAAACTGGAGATCATAAGTTTGAAGGAATTTGTTTATTCAGCCTAGAGTCTCCAAATTGTGTCCAATGCCAAAACTAAAAAGTCCTCTCACTGTACTGTGTCAGGTTACACTAAAAAGCTCTCCAACATTTGAGATGTTCAGATGAGAAAGCAAATTGTAATGCCATTTTCAGCAACCTATTTGTCAGCACATGCAGTTTAATTCTAAGTACCTCCAGCAGTTATAATGAATAGGCAAAATCAGAACGGTGGGGTTCTGCTTGTAGAAACCTGCATTTAGTGTGAACTACCCTGAAAAGTATCAGTCTAGTATTTGTATTTTTAGCTGTGCTGTTCAAATGCAAACATACCTGAACTCTTTCCAAAGGCTTTAGCAGATTGAATTAGGGGAGTTTTCATGGGAATGACAAGAGACAGATCTCTTCCTGAGGAGAAGGCCACCACATACCAAGTTCCAAGTCCCTGTCCAAAGCATGGAGCATGGGAGCCATGCAGAAGAGATCACCAGAGCCTCTTTAGTATCAGCAAAACAACATTTCTAACTCATCTCATCCTTGAGAAAAGGCTGAACTATGTTTGCTGAAGTTTTCTGCAGTGATTCAGCATTCAACAACCAACCAGCATGGGAAACAAAACACAAGGCAAAAAAGTCAAATGATTAAATTATGATAAAGTTGCAAGAAGTTTACAGAATGTTTTATAGTGCTACGTACAAAATATTAATGGTATTTGACAAATAGAAGAATCTGAATGTTTAAAATAACCATATCTGAAAATAGTTACAAATGCAGTATATCAGAATTAAGAGTTATTAGAAATCTGATAAGATTTTACATCCTTCAAGTGGAATAAGCCCTGACATTCCCTGAAATTACATCTTTGGATATATTTGAACTTTACTGCCTTCACTTAGAGGTAGATAGAAGATACATAAAACATTTCAATAGGCTAAAATCTGTTTTAAGTAAACTTTATGACTAATATTGCATTTGTTTTTCCTATAAAGATATAGATGAATGTGCAACTGGAACCCACAATTGTAGAGCAGACCAAGTATGTGTCAATTTAAGAGGCTCCTTCAGCTGCCAGTGTCCTCCAGGCTATCAGAAACGAGGGGACCAGTGTGTTGGTAAGTGTTGCTCTGGACTAAATGCTTTTCTTTCATTATCTGCAGTTGCAAACTTTATATTGATTATAAAGCATATGGGTAAAATAGCTATGTAACTGTGAAATGCAATGGAATAGTCACTTTATCACAGGGATTAATCACTAAACCATGAAACTAGAAACTATTTTAAGTACAATCAACACTTGGAGTTGATATTCACAAGATTAATTTTGCTAACAGTTACCATTGTGTTTATTGTTTGTATTGGGGTATTGCCTAATGGCCCAGATACAGTCATAAGTCTACTGTAGCAGCAAAGCAGAGCATGTCTTTCCACTGACCTCAGGGAGACTTGAGTCCAGGTCTGCAGAATAAAGCTCTACCTTCACACAGCCCTAATCCCAGCTCTGCAGAGCCCCCTTGCACAGTCTGGTTCAGTGCTCAACTTTATGAGTACACATGAAAGAAATGGAAACTCTGAATGGAGGTATATGATATTTGCAACTTATAAACTGCTGCACTTTATTCGTTGTGCCAAAATAAACTATTAGCACCCTTGGGACCTATACAAGTATAGCATGAAATTAAATCCAAGTGCAGTACAAACACTGCATCTTTCCTATTCCATCCTCATTTGGGGACATTATGCAAAAGTGCCATTACCCTGTTCCTGCAGTCCTCCTTCAGCCTTTATTCAACACCTCCTTCATCATGATTTTGATGGATGAACTGCTTTTATGGGCACTCAGCCTTAGGTTTGTCGGAGATAATAAAAACACCTATGAAATAAGAGAAGCAAATATACACATCATGAGGTGATAGTCAAGACTGCCTCTTTGAAGACACAAGACTGCTTTTATGCAGCCTAGGAGAAAAGCATTTGGGTTTTTATGTCTTCAGCAGAACAGGAACAACAGAACTTCAGGTTTTCCTCTTTGTGTTCAGGATCTTGCACTTGAAAGTGTTGAAGAATTCTTTGATTTTTATTTATATTCTCTTCCAAAAAGCCTTGCTAAGTCTGTAGCTAGTCACTGCAGGAAGGAAGCAGGGGAAGCTCAGTCCACACCTAGACTAACTTCAGTTTCTGGGTATGGCTCTTTCTGCAGGGTTCTGAGCCAAGGGCTGTCAAAATCAACCCAAAAATTCTTATCTCTTTCCTAAGAGACATGGATCAGGCCCTGAACTGTCAAACTGCTGTAAACACAGATGTGCCTAATTTCTCTCAGTTCTCTGTGCAAGAGTCAGATGGGCAGTTTGAAATGTAGGTAGAGGAAGAGTTTTGATAGGGATTTTTAATACCTGGGGTTTATCTCATTATGTTTAGAGCAGGTAAAGCATCTCACTGCTGTGTAACAGAACTCTGAGTGGCAAGCCCATGGTACTAACTGAAAGTCTCACAGGACACGTTATAGCACTCAGATGAGAAGCAGCACAATAGCACACCCTTACCTCTCCATGTGAATACATTTATGCCCCAAAATCTATCTATGAAGATGTCTGGAAAGTGAAAATTCCCTTCTCCTGTTTAGGTCAAACCCAAGAGTAACACCTGTGTTACATATTGCACACTGACCTAAATTCTAGGTCCGTCCATACTTTTTGGGCTGTCAGTGTTCAGGATGAAGCCTGTCTTTGGGGATTTTATAACCACTTTGCCAGAAGATGTTCTTGGGGCCAGATCTTGATAGAGGTTCTCCATATGGGAGGAAATGCTCCTTAAATTTGAAAGAGATTTTTCCAGACTATTTTGGCTTCAAGGTACAGGGGGAAAAAAAAAAGTTTATTTCTGACGATTGATTTTAGTCTAAATTCACTAATTTTTTGACTCTTTTTTTTGCTTGTTCACATGTTGCAAAATTAGTCCTTTCTGAAATACAAGGCTGTAGATAGAAGGAACTTTGCCAACATTACTTCAAAGTGAAGATTTGGCTGAATTGATTAGATAATTCTTAGCATGGATGTGCCTAATCCCACCAGAAAAACTCCCATTGAATGACAGTCAGATCCTGGAAGCATTTCTGTGCAGAAGTACAGTGCCTGAGCAGCAAAGCATTGCTCATGTCTGTACTGTATAATCAGGTCTTTAAACAGCACTTTGTAGAGCTTAGTCCTGTAAAAGTCAAGGATGGATGAGACCTACGGAGCCTCCTGATTTATTCCTTTTCTACTTCCAAATATCTCTCTGCAGTAAGAGTTACAGAGACAGTCGCTACTGTATGGAGAGGCAGGAATTTTCCAGCATGAGCCTTTTCATTCAGAACCATCCAAAAGACTCCTCTGCTAAGTTCAGCCCTGAAGAGTGACTTCAGATCTGACACAGAAAGGGTTAACTTCTAAAGATTATTTTTTCATTTGATATTAAAACAAACACTTTCCTCATTATATAAAAAAAAACCTTGGCCTCTTTTTAAACACATCTATGGTGGAAACAGCTGGAGGTAGGAAACTCAAGATCTGGCATGGATATGGGAAGTGCCTGTCTTTGTTCCAGTGCAAACTGGTCTTATTTGTCTGAGGGTTGAGCCTTTGAAATCTCCCATTGTGTACAAGTACAGAACACGGCCTGGATTTCTTCACCAAGCTCAAGCAGGCCACAACTAAAGGAGGCTGCTGCACACACATGAACCATCAGTGCTCTAAGAAATAGGATTTCTTAGATTAAATTTCCAGGCAAAACCAGAGGCAGCAGTTCCTCCAGAGCACAAGGAAACCCTGTAGAATGCAGAGAGGTAAAAGAATGGGCTGTTGCACATTTTGTATGGTTCACAGGTGAAAACCCTGCTCCAGTGCACATTAGGAATGCTGAAACTTGGAAAGGCAGCATGCTCCACTCAACTTCAGGGCTAAGCTGCAAGGAGAGGCTGGGAAGGTTCATACTGCCTCATATAGCACCAACTTTAATCCGACCACCTTCCCCTGCACCAGGGAGCACAGGCACAGGAGGTGTTGCTGCTGCATGGAAGGTGGGCAGGAGAGGCAGGGAAGGGAATGGAGCAGAGGCAGCCTCTTGGAGAGCAAACCGGTTTCTGTGGAAGCACAAAAACCTGTTTCCTTTTCAGGTCCATTAATCTTCTGTCCTCGCCATTGCCCTGTTCCTGTGCAGAAAACTTGGATTCTTCTCAATGGAGCTGAAAAGATTTAGTACATGTTAAGAATTCTGTGGGGGAATTCTTAGGAAAAACAAGAGCTGCAAGCCACACTCACTGTGTTGGTTGGTGTTACATCTGGTGAGGAGACATCTTGGTTGAAAAGCAGAACATTGTGGGTTTACCTATGCAAAATAAACCAGACTAAGCAGTACTGTGGAACTGAATAGAAAATGAAGTTGGAATGTGGATTGATCGCAGTGGAAGACAATCATCATAACACAGACTTTATAAAAGAGAAATTAAAATTAACATAGAATGGTTTGGGCTAGAAAGGACTTTAAGATCATCCAGTTCCAACCCCCTGCCATGGGCAGGGACACCCCACCCTAGACCATGTCACCCAAGGCTCTGTCTAACCTGGCCTTGAACACTGCCAGCGACGGAGCATTTACCACTTCTTTGGGCACCCTGTGCCAGCACCTCAGCACCCTCACAGTAAAGAACTTCTTCCTTATATCTAACCTGAACTTCCCCTGTTTCAGTTTAAACCCATCACCCCTTGTCCTATCACTACAATCCCTGATGAAGAGTCCCCCTCCAGTATCCTCATAGGCCTCCTTCAGATATTGGAAGGCTGCTCTGAGGTCTCCACACAGCCTTATATTCCTGTTAATACCCATAGCAGCAGTACCTCACTCACATAAGCTCCCCCCCTGCTCCATTTTTAATCAAGTGCCATTAACTTTCCAGTTTCTTTGGACACCAGACAGCAGCAGTGAACTGCCATGATTCCATCTGAACTAATGTCTCTCCTTTGGTAACTCAGACATTGACGAGTGCACCCTTCCTCCGTACTGCCACCATCGATGTGTGAACACCCCGGGTTCCTATTACTGCCAGTGCAATGCTGGGTTCCAGTTAGCATCCAACAACCACACCTGTGTAGGTAAGAACTCCTCCATGTGTACTTACACTCAGTGTAGAGACAAATACTGACACATGCCTTGCCACAGTTGAAATTTGAGTATCTTCGTACCAGCTTAAAGGAAATGTGTATCAACAGTAACATGTACCAGTTGCTGTATTGACAGGCTGTCCTGCAAGTGGCCCAAGAAGTACAGGAGGGTTAGAAAGGAAATTGGAACCTTATTGAAAAGCTGTTATTTTGTTGGTGTAACAGTTTTCCAAAGAGCATGTAGTTTGGCAACTGGAACCCTAGAAGTTTATATTCATTGTCTAATCTTAGATTTATTCATTCTTTCAGTTGTGGTGGATTGCTTTGCATTGTCATTGGCTTTCATGATATTATTCCCAGTTCATGCAACAAAGGCTGGAAATTGAAACCAGGGGAAGCAGTGCTATACCTCTGCATTAGTGTAATTATCCTCAGCACATGATAAGCATTAGTGATGAAAGAAAACATCTAAGTCACATTAGAATATCTATAAAGTAATGTGAAAAATGAAAACCAGGGTCACTTTTAGTGACTCTTTAAAAGTGATCCTCCCTTTAGTAGTAAAACACTAAGGGAAACCTTGCAGTAGAACTTTAAGACTGCTGTTAAGTTTGAAATCATAAATTTTGTTCTAGAAGAATTAGAGTAATAATAAAAAGGTAACTGTCTAGTGAAGTGCAGAGAGAATGGTCATAAACCACAAAGAGATTGGTGACGGAGATAGAAGTTCTTTATGGCTAGATCTAAAAAAATCTATATTATATATGTATTTTTATATAAATAGAAAAATTGATCTGGGTTTTCCAGCTTCTACCATTACTTCCAAGTGTTGCCATATCTTATCAAGATCCTTGGCACACAGCATAGGACTAAGAGAGAAATTGCTGGTTTTCACCAAATGATAGGATACAAAATTGACCATGGACACAACATAACCATGTGGCCTGTTGTTACTTATCTGACCCTTTCCACAGCTCAAATGCAAGGTGTATTCTTGCAGTTACACTCACAAATCCATGACAGCTTCAAGTTCACCAAATGCCTCACCGAAACACCTCTCCTGTGACTTGCTGGCCTCACAGCCTGATAAGGCATACTCCTAGTAGGAAAGGTGAAGTAAATCTTAAGAAAATTTGTAAATGAATGGCTATTGCATCAGGACTGACTTTGACATCTCAATAGTCATCTGGCAGAAGTGGTACTTGACACTGTAGCAACTGCATTGGTGTTACAACTTCAGCATACACTGAAAGCAGGTCAATATTTCATGGAAGGAGAACAGAGCTGTGGCTTTGGCTAGCTTATTTAATTCTTGACCAGCTTATTTACTCCTTCCTGTAGCATTACCATGATGAATATTCTTTTCACTGTTGCCAGAAATTAACTAAAAGGAGGAAGAAAAAACCCCCTTGTAATCAGTTTTGCCCTATTGCCATTCATTTTCAAGACTAGGAGGTTCATCATATAGGGGATTAACATTCTCCTTATTGTTTTAGTGCCTGATCTTAGTCATCTTTGTCAGTCTTTTGTTGTATCTGTAAATGACTGAGGGATGCTGACATCAATAAGCATTCACAAAACCCATGAGCTCAAGATCTTTTCAAATGCATCTCTCCTCTACTGGTTACATCTGATAAACACAAATGGAAAATGGGAGGAATACAAGGGAAAACACACAGAATAACAGCGTATGAAAAAGCCTATGAAAACAAGTGTTATAGATTCCAGAGCTGATTCCAGTTATATAAACTTCCCATTAAAAATTGCTTCTCATACCAGTGTTCTCACATATGTTCATAGGATGGGCACATCATGGAAAAAACCCAGCACAGAAACATACCTTCCCCCAATATGGTCTAGGCCTTTGAGCATTTCAAAACTCCACTGGCCTCAAAGGCTCATGTTATAATTGTAATGGAATTTAAAAGAACAAATTTTAAGAGTAATAAATAGCTCTAATAAATCTTAACCACTGCATGCTGAGAGCTCTTATCAGTATGTGTTCCTTATATCAATTATTTATAGAGACTTGGCATTTCATACCTGAGAAAAAGAGCCTGGAATGTGGAGTTTAATAGCCACACTGAACATTTTTGGAAGAATCCCTCACACATTAGAATAACTCTCATTCCTGGAAAAATACTCTTTTTGTTACATGGAATGTAAAGCATAGATCTGACATTCCAGTGATGCAGAATCTATATTGATACAGTCAACTGAGCTCCTGCTAAGCACTAGAATCAGACTAAGAACTAACCCACTTCATCAGCCTTATACCAGCTACACAGGATCAAGATCTGTAACTTCTCCTTCCAGATATCAACGAATGTGATGCCAATAACCCATGTGCACAACAGTGTTACAATATACTGGGTTCTTTCATCTGTCAGTGTAATCCAGGGTTTGAGTTGAGCAGTGACAGAATCAACTGTGAAGGTAAGCAATTTGTGTGTCTTGGAAGAGGGATTTCTTGGTTTAAATCATTTTCCCAGAAGTCTTTTTGTGAACTAAGGGATAATTCAAGTGGAGCCATCCTGTGGGTGCAGTTTATAGCCAAAACCCTTAAGACATTTAGCTTTTCTGTTGTAAATGTGGTTGTTAATGCACATCTTAGTAGCTGCACTCAGGTATACATAGGTACAGGTATCTCTCTTTAATAGTAAGCACAAAGCAGGACAGACATTACTACGTTTCAGATCACAGCTGGGAAGAATAAGGCTTCTGAACACTTATTTCACAAACTCATTGGACTTGTGTGTGGTCTAATGCTGATGACCACGAAATGAATCGGAAAGGAATGCAAACCAAAAACAAGTGCAAGTTTGTGTGTTGTTGAGCTCCTCTGAAAATAAAACCTCCCATTTCTGATTTTAAGGAAGTGACAATTCTGCTTTTGAGGGGCTTTCAAGCCTGTGTATCCAAACAGCACGTCTCCTGATGATTATACAATCAACACTTTATTTCCTCTGCCAGAGTCTCCACAGGGGTTCTCTAATCTCCTTTTGGACACATGATGATCTCACCCGTAAAGCCAATATCCTTTCTACCAGTCTTTGAGCCAAAGAGGGCTTTTTGGTTTACCACTGCCCTGCTAAACAAGCTAGCAGAGCTATTACAGATGCTCCCTCACCAAGCTTCTTAAGCTAATCCTATTTGCAAGTGAACAGAACAGGGAGCAGCAAGCATGCAGCCTCCAAGGACAGCCTTGACACGGAATCAAGAACTGGGCTCAAACCTCAGAGGCAGTAGGAGGGAGTTGGGTTGTTTTCCAAGCCATTCCCTAGTTTTGATAGGTTTAATTTTATTTCCAGTTAATGGCATATACTGTTCAATTCTGTTTCACATTACACTTTCTAGCAAGGGACTGATGGTTACACAAGGATTTAAAAAAGCAAAAGAGAATGGTACACACTGATTGTAATTTGAAGACAAAAAGAGGCCTTCCCCTCTTCCCCAAAGAGCTACTCCGTTAGCGTAGGGCATGAGTACAAAGGCAATATTTTTGCCTTACTAACTAATCTCCCATCTGTGGGGGTTTGTGAAAGTAACCACAGTTTGGAATACTAAAAGAGTAAATTCTTTCAAGAGTTATTTTCCCAAATCTGTTCTGAAGTCTAAACTTAGCTTCTGCCTCCTCATATCCAAAGTTCTCAACGTTGTTGATAAAACACCAGCAGAACTTGCCCTGCTGTTTGCAACTTCAAGGTGTTAAGCAGTACATTTCAGCACTTTGCTAACTTCTTTCTTTTAGACAGAACTCTTTTCTTTCCCTGTTAGAACCAGAATTTGGCCATTATATTTAGTTCTGTAACAAGGTAAGAGTTAGACAATGATAACTTTAAGCTCTTCTGTCTCTGCAGACACTGATGAATGCAGAACTTCAAGTTATATATGTCAGTACCAGTGTGTCAATGAACCAGGAAAATTCTCCTGTGTCTGCCCTGAAGGATACCAGGTAGTAGGAAGCAGAACCTGTCAAGGTAAGTGCCCTCAGCTTAGCAGCCTCAATACTGCATTAGTAACACCACCATTTCAGGCAAGGCTAAGAATGCTTGCTATCTAAATATTTATATCCCATGACATTATGTTACCAAAAGATATGTTGATAAAGCATTTGATGATTAATTGCATCTCTTGTATTAATTCTTACTTGAATCCCGCAGCTCAAACTCTTAAGTCCTTCAGATTCCTAGGACAAAGTGCCAGTTTTTGCAACCGTTGGGTAAAACTGGTCTTGGATGTCTAGATACGAGTCTAAGTTTCAGAGATGAGATAAATCTCTCTGGAAAAGGAAATTAGAGCATTTTTTACAGACACTAAATGTGCCTTTATATCATGTTTCATTTTATAGAGATTCCTAACTCCAGCCACAGTAGAAATGAAAGATGTTTCTTCTGATAACAGGAGGGAAAAGTAATACGCAAGACTTGAGCAGCTTTGATAATCTGTGCTTAGAAAATAGATGTTCTGGTGCCACCAAATGCCAGAATTTTGAAGTTTGGGGTTTCTTCACTGGTGCTAAATGTCTCTGTCTCTTAATAGAGAATATTGCAGAACATACTAAGGGCAAGAGCTATTGCTTCTGTCATCCAGAAGCAATTTAATAGTCGTTATCTACAGAAAGAAACAGGTGCTTATTATTGGCAGAAGGGATGAGAAAATAAATCAGGGTTTATTAATATTTTTTATAAAATCCAGATTAATTTGCTAATACTGAATATCATGGGGTAGTTTGACCATGTAAATCTGTTTGTGCCTTCCGTAACTAGACCCTTTCTGTGACTGTTCATTTCAGGAAACCATGTAGGTAGACACTAGTGGGGTGCTGGCACTGGCTGGATAATAGAGCATTAATACAGTGAGAGTCTGACGGTTCCAACCTCCACTCAGGGTTATTTTCCCAGGCACAAAAGGAAGCTCTGCTTGGCACAATAAACAAGTTTTCTTTATTCTTTTCAAAGCTATTTTGGTTTAACTGTAGCCATTAACTAAGCATTTATACCATCAAACTCAGGCAATTAAAACTGAGAAAAGGTGGAAAATCACAATTTTTCCTCAAGACCTCTTCCCTCTGTCTGCAAAGTATCTACTGCTATAAAATCATACTTTGCTACTTAAAAGCTTTACAGTATTTCCACAGTTGTATTATGATTAAAGCGTATCTTTAGTAAACTATAAAAAAATCTTCAGACTTAATTTGTTAATAAACACATTTAATGTTTTTATTAACACATTTAAGGTGTTAATAAACACATTTATCCCATTTCTGCATAGGGAAAGCCTTTCAAGCCAGGCCTCAGAAGAGCAGGTAAAGAATACAGGAACCTGTTGGGTTTCAACAGACAAGCAGGTGGTTGTTTTGAAGACATTGTGTTTGGTTTTGCAGCAAACTCATTTCCATCTGCTTTGATACGGTCCCTTTTCCTTCCTCCTAGATATAAATGAGTGTGAGACCACTAATGAATGCAGAGAGGATGAAATTTGCTGGAATTACCACGGAGGATTTCGTTGTTACCCAAGAAATCCTTGTCAAGAGCCCTACGTCCTCACATCTGAGAAGTAAGAGGAAACATTAGTCTTTTGCAGAATGATCCTCATCAGGCAACATGAGGAGACACATTAGAAAGCAAACACCAAGTGTTCGCAGCTATCAGTTTCATCCTTTTGTGTTTTCCAGCCGCTGTGTCTGCCCTGTATCAAACACCATTTGCCGGGAGCTGCCCTACTCTGTGGTGTACAAATACATGAGCATCCGCTCTGACCGAACGGTACCCTCCGACATCTTCCAGATCCAGGCAACCACCATCTACCCTAATACCATTAACACATTCCGGATCAAGTCTGGGAATGAAAATGGAGAGTTTTACCTGAGAGTGAGTATTGGTGGGAGTAGGATTCTCAGCAGGAGATAAAAACCACTGGGTTATGACACCAAAGGGTGTGCTAGTGCCTGGCCTTTTGGCAAAGCCATCAAATGGCCCCAAAAGAGCATCATTGCATCCCAAAGTTGATCAAATTTTGGGTCTTCCTTTTCAAATGTGCTTGGTTTCCAAATTTTAAAAAGCCTTTTACTTTTCCACCTAAAAACTCTAAATTGAGAATCAGTCCGCTTGTTGAGAGCTCATCTCAGTTTCCCCTGTTTTGTCAGGTTCAAGCCATTCCCCTTGTCCTGTCCCTACAGGCCCTTGTCCCAAGCCCCTCTCCAGGTTTCCTGCAGCCCCTTTAGGCACTGGAGCTGCTCTCAGGTCTCCCCTTCAGGAGCCTTCTCTTCTCCAGGCTGCCCCAGCCCAGCTCTCTCAGCCTGGCTCCAGAGCAGAGCTGCTCCAGCCCTCGCAGCATCTCCATGGCCTCCTCTGGGCTCGCTCCAGCAGCTCCACGTCCCTCTTGTGCTGCTGCCCCAGAGCTGGACCAGGACTGCAGGGGGGGCTCTCCCCAGAGGGGAAAATCCCCTCCCCCGACCTGCTGCTCATGCTCTGGGGGTGCAGCTCGGTACATGGGGGTGGGAGGCGGTTCTGCGTTGCAAGAACATTAACAATATAAAATACGCAATTTAAATTTCTCATTCCTCAAAAAAAAAGTAAGAAAACCAACAGCAGCTTGGGATGAGGCACTGATTTGTGGAGTGCTAAGTTCAGGGTAGCTTACAAGGGCTTTGTGTCCTGATTTAGTCCAACCTTCATTTTCCCATAGTACTGCAACTATTTCAGAAAACCACAAAAGTTCAAGTGACTGACGACAGCAGCATTTCCTGTTGGTATCATGCACTCAAGCTGATCCACATGAACGAAAGTGTCCCTAACATCTGCTCTTTAAGCTTTTTTTGGGGGAAGAAATCTGATTTTCTTGAACACTTGTAATATTTGCAAATCCCTGGGAAATCCTTTTTGCTTCATATATGGGCTTTACACTCAGTAGAAGAGAATCAGCATAAAACGCCTCAACCAGAAACACATCATTGGAAGGTTTTCCTATTTTTCCTCAAATCTGAAGATAGGAGGTGATAGTCTATCTCAAAAGTATACCAAGAGATGGCATTGCCTATTTATGCCATGTTTCCCCAAGATAGGAATACGGAATTACTCACCGGTATCTCACTTGTTGTGGTATAACCTATAACCCAATGCTTTTCACCGGATTTACTACACATCAAGCCCCCATACTTAACCCCCTTAAAAAAAGAACAAGATAATTCCAGCACTAGTTTTGGGTTAGATCTCAATCTAGCCTTTAAACTGACTGTCAGACTAACAATTCCAATCTTCTGTTGCCACCCAATAAGAAGTCACAGGCCTTAAATAAGGAAGCGTGTGTTTATTCCTGGCAAGGGACTGTGGTAAACAAAGGCTTACTTGGAAGTTATTCCTATTGTTGTACTAAAACTTGGAGCTGGGTCTCGGATACAGCAGATGGATTGGATTCACTTTGATATGTAGTAAGTGAAAAGAGAGATGGAGTTTACCCTTTTGCTATCACCTGTAAATGACGAAGCTGTTTAACAGACTGGCAGCATGCCACAGACAAGGCCTGTCAGTGTTCCCCAGCAGCATGATCCCAGGCTGGGAAAAGAGCTTTGGAGCACTACAAGATGGGGACAGCAACAGGCACACCGGTTGCAAGAACGCCCAGTGTTTACAAGAGGAGCATGACTTCTAGAGCATGAGCATTGAGACAGACTTAGTTTCTCTCCACTGAACAAGCTGCATCCCTGTTAAAGACATTATGTCTCTCTTGTTTTACTTATTCTCTCTTTATTTTAAAAGCTGATAGATGAGGCTAAGAAATAAAGACCATCCTGGGATAAATTACCAATTCCCATGGCCTTGAGGAGAGTCAGCATAACCAGGAACAGATTTTGCAGTGCAGTTTATTCCTCTGAGCCCTGGTCAGGTAAAGCTTTCCCTGCAGCAAAGCCAGGTGTGAGATTAGTCATGGCTATTTCAAAACATTAAAAGAATACTTGCATTGTGTATCTCTGTGCTGAGACAGAGCATTTTTACAGTGTAGTAACACCCCAGCCCTCTCTTGATGCAACTGGGGACTCGTTTTAGGTTGGACTGAATTAAACTGAGTGGTTTTTTGTTGTTCTTTCAGCAAACAAGCGCCGTGAGTGCAATGCTTGTACTGGTGAAATCACTCTCAGGACCAAGAGAACACATTGTGGACCTGGAGATGTTAACAGTCAACAGCTTGAATTATCGTACCAGCTCGGTGTTAAGATTAACAATAATAGTGGGACCTTATGCATTTTAGTGGTTTTCAATAACCCTTCACTGGCACTTAAAGCAGCCAAAGAATATTCTCTTAAAGAAAGCACTTACTATTTTATTTATAGAGTTTGCTCTCTTGGTTTTATTTTCAAGATTTGTTTAGTAAGTTGATACCTGTAATCCACACATTACACCTGTAATTCAAAATTAGTAGATGTGTTCCATAGTATAACATGGGCATTGTCACTTTCTGTATAAAGATTTCAATCTTTTTTATTACCTTTCTTGGACTAGATACATACTCTGCTTTTGTATGAGACTTGTATGTTCATACTCTCCTGTAAAGCTTCACACCCCCTTCCTAGCCAAATAGGTCATGCAGTTAAAAGGTGATCTTCTGTGGTGTTCTGATTTTAAATTCTAATGCAGCTACACTGACAATCTCAACAAGAATAAATGATATAGTATGAATGATACAAAGAATGGTTATCTGATAAGCTAAAATGTATTTCTTCTTTTTAACTACTTTGTAACAAAAGCTAACAGTCAATAAAAACCTCTTTCTGTAGACATTTATGTGCTATCACAGTTGGTTTTTCTAATCTGGGTCAGAGGTGACATGGTGAGAAATGTCGGCATTGGGTTTTTCTATGCAGATTGTGCTAACCATACCATGGAATAACATTCTGCTCCCTCCAAGATAAATAGACCATAGGAAGAAAACTCCAACAAGGAAAGAAACTCCAAATGGAAAAACTGCCGCACAAGGCACGTGTCTGTACTTTCTCCTGAGAACACTGTTGGTAGTTACTGGTTGCGTTTGCAGACAGAAGTTAACATGCTATTTTCTCCAGAAATATTATGTTTTATACTAAGAATTGAGTGCGTTTGCTTAGTAAGTTATATCATTGTCAGGCACTCGGTCCTATTTCTGCTCTTACAACTCAGATGTATCATGTACAGTGTTGATAAAGTTTATTTCTAATTCAAGAACTAATAACACCTTTTGTAATATGTCAAATCTTATTTCTTGTTTAAAAATGTACTAGTTATTCCTTTGATGTACAAAATTTTTAATAAAGATCTCTTACCATGTTGAATTCAGTCTTTTTTTGTGGTAGTTTATAAGTACATTAGAGGGGTGAATTGGCAGCTACTGGGGAAGTCAGCAAAGACCCATTGAGTTCTGCAGAGTCGGAAGGAGCCAGATGTTGGTCCACACAGTGTTAGTTCATGGAAGACTAAAACCACAATTCCGTTGTAGAAGGACAAAGACATTTCCTACTGAGTTATAGTTTTACTGACATTAAAAGAGGATAAATACACAACATTCGCACATTGCTACTTAGTTGCTGATTTACAGGAAGGAGCCTCTTTTCTATTTAAAATTCATTTTCTACAGAATTTATTTGTGAATAGCATATGCATCAAACACAAAAACATGCATTATACACAAAAAAATCTGTGGGTGCAGACCCACAGATTCATACTGAGTATGTCGATCACCCTCAGTGATTGCTTTCAAGGGATGTGCCCAAAGCAAAAAGCTTGGCTGGAGGACTTGGCACCCAGAGGTCCTGCGACAAGACAGCCAAGATTTGCTCTAGTGTATAACTTAGAACAGGCCACAGCCACTCTGGTTTAGGGTGACACATCCCCCACGCTCAGACAAATTGCAGAGCAGGACCCCATTATCCAATGATCATTCCTTCAGGCACTCATTTGTGGCTTTAAACAAATACTTCTTCTGCCAGAAGAGACAGAGCACATGGTTGTAACATAGGCCAAAAAACAGTGCTGGCTCTGGGTCACATTTGCTTTGCCTGGGGCCCCGAAGCTGTGGGGTGAGACCCCAGGTAGCCTTCACCCCCTTGGCAGAGAGGAGCTCAGCAATGCAAACCCAGTTGCTCTGTAGAGGGATTTAACTGGCGTTTTCCATGGTGAAAATTCTCTGATATAGAGAATTTGGCTTGTAGGAAGCTCCTTCCTCTCCCCAGAGGGATTCCTCCCCATTCATCATAGTTACAAATCTGCTCAGTTTGAAAGGCAACTCCTCACCCCGCACATGTACTAAGCAAAATGCCTCCAACCTCCTCCTCCCTGCAGTTCTTGTGGCAAGCAGGGAGGCTGTCAACTAACATTTTCTCCCCATGTAATCTGTCCTCACAGAGGAGCAGTGCCTCAAGCATCCCCTTCGCTCCCCAACATCAGCACTCTTCTTTTACACCAACTTTCAATTCCCCAAACTGTGCCATTCCGCTTTTCCCATTCCAAGAAACAATCATTTTTGTTGTTTCTAGGTTTAAAATGGGCAATTTTCTCTTGATAGGCACCCGGTGGCTTTGCCTCCTTCAGTCCTGGAACTTGCAGAGCACCAGGCTGGTCCCTGTAGTGAACTAAGCAGCCACAAATCATCCCTGAGCTGCCAGACTCTGCCTTGACGAGTTACTCTACATTCATGCTTTTGCCAGTATTATACCAGTTACATCACCAGCACTTTTAAATCTATGCTTAACTGACAATCACCCCAAATTGATCATTCTGTATATATAAAAAGAACATTTATATACTTATCAAACAGCATGAACAGCAGGGGTATTGTAGCTTGTACATGTGCCCAAGCCATATTCCGCTCACTCGTTCCTCCACATCTCATCATGCTCATAGACTTGGCTTAACCCATTCTGCTTTCACACATTGTCCTGCCAGCCACCCCTCTCGCTATCTGTTTGCAATACTCATGTCTGTATAAGACCACTTCCAGCCCAAACCAGCCAAATCAGAGCTTATCACACAGCTCAGGAGCACAGATCCAGCCACTTGCCACTATGGTGCTATGGGTTGGTCGAGACCTAAAGGCAGTTGCTGGGTGTGGGCACCACTCTCTGCACATGCCTTTAAATCATGGTGCTTTTATGGAAGTGGGGAGCTGAAATAACAGCAGCCCCTCCAAAGCAAAACACAAGCAGGCAAGCAGAGCAAGCCAGCCACTGCAGCACAAGTTGGAAGGGGGTGACTGGTATTGTTTTGGATAGGGGTGCGGTACATGATCCAGTGAGTGTGTCCAAGAGAATCCCATAATCACAATGAGAAGATGGTTCAGAGCCTGAACAAGGAGCTTTTGTACTCCACACCATGCCAGAAAACCTGCACATTGTTAGGAGGAAAACCCACAGGTTCATCTCATTCTCCAGGAAAGCAGGACTTGATGTTCCTTGCAAAGGATATGGAGCTGCAGCAAACATGCAACAAGAGTTTGAATAGCTCCTTGGGTTAAAAGGGACACTGAAACCCCAAGAAATCATATGAGAGCAAAGTGTTTCACTATATCCTACTAGCACAACCATCATCAATAACACACTCCAGGAAAGATTCCCATATAAATCTCTGTCACTGTTGGAGAAGAATCTAAACTAGGCTCACATGCAAAGTTCAGTATCTTCTGAGAAATAAAAAACAGGGAGAGAAAAAAAAAAAAGAAGTAAAAATAAAAATAGGACTTTGAGTAAACAGAACTTAAGGAAATAGAAATGCACTTCCCCGAGACCACCTGAACAGAGTGCAGTGGGATTATTTTGTTTGGAAGGCTCACAAATGCAAGTTTATTGTTGAATCCCGTTTCCATGGCTGCAAAGAGTTGCTTGTGTTTTGAATGATCATCCGTGTTTCTAACTTTATAACTCTCCTATTAAAATATAGAACAGCTGCTGCCCCACTCAGCTGTTCGGCACATGGAGCCCACCAGGGACAAAGCCCACTGTTAACAGGGAGAATGATTCTTAACGCCCTCACATTTCTAAACCTCACCATCATCCCAGAGAAATGGCACATTTCCACACTTCCCAGCTGGGGGAACACCTGCGTAATGCACAACTGAACTGTGCTGCATCTGGTACCAAACCCAGTTTGATTTCATCTGGCCAGCAGAAAAAGTTATCAGCCCCAGCAAACAGAAACAGGGCAGAGGGAGCTGTGTTTCATATCTGGGGAAAAGCAGATGTGTAGTTAAGATGTTTATACTGCAAACATTTCTGTATATATTAGGAGGAAAGAGAGCTGTTTAATAAAACAGAGTTGGTTTACAGTTGCCAAAGCAAATTTGAAGGACAGTACAACAGCTTTTGTCATTTCTGCATGGGAAAAAAATACAGCCTGACTTTACACTGACATAGAGCATGTACATTGGACAAGTAATTCTATTTTTTCTCAAGTAAAAGGTTTTCTTAACTCTTTTTAAAGCCTCCCATTTACTGTGTGTACTTGCTCAGCAGAAAATGCTGCAAACATTGTGTCACAACAACATGACAAAGTATTATTAAAAGCTTCCCCCCATTTATTCTCTGGTATCTCAACAAACACCTTGCTACTGAACGAAGGACTGTGTGGCCAAGGCACAGCAATGCTTCCTGGAGATTACAATACTGGACTTAGGTGAGCTCCAGGGTTTTAAGAATCATGGAATGGTTTAGGTTGGAAGAGAGCTTAAAGCTCATCCAGTCCCAACCCCCTGCTATGGGCAGGGACACCTTCCACTGGAGCAGCTTGCTCCAAGCCCGTGTCCAACCTGGCCTTGAACACTGCCAGGGATGGGGCAGCCACAGCTTCTCTGGGCACCCTGTGCTGGCGCCTCAGCACCCTCATAGGGAAGAGCTTCTGCCTAAGAGCTCATCTCAGTCTCCCCTGTTCTGGCAGGTTCAAGCCATTCCCCTTGGCCTGTCCCTACAGGCCCTTGTCCAAAGCCCCTCTCCAGGTTTCCTGCAGCCCCTTTAGGCACTGGAGCTGCTCTAAGGTCTCCCCTGCAGGAGCCTTCTCTTCTCCAGGCTGAACCAGCCCAGCTCTCTCAGCCTGGCTTCAGAGCAGAGCTGCTCCAGCCCTTGCAGCAGCTCTGTGGCCTCCTCTGGACTCACTCAAGCAGGCCCAGGTTTGGTTTGTAACCAGTCACACAGTCTCAGTGTGGCTGTTTCTGCTCTTGCTTAAGAGAGATTTTTACACTTCTGATCTAGAATCCCAGCAGCCCCAGAAGCTACCTTTATGCTCTGCATCTCTGCTTCCTCCCAGAAATACATCTGGATAATTAATAATTTTAATTTTCATATTTTTGACATTTCTACATCACCACACACTATGTATATATCCAAACAGGGGAAACATTCCTCTCAACATGCTTCAGATCAGACCTTTTACAGTGAAAGGTGCAGCTCTCAAAGACTTCAGCAGCTCCTGCCCCGCAAACACACACTCTGGTGCACTCATTACACAGCTTTAATGAAATACCTATTCATTTCTTCCCCATTCTACCACAAAAGATAGCCCCTAAAACCTCTGCAGTTCTGGTCTATAAGCTCACTATGCAAAGGCATGTTCCATCCCCATGCACTCACACAAGCATACAGAGAGGCTCTCACATTAAGCAGCCTGCCAGCTGGGGTGACAAAAGTAACATATTTATACTGTTCAACTCTCAAACCACAACTATGAAAAGCCACAGAGGCACCTCAAGGTCTGAACCCTGCCGATGCCACTCCAGAGACATCTGAACCTGTGACTGCCTCCTCTTGAGGGTCACATTTTCTTCTTGCACTTGGAGTGTTTCTGGAGTATCTATGTGCAATATATAGGAATGTTTCCTATACAGAATATATACAACAAACACCCAAGTGGGAAGTCAAAAGAGCGGAATTCTTGCAGGCGGCATGGAAACTAGGAAAACAAACAGATTTTGGAAGCTTGGAGCACGGGCTACAGAAGGGGAAGCCAACATACCAAAACAGCAGGGTAAAAGGCATTATTAAAATCAATAAGTCATCCTCGGAGAAGCTGAGGTTGTATACGAATGAGGAAAATAGAAATGTTCCTGAGATCTGGAAGGTCACACGTAAAAGCAAACAAGGGAGGCCAAAGGAGCGACTTGTAAATGCCTGGACCAGCAAATCAAACCTCCTCCAATCACAGCAGAAACAACCTCCCTGGAGGCTGGTGAGGCCAAGGAGTGACCCACATATCAGGGGAACGGGCAAAAAGGTTAATGCCATGGCAGGAAAACAAAATGAAGCTTTCTATCGTGTTCCTAGAGGAGGAATTTGGCAGTACCACTGTGCCAGAGCTGTTCTTACAGGCAACATATCAAAGGACCTGCCTCCAAGTAAGAAGTGGATAGAAGAGGGGGAACAGCAGCTTTTACTAATGATATCCAGTTGTTCAGGTAAAGATGAGCATCCTCTGCCTTTATATGCTCTGAATATTGAGCAAAAGTGTCAAATAAAACCAAAGTGGATAAATGCAAAGTAATGAACATAGGGGGAAAGTTATCCCAGCTTTATTTGAACAGCAAAAGCCTCTGGATTGACCACCACCTCTCAGAATAGTATCAAAGTCATGACAGACCATTCAAAGGAAACCACAGCTCCAGAAAGCTATTCCAGCATCAGGAATAACTGGGATGTAGCAGGGAATGAAGCTGAACATTTACACAGTCATACAAATCCACTATATCTTAAGCACAGCATGCAGTTTGCGTCCCACTTCCTCAAATCCTTCTTAGGGCAGGATGTTTGGGATGACAAAGCTCAGATCAGCCTGAAAAAGAACTGCATGAATTCAGATCCATTAAATGTGTGGCTGCCCTGAGTAGCAGCTTTTCCTCTGGCACCTGCAGGCACAGGGCAAGCACTTTGAAGCTACATCCATCATTTGCATTAGTAATGTTCTTGTGTGGTTGGTGTATTCAGTCCATGGTGACCAACCATCACACCCAGCTCAGAGGTGGCCATAAAGCAAACTCTGAGCAGCAAATGCTTACAACAGAAATCAACTTCAAGGGAAGAAAATTTAATTTCTGCCCAGTTTAAAGGCACTGCCTGGGGGAAGGAACCAGATCACTACTAATAGTGGTGTTTCTAGGACAGCCATTTCTGGACACACCTACTAGACATCAATTGACCCTTGAAGTGATTTGAAGTCTGAGGCTGAAGTTTGTGTTTGCTGCTTTCTCTTCCTCAATGAACCAGATTCCAGGCAATTCTGCAATGCAGGGACAGCCTAAAGACTACTCCCAATATTGAGTAGGGCTGTTTTGCTTCATGAGAGCTTTGAGCACTGGCAGAGGTGGGAAGGCAGTGGAAAACATGAAGCAACATGCTGCAAGGCCAGTGATTTTGTACTAGAAACCAAATCACAAGGATCAAAACAGTAACATGAAACTTCAGTGGGGTCAGAAGATTGATGCCTTTGCTGAAGATGGAAGACCCAAATTATACAGTGGATATCTCCAATAAAGTGCTAAAACTTCATGAACAATCAAGCAGTAACTTCTTCTAATTTATCACAAAAGGCCACAGTTTCTTCTGTTCTCTGCAAAAGCGGAGCAGATCAAGCTGACATGCTCATGCTCTATCGTAAGCCAGGCCTGTGCATCACTGTCCCCACTAGTGCTGGAAAATAGACTGAAACCACAGCGAAACCTTTGCAGAAGCATCGCATTTTGAGAGCTCACTCTGTCTCTGGGTAAACTGGGTCTGGTTCAGCTTCCCATTTCCATCTGGAAGCTCCCCCCTCTTCAACAACCCTCAGGAATGCATTTCCTTGCTCAGTTTAAGAATCTCTTTCCCCCCCTCCCAATTTGTGGAGTTGGCAGAAATTAAGAGGCCGTAGTGACACTTGTGAAGCTTCAACGCATGCTTTGCTGCTTGCATACAAATGTAAAGAAAAGCTTCATTTACATCATGGCCATCAAGGTTGAAATTAAAGCTCCCCTAAAAGATCATGCACACATACACATTTCAGATGTATGATATATACATGCAGTGCTGGTATGTAAAGGAACAAGGATCCAGCCAGTACCAACATCCTGCTTAAATCCACCTGCCTGCGAAGTACCAACATAACCACAACACATCTCTAAGCTGGCAGCTTGCTGGCACAACCTTCTCCTATCCAATTCAGCAGCTAAGTCACTATTCACCTTGACATCATTTGATACTTGTACCTAGGCCAAAATCCCTAAACCAGGTTATTGTCAATATTAAGTCCAGTAGCTTGGTGTGTATTTCTCTTCCCCTACTGTGAGAGATGGCATCAGCTCTAACCAGCTTAGGGAAAAAACACCACATGTATCATTTCCAGATTCTGGTTTTAAGCTCTATGTAACTCTATTATTGAGTTCCCAACATATTCAGTCTGAGCACCGAGTGCTCAAGGCACATTTTGGAGGGGGCTGGAACACCCTAGGCCCACTCTCACCCGTCTTTAACCTGCCTCTTCAATAGGCTTCGGGCAGCATCCCTACACATTTGCCTGCAGCCTTTTCTGTTTGAATCCAATCCTTCCAGTGTGCTCTGACAGTGCTGCAGGGATATTTTCCTTCTCTGGATGATCACATATTTCTCCACCTTTGGGCTTACCCGAATTTGCACACACTCAGGCACTTGGGGTCAAGGCTTTTGCTTGGACTGCTCTTGACCACCATCATCCAAGCTGGGTGGAAATAATATCTAGATGTTTAGAAAGATCAGCCTGACTCTGAAAATGAGACAGTGTTTTCAAGCAGTGTAGGATATGTGGTGACAGGGGGGTGCTTTCTCACACCACAGGCCCCCAAATCCCCCTGCTCAGCTATGCAGCCTGGGCTATTTCAACAGCTGTCCTCAGCAGATGCTTCCTGAGGTTGCCTGGAGTCTCAAAAAGGATGTAAAATATTTGTAGTAATTCCCTGAACAAACCCAAGAGGCTTCCTCGAAGCAGAGTCCTCAGCTCTGTTGACTTGTGTTTTTAAAAGGTAATATAAATTCCACTTACGCTGGTTTGTTTTGATGTTGAAAATTGGTCTCCATAGACATGGTTGAAATCATGCCCTGAAGCGCTGAGGCTGGAGCCAACAACCACACAGCCCTTCGCCAGGACAGAGCTGAGGAGGCTTTAAAGGTGTAAATGCCATCCTTGCTTGTCACAGTGGGACTGGGAGGGTGCAGGAGAGACCAAGCAGAGACAGGGTGCCCCACCACAGGGGGAAAAGCTACAGTGGTGGCCACCCAGACACTGGGAGAAGTCTATAGGGATCCCCTCTATGTTATACCCCAACCCAAAGCCTCATCTCACTGCTCACATATCTCCTTCACAAGGGGGCAAAAAGCCCTAGAGAGCCCATAGGAAGACTAAAAACTATATTTGTATATACGCCACATATATACGTATATATGTGCCATATCCCTGCAGAAGCTGCCTCTTCTAGGGACCATGGTGGTGTTTGCCAAACAGAAACAGCAATAAAAAGAAATAAGGGTGAGACAAGGAGGGGGAATATATGGAGAAAGGACAAGTCGAGGGGTTTATATGGAAATTTATATCGAGGGTAACATTCCTGTCTAACACAAGCATTTTAATACTTCCGGATGCAAGCCTCAAGCCAAAATCCAGTGAGGTCTGATGTTACGATAGTGCTTAAGTTCAGGGATGCTGAACGTTTTTGCAAGAGCTACAGGTTTTCCCAGTGCCAAAACCCATTCAGAAGAACAACAAAAAGGCTTTTAATTCTCCCCCAAATAACCCCACCGCAACGTCCCAGCATGAAGCAATCACAAAGCAGAAATGAGTCCTGAGGCACCAAACCGCCCAAGTTGATGTGAATATTGGGATGTGCAGACCACTGTGAAACCTGCCTGCCCCATCCTGATCCCAAGGGAGTGAAAATAGAGACAAAAAGCAAGAATAACTTGTATCTGAGAAAAAGTATTACTTTCATTAGACTCTTTTCTTCCCTCTTCCAGCTGTAAGGCTGCCGCTGCCTGCTTCTACCACGCCAGGAGCACTGCTACAGGCTCCCTGGCACCCCAAAGCCCAGGCAGCAAGCAGCCAATGAGGATTTTCCCTGAAAGCCCAGTTCAGTGTTGAACAAAGCTCAGGATTACCCAGCTGAGGGCAATATCAGGCTGAGCTCAAACCAGGAGCCACATTCCCCAGGTCGGCAACGCAGCGAGCGTGAGCTCACACGAGCGATAAACTGTTGGGAACAGCTTGTCCCAGAGACGCTGCTGCTCCTCACTGCTGCCAAGGCCCATTTCTGCTTGGTTTATGTACCATGCCAATTCCTCCCAAATAAGATTAAGCTGCCTTGAGGCAATTTCAACTTACACAGCTGATATTTGGAGCATTTTCTCTGCTCTGCAGCTCTGCCGGCACAGTCCATGTGCTGCTGCTTCCCCTCTTCACCTCATGTCACCCTTGCAAAGGCATTAGGACCCATTTAAGCGCTCACACACCTTTTGATTAGTCCCTTTTGGGACTTCGAAACATCAAAAGTGATTCAAAGGATTCAAGAAAATGATACTTCACTGAAGAGCAGAACTGAGCCATCAATACCATACAAGTTGACTCTGCAGGGGCATCAACAGAATAGCAAAGTATAGGACCTGTTTGCTTAGATATGGCCAAACTAATGAACAGTACCGCTTTCTGAGATTGTTCTGGGTTCATTAAATCCCATTAGGCTATTACAAGTACCAATAATATATCTTAGAAACAAATAAATGAGCTTTTAAGCCTAAAAAACTTCATTTCAAGACCATCCTGGGTGGCTTCAAGTTAAAAAGGCAGATACCAAATGAATAGAAAAACTCAATAACCCAAAAAGTCTCCAGATTCCTTATTTGTTTACTTATGTGACTGCACATGAATAATTCCAGTCTAGCACAGGCCTGTTTGGGTGCCAGATCTTGTTTGCAAGTCTGCTCAGTGAAAGGCAAAGGTACAGTTGAACTTGGACTCTATGCAAGTACCAGCCAGCCATTCTCTTCCACTGCTAACCAATTCTTCTGAAATGGGATTAGATGTAAAGCTCGATCCCTGCAGTTGTTGCTGGTTGCTGCTGTGAGGAAGAGAGTTATTAATACACAACTGCTTGGGCTCAAATCAGAAATACAACTGCATTTTCTGGCCGGAACAGTAACTCTATTTGATGGAGATGTGTTTTTCTGCATTAAATCCAAGTTCCGTACTCACCAAGAGATGGAAGATCTAAGGGGACATTTGTGTGCACAGTGACCATGAGCATCATGATTCAACTCAACAAAACACCAAGAAACTGGACAGGTGCATCTCCAAAGCCAATGGTTAAGCCATTCAGATGAAGCATAGCTTTATAACAAAGTAAGTTATAAACAAGACTATGGAAAAACTGAGGAAAGAAACTTGGAAAGGGTTTGGCATTGTTATTCTTAGTATTCTTAGCTGAATGCATTTTGCCTCAGTTCCAGTGTAGTCAGATATTCAAATACAACTTGAACACCATCTGTTTGCTATGATCCAGAGACAACAAAGATTGGAGAGCACAAATCATGAAGATGGCAACAGCTACACAGTTTTTGCCTATACAATCAGTTTGTACCAGACCAGGTCCAGGATCCACAAGAAAGGCTGTTGTCTACCTGTAACACTGAAAAGGTTTTCTCTAAAAGCAAACACATTTATAACAGAATCAGCACTAGACTGGTGCAAAGAATAGATTCACAAGGAAAAACATTTACAATAAAATCAATGTAATCAATTCCTCCATGTGAAGAGTCCATGCTCAGGTCTCTGGACCAGCACAGCAGAAAGCACTGGATTTACAGAAACTGGTGAGGAATAGCTTGCAAGACATCTGCATGTGAAACTGTGCTACAGAGATCATTAGTTTACTCAGTAACATCTCCAGTGTCTTCACCACGAAATACGAGTGCTGTTTCCTGCATTTGTGAAGCTCTCAGGCATCAAGATACCTGTTGAAGTACTTTTGCAAGGTTGGAAAACCAGGAACATTAAAACTCTGTATTCAGAAACTCCACTTCAGTAAATCAACTGAATACAATAGCCAATAAAAGCAAGAAAACCTAAAGCAAACTTTATTGCAATAACCAATTTTAATGTTGTTAATATGACAAAACTCATCACAACAGATCACAACTGAAACTTTCCTCCACAGTATTATTTAGGGCAGGTTTCGCTCCACCTAACTCAGACAATAGGAACAAAGTGCATGTTTTCATGGAGTATAAGAAAATTTGTGAGGAACAGGAGACTGAGGCAGTGTACCCATAAATCAGCTCAATCTGGATGCACAGTTGTGGTGCAAAGGGATGCACTAACACTTCATTTTCCCTCTCACAAGCATTTGTGCTCCTAATTTTGTAGCCAAGACTTGCACATTTCCCTGAATGAGAATAAATCTACACAAGGCTCCAACCAGCATTGAGACCAAAGGCTACCCCAGCCCAAACCAGCACAACCAGGCACATAGGGTGCCCCATCCCATCCTTTTGCCATCAGCAACATAGTCAGGGGACACAAAGATGGACACCCAACAACCCCCTCAGGCATTTTGGGATTGCAGTATGTGTCTTGCTGACCTACAAGGGTCAGGCTAGGAGGTGCTATCACCAGCTGCCTGGTCACAGAAGAGAAATCCCCTCCCAGAAGCATTAACTAACACCCAGGAAGAGGCAGGTACTGAACAGAGACCCCAAGCTGTCACAAATGTACCTTTAACAGTATTCTACTGCAGTTCTCAAAAGCATAATCCCTCCTGCATGTAAGCAAGGCACAGGAGCCACTGGTGATCAGGGCCAGCCCTGGCCAGGGATCCCATTGCAGAGGCCAACAATCCCCAAACCTTGCAGACTCAGCCAAGAAATTCAGCTTTGCTCCAGCTCAGCCACTCAGAGCGAGATGCTCACAACCTCATGGAGGCTTTAAACCCTTCCCCAGGGGTGAGAACTCAGCCCTAGCCTCAAAACTGTGTGGCATGGCAAGTCAAACTCCTTCTCAGAGCAAAAAGCAGAGGGAAGAGAGGATTTTTTTTTCACACTTAGGGGCTGCAAGTTCGCTGGTGCCCATCAGCATCTTACACTGTACCACTGTTATATGCAGAAACTGCTGTGCAAGTACAACTGGCCACATGATACTGCCAGGCAGGCATCAGCCTCAGTATGGTACGCAGAGAGTGAAATAGCTCTAAAGAAGAGATTAAACTCATGCAACTAAAATGCTGATTGTAGTGCATTTGAGAAACATTTTGCAGCCGTGCAATTAAAGCCTCTAACAACACACACCCAACAAAGGCAACATCAAGACGTGTCCTGGTGGGGTTTTTAAACATCTTTTGCACACTTGGCCACAAACCCCAAAGCTTCAGTGTCACTGCCACAAGGAAGCTAATGTGAATGAGTGATGGGAGTGGGTTACAGCAACAGCCAGGAGATAGGCCTACATGGCATGAGCTTTTGATACAGCAGAATAAAGGTTTTATTAGCAGACTTTCACAGCTACTCCTCTCAAAAATACAAGTATCAGCCCAGAGCAGGTTCAGGAAGAAAACACAAGAGATTTCCAGATGACAGCTTGTTTGTCGATCATGGCAGGGGCAGAATTACATCTGTGTGAGGATTCGGCAAGTAGAAATTACCCAACAACTGCTTGAATTGGAAAAAATATATCATTGAGAAGATTAAGTAAACAAGAGTACATAGCTAACATGATACACCAGGTATTGGTGCCCTGAGTTTGTGTGTTTATACTTGCCTGGACGCCCACAGTCATTTTAGTATCTTGAAAACAGCAGTAACAATTAAAAAGCATTTAATAATAGGTGTGTTTTTCAGAAGTGGGGTGTAATCTCTCAAGCCAAAGACAGAGAGATATAGATCACCTGCCTTGGGAATAATATGTTGAGAGTTGTTAATAAAAATCAGTCCAGTGACACAGAGTTAAAAATCAGAGTGTAGCACTCAGAAGCTCCTGGCTTCTCTTTAGGTGCTCTTTACACCCATTACACAAAGACTTACAAACAACTTACAAAGGTTAAATTGGGAGTTCAGGATGCTTTTAAGAGAAGGCAACACCTAAAATAAAGCTCACAGCCAAACACACAGCACAAAGTTAAAGGAGATAAACCAAAGGCTGAAGTGGAATCATTGGAGTGTTATCAGCTGTGGAGCAGATACCACCACGAGCTGAAGTATTCCTTCTGCCTCTACTGCTTTGACTTCTACAGCTGCTACTACCCTATCAAAAGGTTATATGTTGTTCTACACATTTCAGGTCTCAAAACACAGTTAACAATACTTAGTTTTAAATGGCAGATATCCTTACAACTATTAACATCATTGCTATTCTTTTACTACTACTACTAACAACACTGGTATTTTTCAAGCTAGTTGCAACTTGTGTAAGTAACAATATTAATTCTTTTACCAACCTTGCTTTCAACAGCACAGCAACGTGCAAGTATAACTACAGTAAGTGTTGATGGGATTTATAACTGAGTCCTGACTATAAATCATATTTTTATCAGCCTTAGAAACTTTTTATTGCTTTTTTCATCCTTCATTTTAAAGCAGGACCTATACCAAGGTGTAGCTCTTACTATATGCCCCAAAAGATAAAAGACGTTCTGTCTCCTAAGCAAAAGTAAAAATGGAACTAAATATTTAGGGATTCCAAGGAGTCATTTTGAAAAAATAATGTATTTTGAGGCTATATTTGTGTTCATGGTAGAATTTGAAAGCTCAGTACAAAAGGCTTGACCAGCCCAACTGAAATCGATAACATTTGTCACAGCAGAGGATGGAGCCAATGCACTGGAAACAGATCAAGGGCATGGCACAGGCTGACAAAGTGCTCCATCATTAGCTCTTAATTTAAGCTTAGACCTCCTTTATAAGGCGAGCGGGTGAAAACAGCAAACAAACCCCACATCAATCACTACATCCCCACAGTTCTCAACTCCTATTTATAGTTTGACTTTGAAATTATAGGGGAAAAATGCAAACCAGCATGCCAACAAGAGGGAACAGATACAGCCCATAGGACTTTAAGTTGTAAGGCTGCTGCTTTATGTCAAGTGTGCTGTCCACCACTCACAGCACTGCTGCAAGTTCAAACTCTGTCAATGTCCACCTTTTGACAAAGCTGCAAAGACTCTTTCCTTGAGTTTCATAGAAAACAAAAATAAAAAGGTTTCAAAGGATCTCATGTCTATTTTAATCATTGACAAGCTGTAGGCAAGCCACCATTTCCTGTCTTCTTTCTGATTTTCACATTACATCCTCCTTCTCTGACACTACCAAGGCCTTTCCGCATGGCACCACCAGCACCTTTGAGGCTCCTGAGCTTTGCTCTGTTGGAGATGCCCTATTAATCACTGTCTTTTTTATTCTCTTACTTGAAACTGTTTTTTAAAGTTAAATCACTAAGCTAAAAGAAAGCATGTCCAACATGAAAGTCTAAATAATCATTAAATAGCTATTTCAGATGTCACATCCACAGCTAAATCATCACAATTGGCTTTTCAACAAAGGATTCTAAGACTTCAAATGTACCTTTTTGATTGTCTTTGTGCTATCACCTGACACAACACAGATCAATCACTTTGCCATTCAATCACTCATCTTCACTCCATGCTCCATTGCCAGCTTGAGCCATGTCGTTAATCCTCATTGCTGCCTTCCTCCATCCAATCATCTTACTTACCTTTTACTCATCCATTTGGTTCACTAACCCTCAGCCTTTCTACATTTTCTTGCCTCAAAACAGGCAACATCCCCATAAGGTGCTGCAGGGCAGGGGCAGACACCAAATTCACATCCACACTCCCAAGTGAGTATTGTCCATAGGGATTTCAATCAGGCTCACATGATAGCAAGAGACAGCTGATGTTGCTCCCTAACAGAAAGAGGAAAGCAGTAAGGGAAAGACATCAGGCCTTAAAATTGTAATTCCTTTAAAATTTGTGAAGGATTTAAGGCAATAGCGAGTGCAGCCCCACTGGTTCGTGAGTTACCACACAGGAAAATTCCAGACTATATCAGGTTTTTAATTTTTAAACGCATAAAACACAAACTTATATCATTTTACATGCATTTTCTTTGCACTGCATGCTGGACCAGACAGCTACTTGCCCATCAAACAAAGACCTGTTTCAGAAAACACCTTCCCAAAAGGATGCCCACTCTCAGTCTGTCACTGCCATTTGCTCACATTTCAGCCCTGGGCAAATAATTCAGGGCCTCAGGTTGTTTCAGAGCTATTTGTATTTCTTGATATTTATCATCATTCCTATCACAATCAGTTAAAATTAGACCTTTGGTTCTTCACAGCCAACAAAGGTCTGCATGGCTTCATAGGTTTGTACAGAGAGGAGCCCTGAGCCATGCTTAGCCCTTGGATGGAATGTTGGGGGAGAAGTTGCCAGAGTTCAAATCATTTTAACTTGGGCACACAAGAACTGAATCAACAGCAAACCAGCACACACATCTGGAAGCTCTGTGCATTGCACATGGCGTTCACTTGCATTTCTTTCTAAATCAACTGAAGATACAGGTCACAAAAGTCATTTGTCATGTTAGAAGTGGTGCTAATTCAGCTTTGAGAACAGGTATCTAAAAACCATCCCTATCAGGCAGAGTGCTTTTGCTTTTATGTTAAGCTCTGGCTGTTTTGTTACGAATACAGCACTGAATGCTCAGAGGTCATGTAAATGCCTGAAAAAGCTTAAAATCACACCTCTAGGTCCTCCTTTTTAAACCAGTGGCTCTTCAGCCACTCTTCACTCCGACTGCCCAAAGGGGACAGCACTGTCCCTTGTAAACTTTGTAGAAATCACCATTTATGCAGATTTTCCCCTTCACTTCACATAAAAGAATTGTTTTCTGTGCCACTCATTCATCCCTGCAAGTGAAAAATTACCCATGTTTCATTTGATTTCACTGAAGAGCCAAGCTGGGAAGTTGTGTGAAGGATCAGAGAACTGGGCGATAATATGTAATGAAAAAACAAACTTATTTTCTATGGTTCCACAAATATTCAGTCTATTTTTTGAAGTTTCCAAGCAAGCTGTGGAGGGGTTGTGTGGGCAGAAGCTGCACTCTGCAGGAATCCCCACAAAACAGCCCGAGCACAGCTTGGACTGCACCAGGAGAAGAGAATCCCTTGGTCAGCTCACCAGTGCCACCCTATGGCAGGAGATTAACTAGAGAAAGATGCACGAAATAACCCATTTTAGGGTCTTTCTCTGTGCAGGGAGCTCGCTGCAGATGTGGGCAGGGTGGTCTCAATTTCTTCACTATGGAAAGGACGCGATAAGACCCCTCCAAGGGTCTTCCGAACAGACTCCAGCAAAGGCATGTAGCACAAGGGACAGTCTCTGGGATGAATATGGGATGTTTCACAGGCTCTGGAAGAAACATATTGTAACCCAGAGAACTGTTTAAAAACAGTAACTCTCACTGGAGATGCTCATCCCTCTGATTTTCTCCTGAAGCCAAAGATGAGTAAGTGACACATCTAAAGATAAGAGAAACTTTGTTGTCAGCTGAAGTAACTTCTGAAGCCTATTACTGAGCTCTGCAGGGCATTTTCTCAGCCAGGAGTTGGGAAAACAAGAGAAAGGGACTTCTAAACATGAACAATAGCGTTGCCCAAGACCTCCAGGGCCATCACTGCACTGCTTTGGGAGATGCTCTTCCTGCTTGCAGGCTTTTCTTTATTAAAAGACTCTTTCCCTCTATATTGTTCTTCCAACCTCATCAGCTGCTGCCTCAGCTAAAGGAAACCACTCTCCCACACTCATTTACACCTGGTAGTACTCACCCAGCTTTCAAAAGCTACTCCAGTTACAAATCTCCCCCCACTTTATGACATTCCTCCTATTTCCAACCCAAATGCCCTCTTTTATGATGACACAACAAATGAAAAGTGTTTCAGGTCCATCTACTTATGCCTTTCTTCTGTCCATGAGCATCTCTCGGCACAAGCCTTAGCCCGAGCTCAATACCTACCACCAAAGCACATTTACCACTTCAAAAGAGGTATTTACTTCAAAGATACTATACAAATACTTAAAAGAAATATTAGCAGATTCTCAAATGCTACACCAAACAGGCCTACACGTTTAGTAAGTAAACACACATGTATACAAATACACAAGTAGTAAGTAAATACACACACGCAAACAGGACACCCATATGGTACCACTGCCTGTCCCAAACACTGACCTCAAATACCCTTGTTTCCAGGGGATTGAGCAAAGAGAAAGCAGTTCAATAAAAGGTAGCATGAAATATGAAGGTAACTCCTTGGAGAGGAGAGACTTTGTTACAGAAAACAGTTTTCCTTTAAGAAGGGGATGGAAATACTCATTAATACAATCCTACAGCATGTGTGGATAATGATTTCGGGGGAACATGGACTTAATGCATCAGATTAATGAACTGGGGTGGTTTACCAACCCAAAAAAAGACCCAAATCCACTGCTTCCAGAAGCTGCTACAGCTCTACTTCAACACCTGGCCAAGGACGTTAAAGTTACTGGAAAGAAGAACTACAAACCATGTTTTTACTTCCAAGTAGTATAGAAGAGTTTCTATCAGCATGTATAACAACTGCTATTAGAAACAGACAGGCACCCCCCATCATCCCACAGAACTGCTTGTGTCAGCTCACATTAACACATTTTAGTCAAAGCCTGTGCACAACAAAGCCCCTGCATCTGCATTTACAAGCTTTCACTACAGACCCTCAGTTATTAGACTGCTCCCACTCAATGCATCTACTGAGGCTGTTTCTAACCTGCCAGGAGACTGCAAAAGACTCAAATTCCCAGTTGTTGTTTTTTTCTCCTCACAGAAAGCATATCTTAAAGCTGACTTGCTAGAGACACATTACATCCCATACACCAGCAGGACACCTTGGTCAAAAACAGTTTGCTAAATATCAAACCAGTTGATTCTCAACTTCATACAAAAGATAAGACAAAGGTAGCCCAGACAAACATGAAGAAGTCTGTCTTGTCTTTGTTGTTTTGTCTGTGTTGCTTTCTACTGCAACTAGGGGGAAGCAACCGCTTTCCTCAACTCTTCCACTAGTTTTAGATTTCACAGCAATAAAAGTCATGACACAAATATCTTGAAAGCTTCTGACTCAACAGAAAGAAGACTGTATACGTCTATTGCAGTGTAGGTATAGTAGACTGGATGTAAACACATAAGCCGTATATACACACACTCCTGCCTTACTACCTTTCCTAAAGAAGAAAATAAGAATTTCCTCTGACAGTTGCTCAATCTTCTGCCTTAGCTGAGCTTTATACAGTGCAAAAAACATAACTTACTTCAGAAATCACAGCACTGGTCTAGGAAAAGGGAATTTCCATCTGCAACTGGTTTTCATGGATTCAAGCACCCACTTTGGATAATCCTTGGTTGTAGACATCTACAGCTTACCAACAATGCTTAGGATGACTACAGACTTAAATTTACCTACATCCTTTGCTTGAATTGATCCTCCATTCCCATAAGTAAGAAACACATTGATGCTGCTACATCACACCTCCTTCCTGCTGAGGAACAGAGCAGTATGCAACCCCCAAATACCCAAGAAAGCATGTCTGGCCTTGTTCTAAAACAAGATGAGACACAGGTGACCCATGAAGATAACACAAGCCAAAAGTCAAATGACTGTGGCTGACTGGTTTGTTGATGCAGTCAACCCACCTTTTTAATTTTACTCTGAAATCCCTCATTTAAATCAAAGATTTCACCTGCCACAGAAGCTTTGATTACTCCTCAAATTAGTTTTCTGAAGAAACCAGTCAGATTTAATCAAGTAATCACTGCAGCTAATGCAAGTTTAATGAAATCTAGCAGCATCTGAAAGCTATCACAAGAGATACTGCAAGGAATTCAGGTAGAGCTAAACATGACAAGAATAGGGACAGAAGAACAATTGAAAGAGAAAAGAAGTTTCTTTAAAATTATGCTATTTCAATGTATGCTCTTAAGGCTTCTTTAGAAAGTTAGAATGAGAGATATATATCCTACTAAAACAAGTATACTAGTTCAAAATGTTACTGGCTCAGGCACTGCACGTGAACAGGCACCTGGGCTATTTAATGCTGGTTCTTGTCATATCTCTAATTATTCTTCAGAGCTTGTAATGAAATCAGCAGCTTGATATATCCTACCTGGGTGTGGTGCTATGGCTGGAGCATTATGGGAAGCTTTGTTGGAGCAGTAACAGGCACTGTTTCTTTCCAGCATTGTCCTTATCTGCAATAATGGCAAAAAGAGGAAAAACAAATTATTATTGAGAGGGTTTATTTTATTTTAAGGTAAGTGCTATCTTTATCATTCCCTATAAGTTGCTTTCATAGAGCCAGGTTTGTGTAATGGGTTCCACTTAAACATTAAATGCAACAAATAAAATAGTAAGCTCATGTAATTTCCCATCAAAACCATTTAAGGAGCTCTATTTAATCTTACAGTAGAAAATAAAACATAAACTTAGGCCCAGGAGAAATCAGGGTCATGAGAAGCCACCCACTGGAAGAGTGTATGCCAAATGGTAGCTGCTTCTTGCCACACAAGTTGACTAAATGGATCATAACTAACTTCCACACAACTTGGGAAAGTTTAATATAAACAAGTTCGCTGCTGCTATGACACAAGTTGCACCGGCATGCTTGGCAAGCTGGAGAGGATGGAGAACAGACGTACAGGCTAAAAGTGAGCTGTGTAAGCCCATGATGGTTACAAAACACGTACGCTCCGGGCTTCTCATTTTGGTGAGTATGGAAAAAGCTATCTAATAATTTTGGTTTAAGTCAAGAGCTCTATTTTCAATGCTCATGGCTGTTTGTGAACTGTTTAACTCTTCTCATGCATGCTTCAATGGAAAAAATAACAAGGTTGATCACCACTTTTAAAAGCATCATCTGAAAAACATTTTGTTATGTTTATTCTGGACTTTTTTACAACCATACATAATCTCAGCTATAGAATCCAGTCTTTGGTACAAGTCATATGGATGAATGGCTCTTTTTAAAGCTGAAGCATATATTTTGCATGGCTGCTTCTCAGGAGTTTAAAAGTTGTAGCATTTCTCTAAGATCTCATAACAACATCAGAATAGTTATGACTGTGTAGTATCATTGGTGACAGAGTCAGGAGGACAACATGCCTCAGTTTCTTTTACATAGACAAAGTGTCATGTATTTAGAGCTAATGCAGAAGTGTTGTGTGCTGGTTACTGTTGACAGCAAAAGTGTTCGAGAAAAACACTTCTCACACTAATTCTGTGTGGCATTGTCCTTTGTGGGGAATAGACAGTGCCTGTTAGAAAGATCTTCACTTATAGATCACTTTTAAGTCATCCCTACGTATTTCTCTACACCTTTGTTTTGATTCCTTCTAACTTCTGCAACATCAGTCAACCTCAACATACATATATAGCTATGCGTTCATTTCTCCATGAACTGCTGCTCTGCTGTCTCTTCTTTGCTTGTGACTTGTATCATGTAATTCTCTGCTTTAAGTATGTTGGCTTCCCTAGTTGAATTTAGGCTTTAAAAGCTCCACTTAACCACCTCTGTGCTTAACAGAAGACACCACTTGTGTTGCTCATGTCTCTTGTATTATATGAATGCTTCCAACCACTCCTTTATCACTCTCAGAAGATCAAATACATTTTAATGTATTTGAACAGTATAGAAAAAGTTATTTTGAAAAGTTATTTGCCATGAGCTAGAGAACAGCAATTTTAATAAGTAACAATGACAAAAATCTTTCCAAGCAATCCTCTGTCAGCCGCAAAGCGCATGTGAATTCAGACAAGCACAGTGAACATGATTGCTCTGCCACATAATATATTTTTGTCCCAAACAAAACTGCATCAATGAATTCTGAATCAGGATAAAGTTAGCAGCCCTTTGACCAGGCCAAATCCTAAGTTTCTGGATCACTCATTTCTCTCTTCTGTGCTTTGCCAAAAAATAAGAACCACATTGGCACAGAAGTAAAATGATTACTTGGACAGTTCTCCCAGCTAATGAATGTGTTTTCTCTACATGCAACTTTAATAGAAACATACAGTTAACAGATTGCTATACAAGTAATATAAAAATAGCATCAGAAACAAGCTAGTAATAAATGGCATTGATTTTATATTAAATATCCCCCAAATTTAAACTGTTAACTCCAGATGACAGATGAGTTTAGGATGAAGTGTGACAGTCTGCATTCATTTAATCCTACATGGATCTCACTGCTGGAGTGATCAAGTTTCCACCATTGTGTTACTGTTCATTTACGCTCACAGACATAAAAATAATTACTAAACTTTTTTTCATTACGTAACTAAGAAATAATATCTGAGAAACAATTATTGTAAGAAAAAAAGTACTCTCCTGTAAGTGTAACCTTTGGATACACTCTGAGTGTGTAACAGGGCAACAAATATTTTAACTGGCAATTCTTTGTGATAAGCGCTAACAACGGCTGTAACCTTTCTCTTGCACTTCAAAAAAAAAGGAACAAGTTCTTTACTGTGAGGGTGCTGAGGCGCTGGCCCAGGGTGCCCAGAGAAGCTGTGGCTGCCCCATCCCTGGCAGTGCTCAAGGCCAGGTTGGACACAGGGGCTTGGAGCAAGCTGCTCCAGTGGAAGGTGTCCCTGCCCGTGGCAGGGGTTGGAGCTGGAGGAGCTTTAAGTTCCCTTCTAAGACAAACCAGGCTGAGATCTTGTGACATTTTAACATTCCTGGCTTTAATAACTGCTAAGGGTCACTGTTCTTGCCTTACTGAGGAATGGTGGTGGAGTGAAGCCTTCAGCTACTGGTGATCAGCGTGACCTTGAAGTTTGTTGTGAGTCCCTGGACACTGTTGCCACGCTCCAGTTGCCAGACCCTGCTGTGGGATTTATGGTTAATACAGCTGTAAGACTAATTCCTAAAAAGATCTGGGCACTTAATTGCAACTCTTTATTTTGAAACATGGGGGTTTTGTGGGTATATTGTAATTTCTTACACAAGAGGCACACAAATTTTTCCCTGTGAGGGTGCTGAGGCGCTGGCACAGGGTGCCCAGAGAAGCTGTGGCTGCCCCATCCCTGGCAGTGTTCAAGGCCAGGTTGGACACAGGGGCTTGGAGCAAGCTGCTCCAGTGGAAGGGGTCCCTGCCCGTGGCAGGGGTTGGAGCTGGAGGAGCTTTAAGGTCCCTTCCAACCCAAACCACTCTGTGATTCTGACCTGTAACATGTAATACCTTCCCCACGCCAGGCCCTGTGGGTGCTGTCACTCAGCAGCAATACTGAGGTGGTGGCAGCCGGGTGAGGCTTCACGGGTGTGAAGGTGCCACAAGGTCTCCTGAGGCACCAGTGGTGGGAAGGAGGCTGCAGCCATGGCGCAGGTGTCCTTTCCCTCAGCCTGACTCCCATTTGTGCTCGTGTCCACCCACATTTTAATCTAGTTTTAGCTCTAAAGGTGTCTCCTCAGAGACAGGGGCCGCCATGGGGCTTTTTGCGCTACTTTTTACCTCAGACTTCGCAGGACGACTCCAATGAGGGGCCATGCGCCCTACGCCGCCTGACCCTCCTCAGCCACCGTCACCGGCAAGGGCTCCGCGCTGCGGAATCGAAACTCTACCACCAGCACCAAAGCCAATCCGCTTCCTCCTTACTGCGCGGCATCCGTCCCCCGCCGCTTCCTAGAGCCAATCGGATGGCGGCTACTGGTGGGGTTTGTCTAGCCATGGCCGCCGCCACCACGAGCTGCCGCCGCGTCGCGCTCCGCGGTTGGGCCGTTGGCGGCGGGGCCGCGGCGCGATGGCGGCGGCCGCTGCTGCCGGACGGCTGCGTGCTGCGGGTGGCGGCCGGGGCCTGCCGCACTCTCACGGTGGAGGTGGGCGGCAGGTGAGGGGGCTCTCGGTACCGGCTGTGGGCAGGGGGTCGGCGGGTTCAACAGCCGTGAGGAGAAACTGCCGCTGGCAGTGCTGCTGGCGTTGCTCCGCTGTGGGAGCGGGGCAGGGGTACTTCCGCATGGAGGAATGTTCTTTAGCTGAGGTGGGGAAAGGGGCTCTGAGTGCGCAAATAGATCTCCCTGCCTTGTGCGGGTACAGCCGGTGCGTACCTTTGTTTTGTAGTCGTGAAACAGGCTGAGAGAGCTGGGCTGGGGCAGCCTGGAGAAGAGAAGGCTCCTGAAGGGGAGACCTTAGAGCAGCTCCAGTGCCTAAAGGGGCTGCAGGAAACCTGGAGAGGGGCTTGGGACAAGGGCCTGTAGGGACAGGCCAAGGCGAATGGCTTGAACCTGCCAGAACAGGGGAGACTGAGCTGAGCTCTTAGGCAGAAGCTCTTCCCTGTGAGGGTGCTGAGGCGCTGGCCCAGGGTGCCCAGAGAAGCTGTGGCTGCCCCATCCCTGGCAGTGTTCAAGGCCAGGTTGGACACAGGGGCTTGGAGCAAGCTGCTCCAGTGGAAGGGGTCCCTGCCTGTGGCAGGGGTTGGAGCTGGGTTAGCTTTAAGGTCCCTTCCAACACAAACCAGGCTGGGATTCTATGAAGACCAAACTCCACCCAGAACAGGTGAATGATTCATCTTTGGTATGAGCAAAACATCTTGCCTCTAAGCCATATGTGTGAGACTTCAGGTAAGATCCAGTGTAGCTGCAGGTCTTTGCTGCGAGGTGACGGAGCAGGACATTTGAGGCAAAAGCACTTTTAATGGGACTTTTGGACAAAGAGTTTCAGTTTCTGGATCTAATGGGGATTTTTGTGTCTAGTGTGAAGTGTAGCCTGTATTCTATACAGCTGGTGCTGTAGATGAATGTGGAACTTACTGGAAAATGTATTTGGGTTCACCATGACTAACAGATTATTTCTTTCCAACAGAAAGATGGAATTGTCTTCCGGAAAACTGGCGAGGTTTGCTGATGGATCTGCTGTTGTTCAGGTAAAAAAAAGTCAAAGTTTGGGCAACTTCATAATGTCTGCATCTGAACAGTCATTGTTAGGGTATCAGAGCCTGTTAAAAGGATAGAGAGCTTCAAGTGGCAATTTAATCCCTAATTAACCAGTAGCTGTGTTTTGTAAAGAAGGGTTTTGTTTGGAAAGCAAACATAATGGTATGAAGCATGGATTTATGTGGTTGTTTTCTGCAAAGAATATTCTGGAGTTTTAGTCTGAATAAGTTTAGGGATTTGGACAATATTTTGTTTGCAGGTCATTTCATTTTTTTTTTTTCTCAATCCAGCTAGGTGACACAGCAGTAATGGTCACAGCAGTCAGTAAAACCAAGCCTTCTGCATCTCAGTTTATGCCATTAGTGGTAAGTACTAATGACAAAATGAGTTTTGTGATCATCAGTGGTAATGATTGAGTAGTGGAGTTCAAGATGCTGGGGGAATGGGGACTACAGACTCTGGACCTCGGAGTAACAGTGATAAAACAGCTATGTCTGTGGATGAGGGATGGGTGTGGATGTTGTCTTTGTTGACTTTAGGAAGGCTTTTCACAAAAACCTTGTGAACTTCATAGAATCACAGAATAGTTAGGGTTGGAAAGGACCTTAAGATCATCTAGTTCCAACCCCCCTGCCATGGGCAGGGACACCTCCATGTCACCCAACATCCAAGTTCAGCTCTTACATTTCAGATGTGTGGAAAACTGGTTGGATCATGAGGCTCAGGAGGCTGTGGTTATTAAGGGTTAATGACTTAAGTTCAGGTTGAATAATAGTTCCTCAGGGATCTATCCTGAAACACAGCCTGTTTCATACTTGTAGCAGTGCCCTGGAATCCCTCTGAACCTGGGGTGCAGTAGTGTTCTGCACAGTTCAGACTGGGAAATGACTGGCTGAGCAGTCTATATAGAATGGGAGGGTCCATTTGGTCATCAAGGTAGAGCTTGAATAATGTCATCTGAATTCAGAACTGACCATGTTGTGAGCATTACCTTTGGAAGTGTCCCTTCTAAACTGAATGAATCTCTGGCTCTGAAATAAGTGATCTGTTGTCTTTAGGAATCCCTGTTTTGTTTTTAAAGGTTGACTACCGCCAGAAAGCTGCTGCAGCAGGGAGAATTCCTACAAACTATCTAAGGAGAGAGCTTGGTTCCACTGATAAAGAAATTCTTACAAGCAGAGTAATAGGTAGGCTGCAACATTTCATTTACAATTTATTTTAACTATTTTGGAATATTTAAATAATATGAATGTTCGAAAAGATAGTGATTTCTACCTGCTGTTTGCAGAGTTGATTTGCAGTAATGTCAGAGGGAAACAAACTTGCGGTTTCTTGTTTATCAGTACTGATTTTCAAAACAACACATTACATATGCTGTGTGCATGTGACTTTATATATGAGCCTGGATCTTGAGAAATCTTGTTACCACCTTTGCGGAGATTAAGATCTCATCCTAACTGTAGAGATGTTACCTCTGCCGTTGCCCATCTCTGGATGGGTGGAAGGAGCAACCAAGCTAAACTGAAATACAGAGGCAGACTTACTGATTGGTATACACTCATACTCTTCCTCATGATCCTGCTTGAAAAGTTACTTCCATCATGGCTGTCTCCATTCAAGGATATGAGAACACTTTGGAATTCAACATTTACATATATACATCAGCATCTTAAGGCAGCAATGAAAATAATTAGGAGAAGGAACAGCCTATAAGGCCCAGGCTGTTATATAGGGTCCTATATGCTTCAGAGTGAAATAAGATTAATGAGAAATCATGGAAAAATGCCTTTGTTGCTTTTCTTTGAGCACTATGTCCCTTCATTGAAGATACTTCTGATGAAATACTAATAGGTTATGTGTATCCTAAAGCATAGACTTTTCGAACTGTTAAGTTATGCTCACCCAAATACCTCTTATTCCAGTAGCACTCAGAGTAGAATATTAGACTTGATTGTATTCCTTCTGAGTTCTCTGCCTTTTCTTTTTTGTTGGTTTGGGTCTCGTTTAAACCATTTGTCAGCTTCTTATGAGGTTATTACAATACAAACTGAATACTAACTACTGAAACCCAAATACTTCTTAGATACTGACTTATTTCTTTTGCAGATCGGTCAATCAGGCCACTCTTTCCAGCAGGCTACTTTTATGATACCCAGGTAGGTCACGCTCATTGTCCTTAACTATAGTTGCCTTCAGAATGGAAATCTTGGGTATATCCAGTGAAAATTTCACATAATCTAGTCAGTGTTTTAAGTATAGCAGTTTTCATGAGCATCAAGGAAGGGTTTACACTCTGAAAAACAGTCTAATAGAGAAATGCTGGGGTTTAGTTTGTCATTTCCTTGTCTCAAATCATTTTTGTTACATACTAGTTTCCAGATTTTGTTGTAGAGGAACGACATTCAAATATCCTCTGTACAACAGAGGAAAGAAAAGCTAATACTCTGTGTTGTATATGATATTATACATTTACATTAGTGAGTTTTCTGTGAGCTTTCCAGTTTAAATACCTGATCAAGTTTTCACTTGCAATAACGATTTGTATAAATATGTGGAAAGTTTTGCTTTATTGTCCTTAGCTTTGTATTGACAGCTAATAAAAATGCATAGGTCAAAATTATTCATTGTCTTTTATCTTATGCCAGATCCTTTGTAATCTTTTAGCAGTAGATGGTGTAAATGACCCTGATGTTCTGGCAATCAATGGAGGTAAGAGGACTGTTAAAAATTGCCTGCTTGTGTGTGATTTAATGTGATCCATTATTTCTAATACAGATTGTTATCTCTCCATTCCAGCTTCTGCAGCACTTGCGTTATCTGATATCCCATGGAATGGTCCTATTGGTAAGTAAGTATTTTGAAATGATGGATGATTTGAACATAATGGAAGGCTTAGACCACAGTTCATGATTTCTTTTTTAATAAGACACTGAATCTGAAGTCTACTATCTTTTGTTTCTAGTATTGGAAATAATTTTGCAGTGGGTAAGATTATTGCAATTCAGAGCATTATTTTTCCTGGGCTAAATGTATTCCTGGACGGATTTATAGTCCAGAAATAGTATAGTATAGAGACCATTCACTTGTATTTTTTCTTTAGAGAAACTTGGTCTTGAAAAACACTGTTTAGAAAACAGCTGGATAGGAATACAGCTTTGTTTTTTTCCAGGAACTCAAGCTTAAGAAGAGCTTTATTTCATTGTGAATATTTTGGGTGAAGAGAAATGATCTAGCCAAGAACAAATATTTGGCTGTGTTTTCCTTTCACCTGCCTGTATTCTAGAAGGTGTGCCCAAATGACTTAAACCCCAACAGACTTACAGCCTTGTGTATAATATTACTCAGCATTGTATGCCCTACCCAGAAGAAATTCAAGAATTAAATAATTCTGCTTTACCCGTTTGTTCTTGATATATAGCTAACTTGCTACTATTTAACAATGAACACTTAGCTTTGAAAATTATACATCTAAAACCAAAAATAAACGTAAAATGATGTCTTAAAGAACTTCCTTACTATAACAATAATAATCTGGAGTTTCTTTGTAGGTGCAGTAAGAGTAGGACTGCTTGATGGAGAAACTATTATCAATCCGACACGAAAACAGTTGTCTTCTAGTACTTTAAATTTAGTTGTTGCTGGAGCTCCACAAAACCAAGTTGGTAAGTAGGTTAATGAGTAATAGCTGTTGAGGGTTTGAAAATCAAGTTAGTGTCTCTTTGATGCTCTCCTCATCTTTGAAACCTGTATTTTTACACAGTATTAGGAGTAAATAACAGTGGTAGGTTTAACTTTTGGTTAGATAAAGTAAATTCCATTTTATCTATCCAGTTTAATGTTAATCTGTATTTCTTCAATTGAGTTAGATTGCTTTTGAGCAATAAAATAATATTTAATTTTTAAATTTCCATTCACAGTTATGTTGGAAGCAACTGCTGAGAATATATTGCAACAAGACTTCTGTCATGCCATCAAAGTAGGGGTGAAGCAAACTCAGCATATAATCCAGGGAATTCAGCAGCTAGTGAAAGAACAGGGTGTTGTCAAGAGAACTGTTCAGAAGTTGTATGTTGCTCCTGAAGAGATTGTGGAATGTGCAAAGAAGTAAGTCCAGACCAAATAACTTGATCTAAATTCTGTGAAGTGACTCAAAGTGGTTATTTAACCAGAATTTAATTTGCTGAGCTCTGATCAGATAGTTTGGGGTGATGGTGGGGGGTTGTTTAATGAAACAGCATGTTTTGAATGTTCAGTACTTGTTATGTTTTCCATAGAACCTTAGGGACACAGCTTTCCGCTCTCTTTTATACTTAGTGAAAAGAACAGGTTAAACCAAACACCCTGAAAACCCAGTGGAAGTAGTGTAAGTTAATATGCCTTTCTTGTGGAAGAGTGACAAGAGAAGTTGGGATGTTGTCCAGTGGAAGAGATAACGAGTTCCAGAGAGGTGGCAGGAGAGCAGGCAGGAAATGCAGCTGGAGCTAGTAATGTGTATAAATGTCAGTCTGGGGCTTTCCTACTGCTAATGAAGACAAACGTTTAGTCCTCAAAACCTAATTATGTGTTTTATAAGCTGTGTTTTCAAAAGTTGTTTCTTTTCTTCCAAAAGACTTGCTTCCAACAAGATCTACGCAGTGTTCACGGATTCAGGCCATGATAAAGTAAGTGATCAGTTGAAACATGATACAATTATTAATATCATAATGAAACTGTACTAAGATTTAGTTCTTTACACTAATGATAATAACAACTCTTCTCCTCTGCATATATTTGCAGTAGTAATAATAAATTGTTCTGTAAATTCTTATATACCAGAATATTTGTTTGCTGTATGTGGAGATGGAGACTTCCTTTTTACAAGGAGTCACATAGAAAAGATTAGAGGTACAAGTTACTCCTGGGGAGATTCTGGTTGGAGATAAGAGGAAAATCTTTCACAATGAGAGCATCAGCCATTGAAATAATCTCCCCAGAGAAGTGGTGGGTTCCCCAGCACTGGACACTCTTTAAGATTGGGCTGGATAGGGTGCTGGGACATCTTGTCTAGACCATGCTTTTGTCAAGAAAGGTTGGACCGGATGATCCTTGAGATCCCTTCCAACCTGGTATTTGTGTGACAATCCTAGTTCTTATTCCCTGAGTTTTACCGAATTTCAAACCCAACAAAAACCCAACAACTTGCGTTCTGCTCTGTAGAGTTAAGTGGTTGCAAATTCTGTGTTCTAGGTTTCTAGAGATGAAGCAATTAACAAAATAAGGCTTGAAACAGAAGAACAGCTAAAAGGTATGCTTTTTCTGCTTGCTTAATGGTTAGAGAATGCTTACCACAAGCTGATGCTACTTAGAGCTACAGTGGGCTCTGTTAGCCCAGCTATTTCAGTAAAAGACACATAAAATTCATTTTCCAACTTGAGATGCAATTTCTTTTTTATACCCAGAAAAATTTCCAGAGGCTGAGCCTTATGAAATCATAGAATCCTTCAATGTGGTTTCAAAGGATATTTTCCGAAACCTTGTTCTGAATGAATACAGAAGGTAAGGAGATCAAACTGCTACTGAATAACATTTCTGTTGACTTTCTGTCCAACACTATAGTTTCATTGATCTCGTAATTTCTGCTTGTTACTTTAGGTGTGACGGGAGGGATTTGACTTCCCTCAGAGATATTAAATGTGAAGTGGACATGTTCAAAATGCTTCATGGATCAGCCTTATTTCAGAGAGGCCAAACACAGGTAATATCTTGAAACATCAGATACTGTAAATTAATTAAAAGCTGATTTGGGCCTTTCATTGTCTTGGGGAGAGGTGGTTTGAGAAGAGAGCAAGTCCAAAGTTGTATCTTTTCACCCCTCTGTGTAGACTAATATGTTAAAGATATTTGTTGAAACAAAAGCTTTTAATGTAAAACATAATCCTGTTTGGTTTTAGGAAAACAAGTGACTCAGTGGATGGGTCATTGCTGTGCAGGGCAGTGCTGAACTGTGCATCTTTTAAAAGGAACTTCATATGTAACCTGGACTGAATAGGGAGACTGTACCCCAAAAAGTCTTATTAATGAGACTTTTTTTCTCTTCTTTGCCTGAAGTCTCAGATGTTGTGGGGGGGATTAAAGTAAGATTGTACGTGAGTTTGGGTCTGCTATATTTCTATACCTCATTTTCCTTTCCATGACTGTCAGCCATTGATCTGACTTACTACAGGGAACACGGGGAGTTGCAAACAGTGATTTACTCCCCACTAAAAATAACACATGCTGCCAGTCCATCTGATAAACAGGTTTGCTCTTTTGCATGACATCTGGCCCAGGCTCTTAAATGAAGTAGTTTGGTTTATAGGGAGCGAACTGTTCCAGGTTTAAGAAACATTAAATTACTAATTTTTAAATGTGATTGTGTAATCTTTGCGGATACTAATACATTTGTGCAGTGAAGGAAAAAGTTTGCAGATGACAGCGTATTTGTTGCTCAAATCAGTCTTTTTGATTCTTCATATACAGTAAAAGTTGGCAATGATGGAAGTGTGTATGAGCAGTTTATTTACCCTCTGTCCTTTTATTTTAGGTTCTCTGTACAGTTACATTTGACTCTATAGAATCAAGTGTAAAATCGGATGTTATCTCAACAGCAGTGAGGTATGCTTCTCTATGGTGTTTTGTCAGTGGTATTAAAAAGAGGGTGAGCATTTAAGTACAGTGATAAGGTCCTTGATCTTCGCTATCCATATCCATTAGGACTGAAAAATGTGTAAAACTAGACTTTGAAGTGATCTTGGCTGTTGCCTTTTAAGGTGACATTAATTCCATAGATGCACATTTGAAACTGGGGAGTATGACAAGTAACAGCATCCAGTCCAGCTGAGAAAGAAGGGAAATAGTGAATTACTCTTGAATCTGCAAAACTGTGTCCCTGTGTCAAGCCTCTTTAAATAAAACAGTTGATGAAGGTTCATTCTCTCTTTGTTCCAAGTATTTATCACCACACTTGGAACTTGATATGAGCTTACTCAATCTGTCTCACAAGTCTGGCAGTTTTGCTCTATAGATTGGATGCATGTAGCCCATGAAGTGCTGTTTCAAGTTTGGTTAGAGTGGAAAGCAAGTTAAAACGCAGATAACTGGGTGATGGGCTTTTTTTCCCCCAGCTGAATCAGCCTATCTAAACATTCTCATTTTGTCTCAAAATAAAGAAGTTCAGAGGGTGAAGTGTGTGTGTGTGTTCTTTGTTAATGGAGTGAGGAAAATTTAACTTACCAGGTAGCAAGTCCTTCTGCCATTAACATTTTATTGCTGAGGGCTACCCTGTTGAGAGGGGAAACTCCTTCTGTTTAAGGCTGCAGTTCAGTGATCTCATCCCACCAGTGTGGGAGGTTTACATCTTGAAGCAAAGCTGACACTCTTTTGGCGTAGAGGTATTTGTCCATATTCTGTAACTTTGGTATTCTTGGAAATCAGTTCCTGTGTTTAAATAATGGAGTTTAATTAGCAGTCAGTGAGTTGCTTCATAGAATCATAGAATAGTTAGGGTTGGAAAGGACCTTAAGATCATCCAGTTCCAACCCCCCTGCCATGGGCAGGGATACCTCACACTAAACCATGGCACCCAAGGCTTCATCCAACCTGGCCTTGGCCTTCATCAGTGCCTCTGTATGACACTACGTGCAAGTCTTGACTTGATGCAACTTTCTTTATAGATGAGCTTTTTGTCCTTATTGCTGGGTCAGATCTTATGATACTTTGGTAACTGTTTTGAGCACACTTTTTGATTGAATCAAAAGCTATTTTGTGGTTACAGAGATTCTCAGTTGTTCTTCTGAGTGCTGAAGCTTCTAAGTCCGTACCGCATTGTGTGCAGTAAGATGCTGATGTTGTGAGAATTTGATTTTTGTTTGTTATTCTTCCTTCAGACACACCAAAACCAGCATGAAGCACTGACAGGGCCTATTCAACTCAGAACAGCCAGGAGCACTGTTTTAATGATGATGATGATTAACATATGGGGGTTTTTCTTTGTAGACTGTGCTTTTTAATTTGCTTTCTGCATAGAAAACCTTAAGAAAAATGTGGGTGATCAGCAAATCTATTGATTCATGATACTGGCTGGGTTTATTTATAATCTTACAAGTTGCTTATTGTATGTTTGATGGCTCTTTTTTGACATGCTCTTGTTTTTAATTCGTAGTGGGATAAAAGATAAAAACTTCATGCTGCATTATGAGGTAAGAGCTTTACTGTGTCCCAGCTTTCGGCATGGTTCACAGAAGGGCTTTTAAAGGAGGTATTGATCACTTCCAAGGACACAGATTATCTCTAGATTTGCTAGAACTTATTAATTAAAGTCCTTATGTGAATTTATATTGCACTTTATGAACAAAACTGTTGGTTTCCTAAAAAGCACTGGATAATATGTGAATTGCTCTCTTATACGGTCTTCTTAATATCTTAACATTAGGTGAGCTCCTTAAGAATGGGTTATTGCTGAAAGCAGGATTAATCTGCTCTATTATTTTTGGTCAACTCTATTAATATGTTCAGCTGACATACTACACCAATAGTCAATAAGTCCTTTTACATCTTGGATCTGTCTCAGCCTTTGGAACTTGCCCAGAGTATTTCATGCAGGCACCAGGCACATCTTGTCCTGTTATGTGTATGACAGAAATGAGCTTTCTGATGTGTTGTTTGGCAAGTTTAATTGGAGTTAACTTCTTGTGCTGTTTCTCAACTACCTTGCAACTGCTTTATTCTCTGGAAGTAAAACATTCACTAATCACTACCTAAAGTGCTCCTGGTTCCAGACTGAGTGACTAAAAGTCAGTCTACAGTACTGAAACAGAAGTGTGCTGGTTTGATTTTTTTAATGTGTTTTTACCTGAAGATGCTCCAAAGCTTCAAAGAATCTTTTCTAAGTGTATGTTTTAAAATAATTTTAAAAACCTAGCTAATTTTCTCTATACACGTGTTTTACTTCATAGTTTCCACCTTACGCAACTAATGAGATTGGCAAAGTGAGTGGTATGAACAGAAGAGAACTTGGACATGGTAAGTTCGGATTAGAGCAGTCCCATGCTCCTAAGTTGTAATGTTTTATCTGATTGGTTTTATTTATGGGTGACTTGGTGTTTTTTTATAACCAGGTGCACTGGCAGAAAGAGCTTTGAAACCAGTTATCCCCCAGGATTTCCCATTCACAATACGAGTTACTTCTGAAGTCTTGGAGTCAAATGGTATTATGGTTTTCTGACTTTTAACCTAGTGCCAGAGACTAAATCTGGTTCTTCAAAAAGGTGAAGTTTGATAAGCTTGAGTTGTAGGCATTATAGTTAATAAACTTCATTTTTAACATTCTTAATCTTGATAGCTCTGTTACCTATTACCATACTTAAAAAGGATGTATATGGTCATGAACAATGGACCTTTCTTTCACTTTGTGTAGCAGCACAGTACCAGGATGAAATGTAAACAGGAAATCTGTGTTTAATAGTATTTGGGGGCATTTTTATGCTATAGAGTAAGGAAAATAAGTCAGCATGTATTGAGCCTCATTCTTCAGTGTTTAATCAGAGCTCGTACCCTCACTGGCTGAGAGGTAATTTCTGCCTGCCTGTTTTTGTTCTTTCTCATCTCCAGTCTGGGAAAGAGCTCTCTCCATGTCACCTTCCTGCAGATTCCCCTGTGTGTGTGGCAAGAAGTTCCCTGAGGAACTTCTCACGAGTGCTGCAGTGAGATGACGTGGCTGGGAGGAGGGGGTCAATGGAGAGAGGGGCTCCCATTTGCAGCTTGCAAACCCACAGGTTCTTTACCTAGAATATTTATTAGTGGTGGTTATTGAGCTTTTTTGGTATTGGTATCATGAAAGATTCAAACTGTATTACCCATCCTTGTTAAAAATACTTCTCCCACAGAAAACTTCTAGTTGCAGTTATTTATTGTATGTGGGTTGCTGCACAGGATTTTCTGAATGGCAACAATTTAAGTTTCAAGCTGTCATTGAAGGATATCCCTGACAAGTTTTGTTTCAGATACTTCTGACCAGTGTTCAATACTTTCTTTTTCTCTGTATTCTAACTCCTTAGGGTCCTCTTCAATGGCTTCTGCATGTGGTGGAAGTTTGGCGCTAATGGATGCAGGTACAAAATACAGCACTTAATAAGAAAAACTACATATGATAGAATCATAGAATAGTCAGGGTTGGAAAGAACCTTAAAATCATCCAGTTCCAACCCCCCTGCCATGGGCAGGGACACCTCACCCTAAACCATGGCACCCAAGGCTCTGTCCAACCTGGCCTTGAACACCGCCAGGGATGGAGCATTCGCAACCTCCCTGGGCAACCCATTCCAGTGCCTCACCACCCTCACAGTAAAGAATTTCTTCCTTAGATCCAATCTAAACTTCCCCTGTTTCAGTTTGAACCCGTTACCCCTTGTCCTGTCACTACAGTCCCTGATGAAGAGTCCATCCCCAGCATCCTTGTAGCCCCCTTCAGATACTGGAAGCTGCTCTGAGGTCTCCACGCAGCTTCTCTTCTCCAGGCTGAACAGCCCCAACTTTCTCAGCCTGTCTCCATACGGGAGGTGCTCCAGCCCCTGATCATCCTCGTGGCCTCCTCTGCACTTGTTCCAACAGTTCCATGTCCTTTTTATGTTGAGGACACCAGAACTGCACACAATGCTCCAAGTGAGGTCTCACGAGAGCAGAGTAGAAGGGCAGGATCACCTCCTTCGACCTGCTGGTCATGATAATGTGTTACAGGATCTGGAAATGACCAAAGATTATAAAAATGTCTTTTTATTTACCACTCTTAGGAGTTCCAGTATCAAATGCAGTTGCAGGTGTAGCCATAGGGCTCATTACCAAATGCAGTCTGGAAAATGGAGTTATTGAGGACTATCGTTTGTTGACGGACATCCTGGTGAGTGTCCTAGCACTGTGGTGGTTATTGCTGGTTAATTCTGTAAATACTCTCTGTGGTGTTTTGTGTAGTGTTTTACCCATCAGGTCTGCAACATGCACTACTGGAAATACCAAATAGTTCCGTCTTCTCTGTTTTGTCTCCCAAATTCCTTCCCTATTTCAAAAAATCTCTATGTAATGTCCAGTCATGTGTCTTGGTTTTTTGTAATTACTCAGTTATTTCTTTTAAGCTCCCACAAGCTCTGTTTCCAATGAATTTTGTCTTTTCTCTGGATTAATAATTCTTGAATAATTTACTGAAAGCCACAATATATTGAATGGACATTAGGAAAATAGCAGAAGGGGGAAGAATGAACATTAGCATGCTGCTGCTGCTTCACACTGGCGTCCACAAATAGTGCAAAATCAGTGGACCAGATATTCAGAAACTAGTCCACAAAGCTCTTAATTTTTGACGAGAGAAAGGAGCAATGTTAATCGTGGACTGCAAAATAAGACTGAAGAAAACCATGCAAGTCTTCAAAGTAATTCCAAGTCTGCAGAACTGCTTGGTGGCTCATTGAAACACAGGATGTGCTTTTAGTATAATGAGACTTGACACTGGGATAAAGTTACTCCAATTTGTTTTTTCTGTCTATGCTGGTAGGGAATTGAAGATTACTATGGTGATATGGATTTCAAGATGGCAGGTACTAATAAAGGAATAACTGCCTTACAGGTATTGTAACATTAAATCTTCCCAAAGTGAAACTGTGCCAAGGTATCTAAACCTTTTCTTACATATTAATGTCACTTAACTCTTTTCTTATTAGGTTGATCTTAAACTGCCAGGAATACCAATAAAAGTTGTAATGGAAGCTATTCAGCAAGCTACAGGTAGGTCCATATTTGTTTTGCACCGATTTTATCAAATAATATGATAAATTATACTAAATTCTATGTTTTATGAAACTAAATAATTATTTTTTTTTTTGCTGTTCTGCTTGTGGAAAAGCTTCTATCTTCAAAAAGAACTGGTCTGGTTTGGATGTTGCCTGTTATACTTCAATATAGGCACTTCATACCAAATAAAGAGCTTTTTGTGTCACAGGAGAGCGTTCAGTCTCCACAAATCCAGGCCCTTTTCACCACTCTCAAATTCCATGTTATTGTACACAGCCCCAGTGACAGTGTCTGCTGCTCCTGGAGGTTCCTGTTATTAAAACAGAACAAACTGGTGTGGTTCTAATGGTCACCAGTTGGGTACAACAGGTACTTTGCTTGGAGAAATCGCAATAAAATTAGTGGCATAGCAAACTAATGTACAAAAGAGCAGCATTGGGGTAATACATCATGAAATACCTGCATGCAGTAGTTTGTGTGTGACTGATCCAGCATTACTGAGCCACCTCAGTTTCTAACATATTTGTCATACTGGATTGAAACAAATGTGAGAAGTTGGGGAAAAAAGGCTTGCTCTTTGCTGTGCAATGCATCAGTAGAAAGGGCTGATAAAAAATAAACTCCAGACTAACTTTAAAGTAACTTTACACCAGTTTTTAAATGTCTTTTGAGCAGTGGGTTCTTAGACCTGAAGTAAAACCTTGTGTCATGGTTCATGGTTAAGATCTAGCAGCTCGGTTCCTTCTGAATAACACAGGTAGTGAAGGCTGAAGTGCAGGTCTGTGCACTGAAACTCTGGATTGCTTTTGGTTGGTGAAAGTTGGGAAAGGGAGGAAGCATCTGAAATGGATTTGAACTGACACACAAGCACCTTATTACATGACTTCTAAACCCAACAGAGTACTGGTACAAAAAGAACAGCAAACTCTTTCTCATTTACCATAAATTCAGCTATATTTACTATTGAAATTTACTGCTTTCTGTATTCTGACCCTTATTAAAATGTAAGAACTCCTGATTCCTATTGAATGGTGGTTTACTTGAAGCAGCTCAGCTAAAGTTCCAGGCCAGTGTATCATAACTGATCAAAGTATAGCTTAGCAGCACTCTGCTTCATATGAATAATACCCTGAAACAGAACTGTAGGTATGTTCTAGGCTGCATAAAATTGTTGAGTGTGCTGAAGGGATGGAGTTTATATGCACAGAGCAGAAGGTTGTACTGCAGCGAACATGCACTGCCTGAAATGTGTTGGGTTCCCATGCTACATTCTCAAGTTAGGCAGGAGGCAGGTTTCTATGAATGGATGTTCATCTACTTTGTAACAAAACCTGCATACAGTTATTTTCATCTTACACAAAGCTCTTTACTTTTTCCTTCCTCCTCCTTTCTCCTCCAACCCCACAGCTGCAAAGAGGGAGATCTTACAAATTATGAACCAAACGCTGGCAAAACCCAGACCTAATAGGAAAGAAAGTGGACCTGTTGTAGGTAATGCTCATTGTATGTTAATATGAATTCATCTATTTTATAATTACCTTTGAACAATAAGCTGCTGCTTAGACCAGTTGGTTTTTAATGAATGTCTGTTACATGTTTCTGACCCTTGGAGTTATTTTCTCTTTGAGTTTTGAGGTGAATTTTGGGGGGTTTTAAAGCCATGTGGGACAGCAGCAGTAAACTGCTGTACACCAGAAAACAGGATTAAACTGAAGTTATATGGAACTCTCAGAGTGGGTAAAGGTGTCAATATTGGTACAGCTTAAGGTAATTTACACTCATCAAAGTATTTGTGTTCCATGTTTTCACTTACTTCAATTCTACAATGTAATTACGTCAATGTTCAGCCAATACAGCAGCTCTAGAAGATTAAAACCTACATGAACATGACATAGTATATGATAGCTTACAAGATTATTATATTAAGCATTTCAAGAGTACTTTTACATTTTCTTTCAGAAACTATCCATGTTCCACTATCAAAAAGATTAAGATTTGTTGGTCCTGGAGCCTATAATCTGAAAAAGCTTCAAGCACAGACTGGTAAGACATTCTTGCTTCTTCTGATATTATCCTAATGTGCTATTAGCTTCTCTGTATGAATATTGCTAGTGCGGAGGTTTTGCTTGGTGGATCTTAGTAGCACAGGTATTAGTAGCACAGCTATTGCTGAATCTTAATGCTATCGTTATGCCATTTTAGAAACTATAAGTAGCTAAACTTAAACTTCCCAGTTTTCTGTAGACCATCTCCATGAAACTGGTATTTGTGTATCAGCAAGGACCTACTAAGTAGATAGGAGGAAATATCAAGAGAAAAGGGCAGTTTTAATTTGTGCTTTATGCTGCAGGCTGCAAAACACTGTCTTTTCAGACCTAACCTATGGTTAGGTGTTCCAGTGCTCAGTTCAAAGCGAGTCTGTGCTGTATCTTGGGTAATAGATGCATGTGTTTTGAAGTGCTAATGTAGCTGAAGTGAGCTTCACCTTAGTTGTGTAGATTCTCTCTGTAAAAGTGCTTGCAGTTTGTCTCACAGCAGGAATTCCCAGTGTGGTGCACATGTGATGGTGCTTTTCAGGGCTTAGGGAAGATGCAGTTGAAGGGTCACTTAGGGGCAGTTTTGCAGATAGTGTTGAATGTAAGATATAAAGCTAAGCAAGTGTGATCATGAACATGCTGAAGTGTAGATCAAATCTATGCAGCTTCTCTGCCTATGAACTAAAGACTTTTTGCTCTTGAGATCTTAATGAGTCTGTGCAAAATCATTTTGCTCTATTCAAGTCTTTACTGAATATAACTTCTGCCTACTGAAGCAGTAGCACTGTTCACCTAAATCCTCTCATTAATCCTCTTTTGAAGGTGTAACTGTAAGTCAGCTGGATGAAGAGACATATTCTGTGTTTGCCCCCACCCCTACTGCCATGCACGAAGCAAGAGAATTTATCCGTGACATCTGCAAAGATGATGTAAGGGCAGAATTCTGTTGTTGGCTCTTTCAGTTTGCATTTGGTGAACATGTCTCTTACTGGTTTCTCTTTTCCCCCTACAGCAAGAAGTGAATTTGGAATTTGGTGCAGTTTATACAGCCACGATAACTGAAATAAGGTATAAAACCTGCTCTGGAGTTAAAGTAGAAATGAGTTTATATGGCTGCATTCCTGATACCTAAATATGATGTAAAGGGATTGCTAAATGTATATTGGTGACAATGGCACCTGCATCATCCCTGATATTTTCTTAGCTGAAAATACTCTGTTTCTTAGTATGTCTGTTTATTTTTGCTGCTTGTTTAGTTATTGGGGTGTTTGTATAATAAAACCTAAGGCTTTTTTGTCTTTGTATCTGATGTGGTAGGAATTTGCTTTTCACTTCTCAATCCAATAGGTCTTGCAAAAATTGCGTATACTTTTGGGTGGTAATTACTGAAATACACTGTCCTGAAATAACTGATTTCCATGCGCTTCTAATTGAGGAAAAATGAGAGGACATTGTTATGGTTGAGATAAGATTTTTAAAAGGGAGGAATAAAATCTTGTTGATGACAAGTTTTCTAATGCTTGCCTTGGGGTCAATACGCAGAGTAAAATACATAGACCTGTGTCAATGCATTTTGAGGTAACCCTGCTGTTTTCTGTTGCAGAGACTCTGGAGTGATGGTAAAACTATATCCAAACATGACACCAGTGTTACTGCATAACTCACAACTTGATCAGAGAAAGGTAATGCCTGCTTAAGCAAGGACAAACTGGACACTTAGATTTGGTTTTCATCAATTCTCACTAAACAGAGTCTGCTTTAGCTGTAACACATCTGCTATTGTAGAGACAGTTTCTATGTTAAAAGCTGTGTTAGATGAGCAGCACCTTTTTGGGTAACCTCTGCTGTACTTAGAGATGCGAACAGTCTAACTATGTCCACCATGGTTTTATTCTTTGTACTTCTATGCACATCACCAGGTTCTTTGGATCTGCAATCACTTTACTGTGTAACACTTAGAAACCTGCTGTTCATAAGGTAGCGTTCAGTTGCAGTGATTGTCTGAAGTTTAGCATGAAGAATCCCTAAAAGAAAGAACTTTTACAGGTAACATAATCAGTCACACTGAAATAAACTCTTCCCAAACTCACTGTATTCTAGATTAAACATCCGAGCGCCCTGGGATTAGAAGTTGGACAAGAAATTCAGGTAAGTATTTCTCTGACTTTAAAATGCAACCAAACTGTTGTTCCTGTTGTAGAATTTGAGTGAATTATTTGGTTGTTTGGTTCTGGTGTGTATAAAGAAAGTATTTTCCATGTTACATTCCCTTTCTCTGCTGGTTAAAGGTCTGATCATTTCAAGGTAGATTTATTGAGTGTCAAACTCTTGCTATCAGAGTACCACATGAATTCAACTGTAAGACAGGCTAAATGGTGCCTGTTGTTTATGGTTTTGCTAGCATCACATGGAAAAACCAGACCAGAACACCACCTTTCAGGGAAAATTCTATCTCCAGCTCTCTCTAAGTTGATCAGTCTGAAAGCGTTTAGTTTTCCTCACAGGTTAAATACTTTGGACGTGACCCAACTGATGGCAGAATGAGGCTCTCACGTAAGATCCTGCAGGCACCAGCCACAACTGCGCTTAAAACCCTGACTGACAAAAACAGCATTGTCCTGGGAGGTACCATTCCACAGTCATCGACTTCATCCCAGTGACAGGTGAGGCCATAGGAACAGCTTCAGATGACTCAGTACTGTGCTTTCTTTACAACTGTTGTGAAGAATCGTATCAGTCTTGTTTTTCTACAGTACAGTTACCCTTCAGTGGTGTGCAAATACTGCTTGCCACTTAATGTTGCAGCATGTTGTAAGTTATCCGTGGCTTTATCACACCCTTTCGTGTGCTGCAGATATAAAGAGCTTGATATTTAAAAGTTGTTCAAGTGCCCTGACGGTTTAAGGCATCCTGCACAGCCTGCGTTCTCCAATACAAACTAATTTGTTCATCTACAACATCCATGGGAGCATTCCCTCTTCTTTTCCTTGCCATCCTTTTTTTAAAGGAGGGGGGGGAAAAAAGGGAGGGAAAGAGAAGAAAAAAGAAGATGCTTGTTTTGAGTTGCTTAGTGGAGACTTTCTCAGGCAATCTCAGTTAATGGAATGCCCAAGGCTCTTCCCTAGAACTAGTTTTCCAGCATGTATTTGACTGTTAATAGAGTTATCATAGAATCACAGAATGGGTTGGGCTGGGAAGGACCTTAAAGCTCATCCAGTCCCAACCCCTGCCATGGGCAGGGACACCTTCCACTAGAGCAGATTGCTCCAAGCCCTCTCGAACCTGGTCTTGAACACTGCCAGGGATGGGGCAGCCACAGCTTCTCTGGGCACCCTCACAGGGAAGAGCTTCTTCCTTATCTCCAACCTGAACTTCCTCTGGTTTAGTTTAAGCCCACAAAAAGAGTTATGCCTATACCTTTCACCACGCTGTTGTCTACATTGGTTTTAATTGGGAATCTACTAGGACATGAAGGTGTCTGATCATAAAACCAAGAGCAGTTGCACAGTGAGATTGGCACACAAGAGTGCAATGCACCAGTGGTAACTTGAGGCCATCTGTGGCAATCTTCAGGCATGATTCACAGCCCTGGAAGAAATTAAAATGAATGAATGAATTATGAATGCCTGTGAATGCCGTGCCCTGATACGAGCAGTTGGTTACTGGGTGTTTTCTGTCTCTTTCAGGAATCAAGCTGGGATAGTCGATGGAAACCCAAGCGGCCTTTGCTAGAATCTGTAGATGTCTGCACAAGAATCTGCAGGTGGATGGTAGTGAATCGTACGTCAAAGTAGACACTATTTATGCTTCAAGGTGATGTGGAACTTCAGAGTCTTCAAACTGATTAAAAACCCTTTTAAAATAAACCCAGAACCAAGCAATGCTTTTCTCACCTGTAACGAGGCTGAGGTGAGGCTCTTAAGAACGTGGAATTGTGTAGGCTGAAGAGCAGATTACATTGCGGTGTTTAATGTTGTTCTCACTATCCTCTCAAAACTGTAAAGATGAGAAGCAAATATTCCTGGGAAAAGGAATTATCCTGTTACTCAGTTGAGACACATGCTTGATCTGAGTTTTCCTGGCTTTTCAGGGTGCAAGACTGAAGTGTTGAGCAAAACGTAGAGGCTTGAAGTATCACCTTTAACATGATCGACACTGTTTCACATGAATACATCAGTAACTGTGATAGGGTTCTGATTGCTAAAGTATCTGAGCAGAAGGGGGGCAAAACAAAGGACCTGGCTGAAACATCATTATTATCTGGGTTCATTAACAATTCATTGGAAAATACATCATTAAAACATTAAAAATAATTGTTTGGGAATAAGCAATTGATGGGATAAATCTTCCCCCTAAAACACCCTCGCTAAGGGTGTCAGAATTCCTTTACTGATTATATTCCATCAGTGGAATATGGCCTCTGGAATCAGTGGTGTCTTGTAGCCTTCAGACCATTCACCAGGGGCTCGCAGAACCACTTGGTTTTCTCCTGTGAGGTACAGGTTTGCAAATGAAAGAGGTGAGACCCTTCTGCTGCTCACCAGTTTGTACTTGAGCTAATATCAGCTTCCCACCTGAAGGCAGGTGGGCTCTGAACCTCCTGAAAGGAAAAGCAAAGCACTGGAGGGAGGAGAAATGTGAATGTACAGTAACAATTGCTCATTCTTTTCCTTTTTTTATTCTAAGTTACAATATTAAAGAAGAAAGAACCGACTGTGCCACTCCTCTGTACTCATGTCTTTCATCATATGAGATGGAAAGGTTTTCCTTAGCAATCGTTTCCTCTTTCAGGACTGTGTTCTCAAGGAAGCTGTGGCTGCCCCATCCCTGGCAGTGTTCAAGGCCAGGTTGGACACAGGGGCTTGGAGCAAGCTGCTCCAGTGGAAGGGGTCCCTGCCCGTGGCAGGGGTTGGAGCTGGAGGAGCTTTGAGGTCCCTTCCAACACAAACCAGGCTGGGGTCCTGTTTCTTAGTAAGAATTCCAATGTCCTTGCCTTACTATGACTTAGTTGATTGAGCCCATGTTCATTACTTATCCTAGACTGTGTTAATGATATTACGTAGGCAAATGCTGAAGTCCCTGAACAGAAGCTGAGATGTTTCCATTTCTCATCACTGTTCTCAGAAGCTGACCTCCCAAATCTAAGTGGTTTTCCAAGTTTTGGTTGCTTTTATTGTAGAATCATTTCTGTGGGGCTACGTTTGTAGAATGTAGATGGATGGTAGTAGATGGATGCTGCAGTTACTAAAATATTACCTAAAATACTAACTTTGGAAGCTTTTTTTTTTTCAGCTAGCTCATTACCAGTAGGATGCTTGCATTTGAATCCGTGAAAATCAATGATTTAGGAGCCAAAAGAATCCCATTCTTTCCTGGTAATGCATTTCCTGCCTGCAGTAACAGGAGCACTATTTGTGTGGTAGGTGATGATCTCAGTAAATCAGCTATTGCAGTGCTTGGGGGACTTTGTTTCATGGATGATAAAGTAGGAGAAAGATTCTTGTGTTCCTGTGGCAGAACCTGTGCAGTCAGCCTGGCTTGGGAGCTGTCTGGGAGGAGCACACCCAGCTTACCTTCACCTGAGCAGCTCCAATGGAGCCAAGGCTGAATGAGTGTGTGCTGGTGTGAGCCCTCCTGGAGGGAAGGCAGGCTGGCTGCACGCAGGCAGTAGCAGCAGGTTGGGCTCTGGCAGGAGGTCCTTGGCTCTCTGGTGCCATCAGCTGTGGTTAGAAAGCAGGTAGGTCCGTAGTGCTTGAAAGCAAGCTCAGCCCCACTGCAGTCGTTGTGTTTTCATGTTGAAATGGTGATTTTTTTTTTTGTCTCTGCTGCCCTAGGTAGCTTCTGTAATGACCCGTCTTAAATGGAGCCATTGAAAGGAATTACTTTGGAAAGTGAAGCTGGGCAGCTGCAGCATTCCACCAGGTCAGGAATGCCTTTATCTGACAAAGCTGAAGTATTCACACAGGCAGGGAGCATCAGGCGCTGGGGTGTCTTTAAACACCAGCAATAAATACTATGAGTACTGTAGTAAAAGCATTAAGAGCTGGCCTAATTGTACTTGTGGGATTACCTGCCAGAGGGAGTGATACAGTCTCTTCATTTCACTCCAAGAAATTGGAAGTGGTTTAGGAATGAGTTGTCTGTCTTGCTTCTGGAAACAACAGAAATCTGAGCTCCCTGCTGCTCTGTTTTGTGACAATGAGGATTTACTCATTGCCTGCAGCCCCTCCTACCAAAATCCACTGTGCTGCTGAAGCCCCCCAGATCTGACTTGCTTTTTATTAGCAGAGATGACAAGATCATGCTGCCCTTTCTAACATGCCAGGCTGCAGAGTCCTGGATGCAGTTCAGTGCAAAAAGGAGCCCTGTATCTGAGGGAGTGCAGTCTGGGTGTGTTCTGGGATGGTGTTTTTCCACAGAGGTCATTGATTTAATGCCTGGAGACAGCATGGATTTATTTCACGCAGAAGGAATAGTTTTTCATGCCAGTTCTTGGCTTGTGTATCTCCTGTTCACCATGATAGGTAAGAATTTGCTCCAGAACATCCTGCTGTGGTTTCTTGCTGTTCTGTGTCCCTGGAGAAGTCCTGCATCTCATCTGGAGCAGGAGAGGTCACACTTAGCTTTTCATACTTGGTTTGAAGAGCTAAAGAGCACTTGTAGAAGCCTTGCAGAGTGGGAAGAGCGTTTGCAGGAGCAGACATGCTGAAGCAGCAAGGTCCTGTGGCCATTGGGTTTTGTCTTTCTTGTGGATTTTGTGTAGGTTTCACTGAGGTCCAGTGTGTAAAACCTTGAGAAGATCAGGCCGTGTAAACCTGGAGGAGATGAGGCCTGACACGCAGGAGGGAAGGCTTGTGTGGAACCCAGCCGTAACCTGCTTAATGTGACTCCCAAGCCATGGTTGGTGAAACCGTCAATGTAACGTGGCCTTTTGTGCAGTTACTGACTTATCCTGAAGTATGTTTCTGCACTGGTTCTCTACAGCTGAAGAGATGTGTATGTGATGGGTCTTGGAGGTGTATTCCAGTTGCCATCATCTGCAAACAAAGCTCATGAGTGTGTCTCTTCAGTGGTTGTCACACTCAGTGTGCTGAATGGCAGTAAGCCTTGAGAGAGGCCTGTTACAATGGATGCCAGAGCAAAAGCTGTCTGTAACAGATGGAACTTTCCAAGCCTGCCCAGAGAATGTGTTTAACATAGGGAAAGGTGCCTGTAGTTACTTTGGGTGTATTCTGTAGTGAACCTTTTCCTTCCCTTCCTCCGGAACAAGGCTGAACTTACACCGGAGCAGCACCAGGCCCGTAAGTAAGAGCTGTACCGGTGGAACTGCTTTCACCATTAGGCAATGCTGGAAAAGCCTTGCTTTGTCTGGGAACGGGACCCGCCCTGGCCTGGGGAGCTCTTGTCCTCCCATCTCCCTTCCCTTCCCAGCCTGAGAGATGATGTTGTGAGGCACTTTGAAGCCTCCCCTGCTCCCCATGTCCCCAGTGCTCCACACAGCTTGACTCCTTGCATGCTTTTGTTTCCTTTTCCCTCATTCCCATGCAAACACTGAGATGTAATGATTTGTTATTCTTGGTGCAGAGGAAATTGGTGGCTGGTTTTTGTATGGAGAACTGAAGATTTACAGACTGCACAATGCCCGAGAGGTCTGTCTTACATTGCACAGGGTCTGTAAGGACGCATTAAGCACATTCCTCTCATTGGGAAGCTTCACAGAACAGCTTCATCTTTCCTTTGGTTGCTGAGCCTTCTGTATGGCTGCGCCTTGACCACCATGGTGCAGGTGTTGCTGGTGAGGGGTTGGAATGGCTGCAGGAGGTGCTGCAGAGCGACCTCGCTGCTGCTCTGTGCTGCAGGGGACACCTTTTCCTCCAGCACTTCCTCGCTGTCCCTGTGTGAGCACAGGCTGGGCTGAGACCTCACCCTGGATGTTGCCCATTGTTTTGTGCTGTGCTGGCGGCACTTTCCACACCTGCAAGGGGGGATGCTTTAGGGAATGCCCAGTGTTCAGGGGTGTGTATGTGTATATATATATTTATAGTATATAATAGTAATTTTAAGGGCATTTTGTAGAGGCTGAGACTGTGCTCATGGAGACCGCAAACACACACGTAACTGAATCACAAAATCAATGAGGTCGGAAAAGCCCTTTAAGCACATCCAGTCCAACCCTTACCCCAGCACTGCCAAGGCCACCACTGCCCCATGGCACTGAGGCCTCGTCTCCACGGGGTGTGAACCCTTGCAGGGACGGTGCCTGCAGCCCTGCCCTGGGCAGCCTGTTCCAATGCCTGAGCACCCTTTGGGGCAGGAATTGTTCCTCAGCTCCATCTAAACCTGCCCTGGTGCAGCTTGAGGCCGGTTCCTCTTGTCCCATCCCGTGTTCCTTGGGAGCAGCCTCTTCTCCTCCCGGGGGCCGCGGGCGGGCCCTGCCGCTGCCCCGCCCCGCCGCAGGTTTGTTGGCAGCTCTCGGCCGCCGTAGCCCCTGCGAGGGGAGCCCGTGGCCGGGCGGGGAGGAAGAGAAAGGCGGCGAGAGTCGGGTTACAAGATGGCGGCGGCGCCGCGGTAGCTGCTGAGGCGGCGGAGCGGTGCCAGCGAGGGCCGGGGCCGCGGCGCTCTGTGGCCGGCGGGGAGCCATGGGAAGCGGCGCGTTAAAGGCCCCGCGGTGCCCCTGAGCTGCCCGGCGGCCCCGCTTCCCCCTCGCTCCATCGCCCTCCCGCAGGCGGAGCGGGCCCCGGCGCGGAGGCCCGAGGCCGGGGTTGCACCATGTCGGACACCCGTCGGCGGGTGAAGGTGTACACCCTCAACGAGGATCGGCAATGGGACGACAGGGGCACCGGGCACGTCTCCTCCACATACGTGGAGCGGCTCAAGGGGATGTCGCTGCTGGTGCGCGCCGAGTCGGACGGTGAGAGCGTGGCCGGGGCTGAGCGCAGGCCTAGGCCGCCCGGGCCTTCTGCTTCGCTCCCCGGGGCCCCGGCCCGGACCCTCGCCTGTGGAGCCGAGCCGCTGCCGGGCTCGGGTGCCGCTGTCCCCCCTTGCCCACGTCCGTCAGGGGAGACCCCGGGCTCTTTGTTGTTCCCGTTATTATTATCCCCTTTATTCCCTTTAGCTCTTGGCTTCGTTCAGTTTCCTCTCCCCATGAGCCGCAGCGGTGCCTTAGCTTCCTCCTTACCCTAGCCTGCAGCATCCCTCTGGGCTGAATGGGATCGTTACCTGTGGCGACATTTTGTTCGCTTTCAGAGTGATTTTATCTGCTCTTAAAGTGCCCTTTCCCCCCCTTTTTCCTCCCATAAAAAGTTGCTTGCTTATTTGTTTGTTTGGGGTTTTTTTCCCCGAAATGTCGTTTCTATCCAAGTTATGGGGCATCCCTCATGTTCTGGTGCACTTTAAAGTCACCTTAAGGTTCTTTTTTGACGGGGGGGTACAGGCTTGCCGCTTTGTCAGCCAACAGGTGCTAATGTGCTAAATAAACCACCTAAGCCTGGTGTAACTTACTCCCGAGCTGTTGCCAGGATACATACGCTGCTTGCATACACAAGATAAAGTCCCTGGGCTCACAGTGTCCGGATGATTCACTTCTGAAGGGCAGTTGAAGGAAATAAAAGCAAATGGCCCACGTGGCTTCTGTGGGGGAAAACATTTCTGTACTGGGCAGCATCTTACCTGGTGCTGGTTGATGTAGGCTTGCTGAAAGGCTTGTGAACAAGCTGGTTGTCACCCCAGAAACACTGCCCGGACAATTCTGCTCTAAATTAGAAGAGAAAAATACATCTTAATGTGGTTATTTCTGCTGAATTTTATCTTACCTGGCTTATTGTAAGGAATTGTGTTTAGAGAAGATGGCTCTGGACTAAGCTGAGCATGTGGCACATGGGAGGTGGTTGTAAGATGTGCGCAGATGTTTCTTTTGTTAAACTCAATGTCTCTTCATACCTTTTGCAGGTTCACTACTGTTAGAATCGAAGATAAATCCAAATACTGCATATCAGAAACAGCAGGCAAGTATTACTGCTGGGCTTTAATCTTTATGGTTGCTGATGCTAAGGGATTGGTTTATGCCCAAGTTGCCTTTTCCAGGGAAAAAGGGAAGTGACACGATGTGGAATTGTCAGTGGTGTTTTCCATATAGGTGAACAGCTTGCTTGGAAGCCTGGATGTGCTGTGATACTTTGCATTCTAGAGATGAAAATGTGGGTCTCCTAAAAAGCCCTTTTGGACTTCAGGCTCTAAAGAGGATCTGTGTGATCCAGATAAATACTGACCTTATTACAGGAGAAAGAGAAGCACAAATGCCTAACTTCTGTCTCCCATCTCATGCCATATGAAATAGTTGTTGAATGAGGAAGGTAAAACTTGGCCAGTTCTGTTGCAGCATATTTACTTCTGGAGCTCTTCCTCTGGAGATAATCTTTGTGGGACTTCTCTCATTGTTGCTGTCATAGTTTGTGTTTGAAGCCTTGAAAACTGCTGCTCTCCTGAGTAAAGTGAGTGCCATGGTGAGCCTTACTCGTGCGGTCACCTTTCTTAGGGGTGAGCCTTGTGCAAAACAGAGGAGTTGAACAGTTGGGAGTCATTTGTGTTTCATCCACTGAACAAATCAGCTTGCTAAATCTCTTTTGCTTCTATCACTTTTAGTGTCTTTTTCCTCTTTGTGCATGAATTTTTGGTGTCTCTGCCTGCATTGTTCTCATGATTGTTACTGGGGTTCTTCCTGTCCCTTCCTTTGTTCTGCAGCAGATTCTGATCCTTTTGTTCAGTGTTTCACACTGTTCTTCATCATTAGGGTATCCAGAAGTATTTCAGCACTAGAAAACTGGAATTTTGTTCTTTCTAAATCACAAAGAGACAAATCTTGATGGATTTTGTTTGTTTTGGTGACAGGGCACATTATGAGAACTTGAGGAAAGAGTGTGTGTCAGCTCTTGAGCGCAGGTTGGCTCACTTTAGGTTAGAAGCAGGTCGGAGACTTGGGCCTGGCTTTTCACAAAGCTGCTTTCTGTGGTTTCCACCTTTCACTCGAGAGGTGTTGATGGCTTTAGTTGGGGTGACAGTTGTGGGCTTTCATCAGAGGATGGTCTTTATGGAGCACTGCCGCGTTCTGAAAGTCAAGAGCCTCGAGCTGCTTCCTGTTTAGCGGAGGAAACTGATACGTAATGAAATACGAGTGCACATTATGCTGCTGTGCAAGCTTAAAGCACCTCCTTTGCAGCCTGTTTTTGTAACTCCATACAACTGATTCTTTGAAAGCCTTTACTTAATGGGTAGCAAAGTTTCAAGTGACTTAAGTAGCTTTTTGTTGTCTTTTTTCTTGGGGAAGCCTTTGTGGGTTGTAGTTTCAGGCTGAGGCTTATTTTGCTTGGCTTCTATTACTGATTCTAACGCTTTTGTGACTGAAAGTGCTTGCACTCTCTTGAAGAAGTTTGGGTTAGGGTTTAGGGTTTTTTTGAAGAGGAATAATGATTAGTGATTTCCAGAGACAGGCTCTAGGTTTGTCTGACCTCTGAAATCATACAACTTTCAGTTGACAGAGCTCTGTCCTCCAGTTTTATGTGCCTCCTTCTGAGGAGAGTAGCAAAAGCAGACCTTAATGTAGCATTCCTGTCTCATTGCTGAAAGATTGTTGTATTCAAACCTGGGCATCTTAGGAACGGATCCTTTTCAAACCAGTGGAAAGATTTAGGCACAATGTTTTGGATAACCAGAGATGAAGAGGGGTGGACTTTCTTCACCATCCCCACGTGCATGTTTGATGTCTGTTCTGTAGACAGCCTGAGGACCTGGAGGCTGTACTGGTATGCCCAGGGCAGGTACTTGCAGGTGAATGGCAGCGTGGAGGAAGCTCTACCCTCACTTCCAGAGTTCAGTCTCAGGTTGTCATTAAGGTGTTGATCATTTTGGGTCTGGAGAAAGCCACAAGATAGTGCAGCTTGATGGAGAGGAAGCGTCCCCTCCCCATACATCTGTTTTCATATGAATCACTTGAATAGACTTACAGTGTGGTTATCACGTTGTGATTTGCATAGCAACACTCTGAACAAAGAGAACCAACTGATTTCTAGTTGCTGGGTGTCATTGTGTGATTCCCAGGATTGCACTGTTTGTGCTCAGCAATGCTGTAACTATTGGCTAACTGAACAGGGCAGGCCTGCGTCTGCCTTCTCACATTGGATTTGTGGTCGCCAACTTCTGTGCAGAATCCAGTTCTACTGGGTGCTGGGCACGCTGTCATTGTGGTCTCATTCTCAAGAGAAATGGGACTTGGATTAGACACAGCACACAACATGAAAGAATCTCTAATGGCACTTGTGCAGAGAACCCTAGAGCCTGAAACGCTTTCGATTCCCTGGATTTCAGGGTGTAGGCTTTGAGAGTTCCATGCCTGCACCGGACACCCTGTGTTGGCCAAGGAGCAAATCAGCTGCTTCTGGAGGCTCCAGCAGGAGCAGTTGAAGAAGTTGTTACCACACCCAGTGTTGTTCCACCCTGTGCTGGAGGTTACTGTTCCCTGGCACAGTTGGCAGCAGAGCCTGTCCTCTGCTGGAGTCAGATGGATCCATTCTTGTGCTTTGTTCCTCTAGCTCAGCTCTGAGCTCAGTTCTCAGCTGCGTTGGCTGCACGGCTCCAAACTGCTGCGGAGATCCTGGCTGTGAACGCTGCCTTCTGCTGCTAACTCCTTGAGGTGTGCCCTCTTTCCAGAGCTGAGATGAACAGTGTGTGCAAATACTGCCTCTTGCAGAGTTGCCTTCGCTCATGTGGCAACAGAGCAGTTTGCTCCAGGCAAAATCAGAGTTCCTTGAGGCTGGGATGTAGCACAGTTGCAGGGGTGTTATTAACAACCAGCCTGAGTGTTGCCAAGGGGCTGCTTCACTCCTTTTTCATGCCAGTGTGAGTACTGGTGTTACTGTGTGACGGGTTCCATGTAGGAGCTGATTCCATTGAAACACCTCTTTTTGCCGGAGAGGTGTGGAATAGCAGATATTGTGCAAAGCAGGACCAACATCAAAGGGTTGAACGCCTCTCTTAGTTTAAATTGGTCTGAATTCACCTCTTTGGTTTTCTGTTGTGTTTGATGGAATTAAGGAGTACTGGTTGTCAGTGGGGCACATCATGGCTGCTGATCTAAGCAGGTGGAGTGGGAGCCTCTTGCAGCAGCTAGGCCCAGAGGATGTCTGTCCGTGGGCTTCGTGGTTTGTCTTAGGTCATGCAGGAAGCATGTGCCAGATGGGTAGATTTTATATTGATATTAGACAATTATTTTCTAATGAAACCATCTTTCAGCCTTTCAGAAGTATTTTTGGAGAAATGTGACTTCTGCTTTGTGTGAGCACCATTGTAACAAGCACCATTCAGTAACTCAAGAGTTCCCACCAGACTTCGGCTGCAGCCTTGATGGATGCATGCAGTCATTTTGAGTTATGGCACTGTATCTCTTACCTGAGTCACTCTGGGTTGTGAATAGAACTTCTTCATGTATGTGTCCTTCTTTGTTCATTGAGTCTTACATTACCTGGAAGTGGGTTGATTTGGAGTGTCAGGGCGCTGGTAATTTCACAGAAGGTTTCAAGATAAACATTTCAGGTTTTGGGTTTGGAACAGCCATAAAACTGTACCTACGAATACTCATGTTCTGCTTAATCTCTGAAAGAGAGCGTGACCATGGGGCTGATCAGCCTTTTCAGTGCCTGCAGCTGGCAATTACTGTTTTTCCATGAATCCCAGTTCAACTGCTCGCTCTAAAAGGGTACATGGAGATTCAGCTGTTGGCGAGGAGGAGGTGAGGGTGGACAGCTGTAGGCACAAGCCATGGCAGCTATATGAAGCTCTACCATTTGCTCACGTGTATCACAGCCCAAAAGCAGAGACACTGCTTCTTCATATTTGTGATTGTAGGGTAGAAGTGTAAGTGTAATGTAGGACACTGCAGTATAAATGAACTCTCATAAATAGCATTAAAACGGTAGTGCAGTGAGCTCAGTTCTTTCCAGAACAGGGAAGGAATATATAAAAATGAGAAAGGGGAAAGAAAATGAACTTGTGCAAATGGTGCTGGTTTCATGTGACCTGTGATTATGTTTTGAGAGAAGGAAGCTGATCTGTTGACCTCTTGGTAGGCACTTTCAACAATGTTGGTGTAAGAAGAAGATGTTATGCTAAACTATTCTAAGGAAAAAAGGAAAAGGCAAATACATCCCCCCCCCAAAACACACAACTGCAGATGGATATTGAGGGAGACTGTAGAAATGAAGAATTAATGCCATATCAGCAATGCTGATTTTCATGCCTGTTCCAGAGTGATGACTGTACCTGCAGAGTGGTGCTAGTGGAGGCAGAGGTGTGTGTGTCAGATGGCCGTGCTGGTGGAAGAGTTTATCTGCTGTCCATGCTGTCAGCAGTCCTGTCCCAAATGCTAGTCCCCTCTCATCTGCCAGTGGGAATACTGGCTCCCTGTGTATACAGAGTGCTCCCTGACCTGTGTAAGCATAGAAGTGCATTAACAAAGATCTGCTTAAGCATCTAACCTGATTTTGATCAAAAACAATTAAGGAATGCTGGCTGACAGGTTCAAGAGTAGCAACAGTCACTTGGTAGTAATTGTTTTTGTCCCTGTCTTTGGTGGATACATGAAGGATGGTGACAGGATAGTTGTATGATACCATGTCATGGGTTGGCCTTTTAGCCTACTGAATACCAGATAGCAATCAATCAGCTTCATCATCATCACCACACAGATAGTAACTAGTCAGCTTCATCATCATCACCTACATTGCACATAACAATCAGCTTCATGGTTTCCTGTCTCTTGGCACACAGAGAGAACCAAGAAGTTCTTTTGGGGTGAAGATGTGAGGGTGCAGTGGCAGGGTCTGTTTCTTGTTGCTGCTGCGGTTTTCTAAGGTGTATGAGGTATCTGTAAGCCAGTGAGATATTGTTTGGTTTTGGTTGCTTAGCTTAGAAGTATCACTTTGAATATTTCATTTACAGTGAAAGTCATGCAGAAAGTAAAGACTTAGAAGGCTTTTTAAGTTGTGTGGTGAACACTGACCTTTGTGAATGAGGGAAGTAAATTACTTTATTGACCATTCAGCAAGGGCTTGCTCATGGTTTTGTTTGGGGTTTTTTTTAGTCAAGAAACTCATTGGAATGGGGAACTGTTTTACTGGAGCTCATCAAATGTACTGCAGCATTAGCAGAGAGATGTTCTGTTTGCACAGCTTGGCACGAAGATGAGTTTACTGTAGGATGCTGAACTATTGTGTGCTGGGTTTGGCTGGGATAGAGGAGTTTTCCTCCTCGTAGCTGGCACAGTGCTGTGTTTTGGATTTAGGATGAGAATAATGCTGATAACACCGGGATGTTTTAGTTGTTGCTTACCCTGAGTCAAGGACTTTTCCCATGCTCTGCCAGCAAGGAGAGAGAGGCACAAGAAGCTGGGAGGGAGCAGAACCAGAACACCTGACCTGAACTGGCCAAAGGGATATTCCAGACCATAGAACCTCAAGCTCAGTGTAGAAACTGGGGGGGGAGTTGCATGGAAGCTGTGCTCAGGTCAGGCTGGGCATCCATCAGTGGGTGGTGAGCAACTGTGTTGTGCATCACTTGATTGTCTTGGGGTTTAGCCCTCTGGTTCTGTTACCTCCCTTTTCTTCATTATTATTAATATTATCTTTTATTTCCATTATTAAACTGTTCATATCTCAGCCCATGAGTTGTACCTTTTCCCAGCTCTGAGTGAGCTGCTGCATGCTGCTTGGTTGCCAGCTGAGGTTAAACCAGGGCAGTTACATATCTGAATGTGGAAGCACAGGCTCACAGTCCTCACACTGCAGCAGCAAGCGTCCTAATACACCCTCATAAAGAAACACTTTTACTTTATTCATAGTAATAATGAATTATCTTGCAGACATACTGTGCAAATGCTCAGGTTGGATTGATGGAGCCAGTGGTAACAGAGGAAAAATCCTTGCTCACATGAAAATACCTGTTTGCAACTGTTTGTAACTTAGTAAGAAGTTATGTTTTACTGTATGTTGTTTAACTCAGAAAAGAATGGTTTAGCATTAGTTTCGCATTATTCCTCACATTGCCAAGGCTCTGTTAAACCCTTTTGAGAAGGAAACACTGTAATCTTGGGGGTTTGTTTCTACTGTATTAAATATGGAAAGACTTAAATCATTACATTGCAGGCTGTCCTCATCTCCTACATTCCCTTTCCAAGACTTTTGGCACACAATTATGTTGTGGAAAAATGTCATTATAAGTGTTTTGGCTATGAAAAAAGTATATTTAAATATCTAATATGTAAGGTAGTGATCATAAAATAGCAAAAAGGAAGGTGATGTCCCTTATGGAAGAAAAGGTGATTTAATGTTTTAGTGTCTTACGTTCTGTTTGGACAAGTGTAACTTTATTTCTTCTTCAGGCCTATGACTTAAGAGAATACAGGTTGATATTAAGTGTGGACCTGCTTCAGCATCACTTATTTTGCTGCTTTTCTCTTAAACAGGACACCCTGATTGTTTGGTCAGAAGCAGAGAACTATGATTTAGCACTGAGTTTTCAAGAAAAAGCTGGTTGTGATGAAATCTGGGAGAAAATCTGCCAGGTACAGCTCACTTTACGTATTCTGTTTCTTCCAGATGTTTTAGTGTCTTCGTGTATTTGTGCTGTGATTTTTCAACCTACTTTGTGAAATAAGCACGTACTCTATTATTTTCTATGGCTTTTCTGTGTTAGGTCATAGGTTGCCACTATTTACACGAGTTGTTGTTTTCATAATTGGATTTCCTGCTTCTGAAAATCAATGTAATGATGAAACTCAGGTCTTGGGCATTTTAGAGGGGTTGGCTTGTTGTCTTTATTAAAAAGGAGAATGCCAAAATACCACATTTTAATTGTGTCACCTGTTGGAGCATGGTGGGTCTGAAAATGGGTTGTAATGAGTAAGGATGTAGATGTTTCACTGAGAGACAAAGAGGTGCTGTAGGAGCTCAGAATTGCCAGTGACATTTATTTCATCAAGATTTGAGTCTTGCTGACTATCTGTGTCTTATGGATGTTTCAATCTTTGTTGTTTCATTACAAAACAGTTTAGATCTTCTACTTTCTGGAAGTAACAAGTCAATGGAATCCTACCTGAGTGTACTTAAAAGAGGAAACCTGGGCTGTGGCGTTGGAGTTTGATTTACTGTCAGGTTTTGAAATGGTGCAATGTGAAGCTGTTATCTAAAGGAACACAACTCAGATTTTCTACTAGTTTCCAAACTAGGCAATTTAGATGCAGTTTAATCGTGGTGTGCTTTGGGGTACAAGGTTTTCTCAGCCCGTTCTGAAGTGCTGTCGTTGAAAGGAACTAGTGCTAGTAACGGCAAGTAGATGTGTCTAATTACATAGTCCAGGTTTTAAACTGGTATTAAATTGGGACTGAGGCGGTGACCAGTCTGAGAGGAAGGTTTTTGTGTGCTCAGACCATGTCAACCTTTAGACTTACTGTCTTTCATCAGGCTCTGGAACCCTCCTGCCTTCCCCTTTGAGACTCCTGGGTAACATGTTCTCTGTGGAGGACGTAGCAACAGGATTGTTGTGAATTCTCTTACTATGAGTTTAACTCTTCACAACCTTCTGACTGAGAAAACGAAAGAAGGTTTTCTGATGCCCTTCTTCTTCATGTATTTTGTGCTTGTCTGAAGGTTCTTCAGCCTTTGTGACTGCAGGGGTGCTGTTAGGGTTTGGTTTTATTTGGTTTTTGATACTATTGAGGATAATCATAGAATGGTTTGAGTTAGAAAGGACCTTAAGATCATTCAGTTCCAACCCTAAATAATAGTAATGACTGGAGAACTTAGAGGCAGCAAACTTACTCCTCTGCATGGCCAGATGTTTTCCATGCGACTGAAGGTATAGAAGTACTTCTGCACATACTATGTCAGTTACTGACTTGATTTTTATCTGTGTTTTGGGATGAGTTGGTAATTGTGCACACTCTCTCCTTAGGTCCAAGGTAAGGATCCTTCAGTGGAAGTCACGCAGGACCTCATTGAGTCAGAAGAGGAGCACATAGAAGAAATGCCTGAAACTAGTCCTTTGATTGACCTTCCTACTTGTGAACTCAACAAACTTGAAGAGATTGCTGACCTAGTTACCTCTGTCCTCTCCTCGCCCATCCGTAGGGAAAAGCTGGCACTGGCCTTGGAGAATGAAGGCTACATTAAAAAACTACTACAGCTGTTCCAAGTGTGTGAGAATCTGGAGAACACCGAAGGCTTACATCATTTGTATGAAATTATTAGAGGAATTTTGTTCCTCAACAAAGCAACTCTGTTTGAGGTGATGTTTTCGGATGAGTGTATTATGGATGTTGTTGGATGCCTGGAGTACGATCCTTCTTTGGCTCAGCCAAAACGGCACAGGGAGTTCTTGACCAAAACAGCAAAATTTAAGGAGGTTATTCCTATAACAGACTCCGAACTCAGGCAAAAAATCCACCAGACTTACAGGGTACAGTACATTCAGGACATCATCTTGCCCACGCCGTCTGTTTTTGAAGAGAATTTTCTCTCTACCCTCACTTCCTTTATTTTCTTCAACAAAGTTGAGATTGTCAGTATGTTGCAGGTAAGTGGGTTTCAGTATGCTATAGATGGATCATCTATAGATACCTCTAGCTGTAGTTTCACAATCGGTTACAGCTCTTTAACACTGTGTAAGTTAATCATTGATGTTTTCATTTGTGTAATGGTTTCAGTGCTTCCCCTTATTGTATTTTAGAAATGGTGGATTTCAGGTAACAGTAGATTTCTAGGAAACAGCAAAAGGTTCTTGATTCACAAGCAGCATATTGAGCATTTTGAGCTGGTCTTATGTAGGTTTTTAGGGAACAAGCAACCTTTTAACACATAACACATTCTGAATCTGATTCAGAAGAGCATGTTTGGAACCATTCCTGCTGTACTACTATTACTTTATGGTAATTTCAAACGTTCATGTAATACATATATATATATAAAGTAATTTGTTGTTTTTTTTCCTTCGTATTGATATCCAAGAGTACTAATTAATAAATAACCAGCACATTACTACATTGAAAAACTTATTGCACGCTTTGTGGTCAGAAGCAGGCTTAAGAATAGTTAGGTGTGGCAACCCGGAGGGTCTGTGGAAGGAGCCTTGGTAAAGAGCTGAGTGTGAACATGACATTTGGGGTATTTTCACTTCCCATTTTGTTGTGCGAACTGATGGATACCGAAGTGGATTTATTCTGTTTCTGGTCTGTGTCCTTAGAAGAGAATATCACAAACCTGTGGGGCTTGACTGTGGATAGTCTGTAAAATAGGAAGATGTATGAGAGGAGAGTAGTGAAAATTGTGGAAGGAGAAGGGGCACTGGAGCAGTGACATTGCCATCAGGAATACTGCTAAAGAATGCCATAGATGACTGGGGGGAAAAAACCAAAACTGGAGAACTGCAGAGAATTGTCTGAATAAACTTTGGGGCTTTTCAGTTTCTTTCTGCTGTTCAGCCGGAAAGTAGAAAGTGAATCCCCCATGCAGAATTACGGACTTTGTGTTAAATGAAGATTTCCCTTTTTATTCTTTCGCATATATTACTGTTACTCTCCTGAGGCCACGGTCCTGAGATATTTAACTCTGTGAAGTTCTTTATTTTTCATCTAGGCTTTACTGCACTGGATATTTAATTGTGCCTTAAACAGAGCACTATGGTTCCCTCTTACCTGTGGTACTCTCTGGAGAAGGATCTGAAATCCTTTGTCAGTTCTTTGCTGCTCTGTCGCTGCTGTCCTGGCCACAGTGGAGAAAGGATGTGGCACATAGGGCTGCTTCTCTGGTTTGAAGACTTGTGTGATGGTTTACAGATAATGTTGATAATCGCATCCTTTCAGCTGCCTTGAGTATTGTGAGCTAAGAAAAAAGAACATGCGGGAGAGATAGCATGGAAGAGGAGGAGGGTTACATGGTAGTGTGGACCTCAGGTTCAGGACTGTTTTCACAGTCCTCTGGAATAAATCACCCTTTTGTTGTGGCACAAGGACTCTAAAGCTCCTTTGGGTTTGGTGAACATGTTGGAAGTCGTCTCACCCTACGTACACCAGCAAAGCTCCCTATGGGAGTCGGGTTTATAGGAGTAACAGGTTGTGTTTGCTACGGTAGTAAAGTGCCTTCCTGTGTGCTGTGAAGCAGTAGATTCCAGTGCTGCTGTGGATGAAGGGCATGGAGTGAGCATGGAAAACAATCCTAGATCCATTCTGTGCTTAGGTTATCAGGACTACACTGTGCGGCAGCCTTAGACAAGCAAGAGATGTTTCCATTGCTGGGTGTTCTGCAGCAGGGAGTCTGTAGCCTGTCTGAGGTTGGTTGTGGTAGGGTTGTTTTTTGTTAACAGGCTTAATTAAGCTGTTAAAGGCAGAGTGAACTACTCAGTGTGTGTATGTTGTGCTCTCTCTGAAGCTGATTCCAGGTATTGTTTGGCTGTAAAGCACTTCTTTCCCCACCTCTTACAGTTTTCAGGAATTCAATGGTGAGCCTTTGGCTGGCATTCCTGTAACTGGAAAAATTCTGTCTTCTGTCACAGCCTAAAAAGCAGCCAGGTTATAACAGCAGCACACAGGAAAACAGAATAATCCCCCTCTGCGTTATGCAATGTAATGTTTCTATATATATTTATTGGCATGCTGCTGTTCCATTCGTGTTTGTTCAGTGCATAAGTAAAGTTTGTAGAGTTGAATCAGCAGTGATGCATCATTTTGTAATGCTGTAGTGTAACGTTACTATTTGCTTTAGCATTTGTATTGTGTTTAAAAGGTCATAGAGGCAGTTGATTTGAGAGAATGCCAACACTGTTTCCATGGAGAGAAACTGATGTACAGGGCATGCAGAAAGTGCCCAAAGAACTGAGAGATGATGTTCACTCTTGTTTTCTAGTACCTCTTGATACTGAGCAGTGGTGTGACTGAAATGCTTAACAAGAAGTGAAATGTTGTCTTATATATACTTTAAAATAAGTATCTCTTGGTAGCAGAGGATCTGACTATGAAAAGCAAGAGATACTCAAGTTTCCCAGATTGGAAAAACTGAACTACAAGTGGGGGAGCTTTTGCAGCAAACTCATCATGTGTTCATCTAGACACATAAACATAGGTGGCTGGACAAAATGCTTGTGATTCTGCAGACCTAGGATAGGGTAACTGCTACACAGGACATGTTAACCCTGTGGTGTGAGCAGCGTAGGTGCAGCAGGTAAAAAATGTCTTGGTTGGCAGTTTCTAGGGTATAGAAAGAAGTTAAGAGTGTAAAAGCATACACTTATCAAAATATATGTTCCCTGGAAGGTTTCATGAAGGTGCAGGGAGGGAGGCTGGAGCAAAAGTGAGACTCTGGTACAGGGTGCCAAGAGATGCTGTGGCTGCCCCATCCCTGGCAGTGTTCAAGGCCAGGTTGGACACAGGGGCTTGGAGCAAGCTGCTCCAGTGGAAGGTGTCCCTGCCCGTGGCAGGGGTTGGAGCTGGAGGAGCTTTAAGGTCCTTTCCAGCACAAACCAGTCTGTGATTCTGTGAAAGACTGACATTATCTGTAGTTTGGGATAAATCATAGTGCATGGGTGGTTCAGAGAGCAGTTTCAGTAGTTAGCACCTATGCTCTGCCTCCAGCACAGAATGAATCCTGAAATAATACACTGGAAATGATCCTCCTGGGTGTGTGCTCCTGCATTTCCCTATTTGTGATAGTCATGAAGGTGCGGAGAAAAAAGGAAGAAACACTCCTTATCTACCAAACCTACTAGTGCATAGGGTTTTGTTTGTCATTAAGCATCTTAGTTAAGCTTAAGTTTGACTTTCTGCAGTGTGGGATCCAGTAGAGATGGATGGTTTAACTCTCCAGAGGCATTGTGTAAGTCCTGTTCCTCTTATGTGTCATGCAGGAAGACGAGAAATTTTTGTCTGAAGTTTTTGCACAGTTAACAGATGAAGCTACAGACGATGACAAACGGTGTGAACTGGTAAGTCAGAGGTCAGGGTGGTTCTTTGAATGCTTTAAACTACAGAGATTACATACAAATAGTGACAGAAACTGTGCCGCTGCTTCTGCAGTCACTGAGGCGTTTCTGTAACCCCAGGACCATTTCTGGTGTAGCTCAGTCTTCCTTTGTGTACTCACTAGACAAATAGTTTTCACTTTGATTTGTTTGTTCTAAATGATTAATTTGTTGTTGAGAAAGCACTAGCACTGAGCTGACATCCTAGACTTGAGGGTATAGTTTCGTGAATGTACAACATCGCTTCTGTTTGTCATCTAAACACTGCTTTTGTCACTGTACTTTATGCATTCAATGAAGATCTTTTAAGTCCTATGGCTGAGGATTACCACTAGTACCTGAGTATATATATTACAAACATTGCTTCTCCTTCAGTATGTTTATCAGCTTAAATAGCCTTGTTGAAATCCTGCTGTTGGCAAGGGAAGCATCTTTGGTCTTCTCAACAAAAGGCACTCCAGGCAGGAGGATAAACCCTTCACGTGCTGGGTGTGATGAAGGAGTCACTACAAGGTCCTTGTGTTTCTTTCTGAAGTCAGTTTCAACCTCTTAAACTTCTGTTAGTTCATTTTTACTGTCTTTAACTTTATTGGTGTTGTTCAAGGTTGGAGGAGAGAACTAGAATAAACCATGTTCTAGGAAGGCCCATACCAGCCAGTACACAAACTCTGATACACATGGTAGTAGTTTCGTACTTCCAGAGCATTTTCTGAATCAAATACACTTTAAATGACTTTTTCCCTGTTACAGGTTAACTTTTTCAAGGAATTCTGTGCGTTTTCCCAGACATTACAACCTCAGAACAGAGATGCATTTTTCAAAACTTTGGCAAAGTTGGGAATTCTTCCAGCCCTTGAAATTGTAATGGTGAGTGAGAACTTAGAGCTGATGTTAACAACAGTAAAACCCCCCACAGCCATTTAACCATGTTTTCAGTACCGCTGAGCCCCTCTGTAAGTTTGCACAGCTTCACTCTGCTGAAGGTTGAAGTTTATTCAGCTTCCAATTCAGAAGCCAAAAGATGTTTATTCCTAATGCTGTTTTACTTCGCACACTGGAGAAGTCTGTAGTAAACTCAGTGTGAAAGCTGAAGGCTGCTCTTTCTCATGGGGCAGCTTGATGGATGTCTTTTCTGTTGTTGTTATTGGGATGATGCCAAAGAAGTATTTTTAGCTGATCTTGACCTGTTAGCTTGTTCCTATCTGAAGATCACCTAATCCTGTCTTTGCAGAGGTCTAAAGCAGATTAATCCATCTTAATCAGCAATGTGAGAACATGGGTTTTTTCACTTCTTTGTTGGAGCAGCTGTTGCTGCCTGACTCTTGTCATTCATGTGCCAGTGCTTCTGTGACTCAGAAACTGTAAATTCAAGGAGGTTTATGTTGAAGAGTAACAACCTGTGAACTCCTTGAAGGACATAAGATGTTCAGTGATTAGATGAACCCTAATCTTATTATTCTTTTGCAGGGCTGGACCAGTCCAAATGTTTCCTGTTACATCAATATTTTAGGCTTAGAAATTGTTCAATTATCAGAGAAAATATCATACTTTAGGGAAAATTATTAATTCTTGTCTCTAAATGAGTACAGAAACTTCTGTATGAATTGATTTGTGCAGTTGGGCCTTTTGCGTGAAATCAATAAACTGTGGATAACAGGTTTGTTGGATTCACAGAAAGCCTTGCACCTTTTCTAAAGTGGGAAAATAGATAATAAATCCCAAACTTGATTTACTCTAATAAATTGTTCTCTTTTTTCTATTAGGGAATGGATGATCTGCAAGTTAGATCTGCTGCTACAGATATATTTTCTTATCTAGTAGAATTTAGTCCATCCATGGTCCGAGAATTTGTAATGCAAGAGGCTCAGCAGAGTGATGATGTAAGTAAAAGTGGTTTGGAGTTTGAATATACAAGTTCTAGAGCAAATAGGGGAAAAAAAAACCACAGCAAAACCAACCTCTGCACAATGTGGGATACAGTTAGCCCCAGAATGTAGGTACTGGGAACATGAGAAAAGGTAGATTTAAGGTGCAAAGATTTCTGAGCATGTTGGTGTTCCCAGTAATAAGACTGTATTTGAGCCTGATGATGATTTTAGGTGAGAAGGGTTGTGCAAAAAAGAAACCTAATACAGAAACTCATTCTGCTGCTGAAATTGTGCCTGATTCCCCTGTGGTTTGTTTGGGATCTGTTGCAGGATATCCTCCTCATCAACGTGGTCATTGAGCAGATGATCTGCGACACTGATCCTGAGCTCGGGGGCGCTGTGCAGCTGATGGGGCTTTTGCGGACTCTGATAGATCCAGAGAATATGTTGGCCACAGCTAATGTAAGAAAATCCAAAGGGGTAAAGGCACTTTAATGTCTAAGCAGAGTGGTCTGATACTGAATTTAAGCTAAAAAATAAGCTAAAAGTTCCATCAACTTTTGATAACCAAAAGTATGTGGCATTGTACAAGTATTTATGCAACCAGGCAGCCCTGTGCTTCAGTGAAACAGCACCAGTCTGATCCTAACTCCTAGCTGGTGCATAGTGAAAGAAGAGAATCTGGCAGAGTTTGCTTGCAACCAAATCAATGTTTAGATACCAGTGGCACAATTAAGGTGCAACTCAATCCAAGTAGTCCCATACCGAAGGATTTATTTGTATTGTTGGAGTCCAAATTGCACACATGTGTTCTGATGTCAAAATATGAATAGGCAGTTTATGGAAATTTGCTTTAAAACTTGGATCACTCCTTTGTTTCAGCTGCTGACATTCTGAATCCAAACCAAAATACAATGTATTTGTAATTAAATGCATACTTCATGTAAGAAAACAAATTGTACTCTTAGTCACATATTGATACACATATTTTGTATAGAATGCACCAGATGATACTTGTTCAGTGTAAAAAGGTTTGCAGGTTGTTGTGGATAAAATTACTGCATTTAAGAACGGTTTAAGCAAATTTTGCCAAGCACCTCGAGTCACTGATGTATTTTCAGTGTATATTTGCATCCATGGTGGGATTGTTTTGGTGATAGCTGGGTTGGTTTGATGTCTCACAGATCTTTTCCCAGAATAAAGAAACAGATCTTCCTTTAGTGACAGTGTTGCAGGCCCAGCCAAATAGATACAGGCAGAGCTGAAGGAGTCCATAGAATTCTTTGTTGGCTGTTTCTTAGGTTACTGTTTCTCATTTAAAGGGTTATATACAAATGCCAGGGTCCAATAAAGTTATGTTTGTTTCAGAAAACAGAAAAAAGTGAATTTCTCAATTTCTTCTACAACCATTGTATGCACGTTCTCACCGCACCACTTCTGGCCAATACAGCAGAAGATAAATGTGAAAAAGGTAATGTTCATTTTTCCCTTTAAGTCCTGTAGTGTTTCCAAGTGCTTTACAGTCCTGGTAGCAGGGATGAGCCCATGGTGTGAGCTGGGAATACACTTGCTGAGAACCGGTGTTCCCCCAGTGATGGGGTTCTGTGGGCAGAGTTTGAGTAGCTCTTTCTTGCAGCTTTGAGCATTACTGTATGTTTACACTGTGCTTGGTGAAAGATGTATCTCCTAAATGTGCTTTGCTACTTGTGTGCTTATTTTACTGGTATAATTTTAAAGGATATTTGCTGTAAAGCAGAGTGTGTTTAGTTGAGAGGTAATTTTATCTGAAAGCTTACAAAACCCTGTGACACCAGTGGTTACGTGATTCCAGGTGCTGGGTGCTCAGGTGGTGAGCTCCTAAGACTGGTTTTCCCTTGGCTGTATATAGAAATGCTAAAAGAAATCTCTTCAAAGCAATACAAGTGGAACTCCTTTCTCTTGTTTCCTTTCTAACTTTTCCCTGGCCACGGTAGCAGAACTGGAATCTCTTTTGGCACAGCAGATAACAAACACTCACCAGTTTGCCTCTGGTGCTTTGAATACTGAAATGTAACATCGTTACAGCCTCTCCAGTCAGTTTGTTCCCGGTATTCTTTCAAGAGATTAAATCAAAGCAATATGTAGTTGGCAAAAACATTATTTCATCGCACCCGTCTTGCATTAAGTCAAAAATAAATGTTTTATGGGGTTTATACAGAAACAGAACTTGCAGAGTGTCTGTAGAACTCATAATCTTATTGGAAAAATGGAGACCAGGCCCTTTGTTTCAGCCTAGGTAGGAATAATGTTCCTAAGTATTAGATTATGTGTTTTCACCTGATTGAATTTGAAGCTTTGCAGTGTAAATTGAATTTAGAAAGTGCGTTTTTGCTGTATCTTTATTTCTGTGCACCTAACAGAAACCTGGGATTAGATGAAAAGTTTGAACTGATCGTTTATCCCCTTCTGTTAAATATTTGCAGTGTTTGAAAACCTTTTCCTGATTTTTGGCTTTCTTTTCTGTTTGTCAGATGCAGTAGTTGGGTCCACAAAGAGTAATACAGTTTGTCCTGGTAAGTTTTGACTGAGTTTCTAAACTTGTTATGTTTGCTGTGGGTGGTGGTTTTATTTAAAACAACCCAAAAAAAGTTAGGTATGTCCATACTTTATCTTTTTAAATAGTCTTTATTGAAGTAAGTGCATGTGCTTTGCTTCACCTGAGATGATGGGAAGCTGAAGGAATGATCTTTCATGTCCCTTCCAGCCCTAATCATTCTGTGATTGTATGATTTTGAACATTTTACCTACTTTTGAGCTACTGGATTTGGGGGTTTTTAGCAGAACATGTACTAAGGAGCATGCTGAACTTTTACAGGCTGGATTTTTATCTGTGCAGGCTTTTTGAGCTTATGAAAAGCCATTGCTAACCGGGTTCACAGGACTACAGGTCTGACTGGCTCTGTTCTGTTAACTGCATACAGTCAGTCTGGATTGCCATAACCAGGACAAGCCCTGCTGCCAGTTCAGGGTGATTCTTGTGACTGAGGGGGGAAATAAAGCCAAATTTGTGGTGGTTGTTTTTCTCTGTCCCACTGTCTCATTTCCTAAAGCAATCCAGTGTCAGGAGGTGGAAGAGCAGCTGAGCTTGGGGATGATTTGGTGCGTGACAGTACTTTGGTTTCTTTATATAACTTAAGGCATTAACTTTTCCTGCAGATAATTACCAAACGGCACAACTACTTGCCTTAATTTTGGAGCTGCTGACTTTTTGTGTGGAGCACCACACGTATCACATCAAGAACTACATTATGAACAAAGATTTGCTAAGGAGAGTGCTGGTCTTGATGAATTCAAAACACACGTTTCTGGCCTTGTGTGAGTACGGAGCTGTTGTGATTTCCTTCTTTGAGGCATTTTATGTGCTGCTTGGAATGTATAGGAGTAAATGTTTATACTTAAGTTCCAAATTCATGTTAATTTGCTGTTTATTTATGACTAGCTGTTAAGCAATGTCGGATAAAAGGTAGCAGATGCCTGTTGATGTAGACCAGTGTCATTGTGGTGGGAGGAGGTGTATCTTTTGAAGTCCCCAGTGATCCTCAAGCCTTGATGACTTAAGGATCACTTGTGATCAGTTGTCTTATTTAAATGGAAATACTGTAATTTCTTAATGTCAGGAATGTAGAGCTCCTTGTGGAAAGGAAATGTTCTAAATTTAAAGATTAGGAACTGGTTCCGAGAGGGGAACACAGAAAAGCACAGGAATGAGCAAAGAACGTAACTTCGTTTGTGCTGAAGGTTATTGCTGCTGTCTGTCAAACAGAAATTAATGGACCCTGATCAATTCAAATGCCCAGGGAAGTCAAAGAAAGAAATAAAAGTTACCTGTCAGCAAATGCATCTTCTGAACTATCAGACAGTGATTTTTAATGCTCTTGTTTTGGGGCACATCATCTTCTCAATGACCGCAGATTTCTTTCCAAGAGGAGCAGATACTGGAGTCCTGGCATGTGGTTATTAAATCCTTGAATTTCTTTCTTCATACAGGTGCTCTTCGCTTTATGAGGAGGATAATTGGCCTAAAAGATGAATTTTATAACCGTTACATCATCAAGGGAAACCTGTTTGAACCAGTTATAAATGCTCTGTTGGATAATGGAACTAGGTACAATCTGCTCAACTCTGCTGTGATTGAGCTGTTTGAATTCATCAGAGTGGTAAGTTGAGCAGCTCTTACACGTATGTGATGCCTCAGGTAGAAATACAAACTGCAGATCTTTCCCTGAAACAGTGCATCGCTACTTAAAATCACAACCTAAAAATCCCATAGATGAATATCCAGATAGAGAGGAGCCAGTGAGCTGCTTCGTGCTTGTTTTGCTGCATTGTCCCATCACAGACTTGTTTCTGGATCAGACTTTGAGGAATTCAGTGAAGTATTTTATATGTGAGTAAACCTGGAGAGGGGCTTTGGACAGGGGCCTGTAGGGACAGGCCAAGGGGAATGGCTTTAACCTGCCAGAACAGGGGAGACTGAGCTGAGCTCTTAGGCAGAAGCTCTTCCCTGTGAGGGTGCTGAGGCGCTGGCCCAGGGTGCCCAGAGAAGCTGTGGCTGCCCCATCCCTGGCAGTGTTCAAGGCCAGGTTGGACACAGGGGCTTGGAGCAAGCTGCTCTAGTGGAAGGTGTCCCTGCCTGTGGCAGGGGTTGGAGCTGGAGGAGCTTTAAGGTCCCTTCCAACACAAACCAGTCTGGGATTCTATGATTGTTGCCTCTAAATCAGATCAGTTTGACTGTAAATGTGGATGATCATTGTCCTTTAAAATCTGACACATTTGGCCAGTGTCAGCTTTGAATCAGTAGCTCTTCCACTGGCAGTGTTTATGGGAACCCTGTGGATGTGGACAGGACAGACAGGATGAGCAGGAGCACCCAGTTGGTTATATTGTTGGGGTGCAAAACAAGGACTTGCAACAGCTCCTGAGCCATTCAGTGCAAATGTTTTGGTGTGTGGGAGCTTTCTCAGGGAGTCTTTGTGGTCTGTGAAAATGAAGGGTGGATTTTAGTCTTAGGGTATCCTAGCTGCTGTCTTCCAGCAAGAAGGAAATGTGTGGTGTCTCTGAATGGCTTTTCCAGTGTGGTAGAACATTAGATTGCTTGATTTGGTGAGGCTTGTTAGAGGATGAGTGACCAGAAAGTGCCTCATCCCATGGTGCTGTTTTAGTTACTGAGGACTGGAAAGAGCTTAAACCTCTGTGGAGGGCAGGGCACAGCTAAACTCCGGCTTCTCTCAAGAAGGTTAATCCTAGATAGCAAGCATCATGGTTTAATCAAACTATCACAGCTAGAATTGGGACAGTACTGAGTGTATTGTCTGTTCATATGGGGAATTAACAGTTAATTCTCAATCTCAGCTTTTCTATTAATTATTAATTAATAACTTATTAACTAAGGTGGTTACTTCACATTTGTTCTTTACAATCATGATTTGACTCTGGACAATGAACCCGTTACTTTTAAAACTAAACTGTAAAGCTTTCCCAACTTGTGCATGTTAATATTTGACTCTGAAAACCTGTTCTGTTCCTCTGCAGGAAGATATTAAGTCCCTTATTGCACATATAGTTGAAAACTTTTATAATGCACTTGAATCTATTGAGTATGTTCAGACGTTCAAGGGACTCAAGACAAAATATGAGCAAGAGAAAGACCGACAAAACCAGAAGCTGAACAGGTACGACCCAGATTAGGTAGTCTGAGGCTTTCCTTCTTCCCTAAATGGCAAATGAAGGCAGAAGGATGGGATTGGGGTGGTTCTTCATTGCTGATGAAAGCTTCTGCAGTCGGAGTGAACCCCAGCTGACGTGCTGTGCGGCCCTACTGAGGTACAGATCCTATTTGTCGGTATATTAAATGTTCTATTCAGAAAACTCTGAGCTTACAAAGAGCAGGATCTTCTGTCACTCCAAGTTAGGATCCAGTCTGCCTTTCTGCCAGCTGGGGTTTGGTGATACTTCTGGTGATAGTAGGCCCAGGCATGGAGCTGGACTGCTTTGTCAGGTGCACTGAATGCACTCTGAAGTGTGAGAAGCCACTTGTGATCCCAGCTGAGTGTGAAGCAGCAGGCGAAACTGGAATCACTTGTCCTGTGTCTCTTACAGTGTTCCATCTATATTGCGTAGCAATAGATTTCGCAGAGATGCAAGAGCCTTAGAGGAGGATGAAGAAATGTGGTTCAATGAAGACGAAGAGGAAGAAGGTGAAGCTGTTGTGCCTCCAGTTGAGAAGTCCAAACAGGAGGATGATTTTCCAGATAGCTATGAAAAATTTATGGAAACTAAAAAAGGTATTGGCTCGATTTCAGCTTCTCAGCACTGGAATTCTCTGTGGCAGATGCGTGGGGTGTCTTGTAAACAAACCAGTTGCACATGCTCTGTATCATAGGCAGGAGTAAGGGTATTCATTGTAATAATGAATATTATTAGATAATGAATTCCTAACATGTCTTTGCAAGCTAGTTTAGGATTAAAGTAATGACTTCAGTTGCTCCAAGCATGCATCTAATTAAAATGACACTCAGAAGCAGAACTTTATATGTACTGTGTGTGCTGAGTGAGCAGTGTCCCCGTCTCTGCAGCATCTGTGCCGTTCACAGTCTGAATGCTGGTGTGCTCTCCATGAGGTTAGTGGGCAGCTGTTGATTTAACCGGAATTAAAGAAATAAGATGAGGTTTGTGCTGTGATGTGGATTGTACTCTGTAGTGTACAGCGGATACTTAAGTGTGACACTGTTTGTCCTTCAGCTAAGGAGAGTGAAGACAAAGAGAATCTTCCAAAAAGGACTTCAACTGGGGGATTCAAATTCACTTTTTCCCACTCAGCCAGCACAGCCAACGGTGCAAACACTGCAAACAGTAAATCTGTGGCAGCTCAGACGTCACCAGCAAGTTCCAACGGCTCCTCATCAAAGAACACAACCCTAACCACAGCGGTGACAGCCACCAAGGTGGGAGGACTTGGACAAAAGCTGCTGTCCTTGTGTGGGGCACAGAGCAGCATCTTGAGGCATTACCTAAGGGGTGTGGTGTGGTAAGGGTAGAGTTAGGACCTGCTTGAGCCAGTCCAAAGGAGCCCATGGAGCCGCTGCAAGGGCTGGAGCTGCTCTGCTCTGGAGCCAGGCTGAGAGAGCTGGGCTGGGTCAGCCTGGAGAAGAGAAGGCTCCTGAAGGGGAGACCTTAGAGCAGCTCCAGTGCCTAAAGGGGCTGCAGGAAACCTGGAGAGGGGCTTGGGACAAGGGCCTGTAGGGACAGGCCAAGGGGAATGGCTTGAACCTGCCAGAACAGGGGAGACTGAGATGAGCTCTTAGGCAGAAGCTCTTCCCTGTGAGGGTGCTGAGGCGCTGGCCCAGGGTGCCCAGAGAAGCTGTGGCTGCCCCATCCCTGGCAGTGTTCAAGGCCAGGTTGGACACGGGCTTGGAGCAAGCTGCTCCAGTGGAAGGGGTCCCTGCCTGTGGCGGGGGTTGGAGCTGGAGGAGCTTTAAGGTCCCTTCCAACACAAACCAGGCTGGGATTCTGTGATTCTTTTTGTGTATGAATTTATCCGAAGTCCTGTCTAGTTAAACCCTTGCTAGTCTGGGGTAAGGTTTAATTAAGTACTAGGTGGGACTGGAGTCTGTTGGTGATCTGATAGGCACAGTTTAATTTCACATCTTCCACTGAATGCCCAGTCCTTCACTTTTTTAACTGTCCAGTTAATGTTCTGTATGTGTGAGATGGGTTTCTTCTGAATGATGTTAGTGCTGCTCCCTGTGGGGGAATTATTAAGGGTTTCTAAGCAGATTAAATGCAGTAGGGGATTCCTCCGTTCCCTCTTTCTCACTCGTGTTGCTTCAGTCTTCAGCTGTGAACTCCCAAGAGGCTACAGAAAACCGAGTCCCCTAAGACTCGGCAGCAGAAGGGATGTGCTTTGTGCACATGAGATTTGGACTGTCCAGCTCGGAGCTTAAAAAATGGTTTCTAAATAAGCCTGAGGCCAGATCCAGAGGCACAATTCCAGTATTTTTTAACCTCAAGGTTCTGAAACATTCTCAAGACAAATGGGTCTTGTAATGAAAAAGGCATCACCAAGAAACCTTCTGCAGCAGGCGTGGGTGTCCTGGGCAGGTTGGTGGGGGTTAGGAACTAAAATTGCATGTTCCTGGGTATCTTTTTCAACGTGGGATTTTCTTTTTTCCTTTCTTGAATCGGCAGGGAAGTCTGGTTGGCCTCGTGGATTATCCTGATGATGAAGATGATGATGAAGAGGAGGAGGCATCTCCAAGAAAAAGACCTCGTTTGGGTTCATAAATGAAACCAAAACTTTGGAATAAAAACTTTTTATTATGGGGTTTCAAATGCTGCAACTGTTTTAAGAGCTAAAAAGGAATCTGATTCAGAAAGCTTTCTCCCATGAGTATATAAGATAATACAAGGAGTAGCAAAAGAAACTCGGTGTATCAGCTAGAAAGGGTTAGTTCTGTAAACACAAAGCTTCCAAGGAACTGAATATCTTTCTAGTAAGTCAGGAGTCTGCCATTCAGGCTGTCAGCAAAATGAAATTAAAAGCAGTGGGTTGGTATTCAGAGAACCTGGATGCTGGCTCCTCAGCGAGGAAAGGCTCAGGTGTCGGGAGGGCAGGGAGGGAAGGGGGTGTAAACGCTTTTTAAATACTATTGCAGGGTTCCCCCAGTGTTTAACAGAACTAGGAGAGAAAAAAATAATAATTCAAGCTTCAATTTCAAACCTGGTAATCTTAATTTTGTAATGGTGCTGTCCGTTGTGTTCTTTTAGCAATGCCTCTTTTAAAACTTAAGGGAAAACTAACTCTTGTTTGCAGAACAATCCAGATTTGGGGACCATTTCTTAACAATTAAATGACATTTCTTGTGGTTGGTCGGAGGGGGGGACACTGCAGTTCCAGTGCATGTTGAGTTGTTTAAACCAGTTCAAAAGAAGGTTTTAATTTGTATTTTTCAAGAGGAGCAAACGGAAGCTGGATTCCAAACAGATGGTTTTGCTTGGTTTTCCAATTCGGCATCCAGTAATAGCCATGCCAAGGAACAGGCGCTTCCACAGTACCTCCAGGAGCTGCTCGTGTGGCAGCGGTGCACCCGGCCAGCCGCCGGCATCGCGGTGGGAGGGATCCCAATTGGAATTGCTGTCTGGGATGTGAGGTGAGCTGTCTCTCCATGGAGCAGCGAGCCCTTCCCTGTTGGTGAGGTGTAACTGAGGTGGTCATGGGCAGCACTACCGCATTGGTCACCGCCATGAGCTGAGCAGCGTTTTTAACACCAAAGTCACTTTGGACCAAGATGAAATTGTTCCTCATAGAACACCAGGCTCTGAGGTGGGATCCGCAAGCAGCACCTGAACCTGGGTGTCACACAAAAGCTGCTTTTTTAACCCATCAAAGCACATTCCACATAGGTGAGCAAACTGTGGCAAATCGAGGTGAGTTGGCGGCAAGTGGCTAGAGGCAAACAGTGCAGGTTTTATGTCCAAGAGCAGCGAGTGAACTGTAAATATTTTAATGTTAGTTTGCCCACATGTGATCTGAGATCATGAGGAAGCAAGAGGAGATTTCCCAATGACAACTGACCCGTCAGAAAGGTTAAAACCAGCTGCAGTCCACCACATAGATCACTCGTAATACGTGTTATGGGTCCATTTCTCCTGGAATAGTTTAAACTGAAGCAGTTTCTCTGTTTTGGAGATTTTTTGTAGGTAGTTTTAATTTTAGCTATTGTTTGGAAAAAGATGGGCTGTCTGTGTAGATATGAAGTATAGTTTTTTTCCATAAAACAGAAGTTTATTTTGTATTAAAAATACCACTGTACTTGTTTTACACCATTTGTATACATGTGGTGATATTAATGCTGAACTGTAAAATTCAGGAATTAAAATGTGACCCTGTAATTCCATAAGTATTGCTTTGGTTTGGTTTGTTACACATGGGAAGTTAACTCTGAATTTTAAATGTGGCCATTTTAGAGGGTTTTTAAAGGTTAGTTGTCAATGCAGTTTGAAAAGTAACTCTACCACTAGATGAAATCCCAAAGGGAATGCGTGAGCTCCTCCCAGTGCATAAGCTAGCCACGAGCACTGATGATGATGATGAGTGGACCTGGGGACAGTGGTGGTGCCCTTTGTGGTTCCAGGCAGCCAGGAATGGGACTCCTTATTCTTCACCCATGGAATGAAGTGCTGCTGACACACGGGATCCAAGGAAGTGTTTGCTGGTAAAGGGGAGCTGCAGCATCATCATCATGAGTTGGTGATCATCTGCTTTCCTTCCTGAGGAGTCTTCTCTTCGTTGTAAAGATTATTTAACTCCTTCCAGCACCACATGTGCTACTCGAGCAGTGTATGTGCCTTTACTAACCTGAGGCTGAAAAACGTCATCTGGTCTGTAGACCTGAACTGTCCTGATGCTCTTTCAGCACTACCCAAACCATGCTCTCCAAGGGTCTCTGCGTGAACTGTGTTTGTCCTTCCTCTGCTCACCACCCCCCCATCTTGTCCCTCGAGTACTGGCAGGAGCTGTAACACCCCACTCAGACCAACATGAGAATTTTTACAGCAAGAATAAGAATGTCATGAATTTTTATAGTTACTAGAAGCAGACTGTGTAAAGTGGCATTAGATGTCCCATTTAAGGAAAAGCCCTAAAATCCCTGTAGCAGATGAGGTGCAGCAGCACACTTTTCACCTGGGTCTGTCCCCCCACCCTGTGGATGCTGTTCCCAGCCTGACCTGCTTGGTGCTGCTGGGTTCTGCCTGCAGGCAGCCTCTTTCCCGTGCCTGGGGTCCTTCCACTGCTGCTCTTTTGGGGAAAGAACAGAACATCTGTCAATGTGTACCAGTTATAAATGCTATTTTAATAAAAAGTTACATGAAATTTGAAGTGTTTCAGTTTCTTCTTTTAATGCGCATTAAGTGTGGCAGCCAACTATGTAATGATGTGGTTGGACATGGCCTTGAGCAGCCTGGTCTAGTGGAGGGTGTCCCTGCCCATGGCAGAGGGTTGGAACTGGATGATCTTAGGCTCCTTTCCAACCCAAGGCAGTCTGTGATTCTGTGACATTGTGCAAAGGATATTGTCCCAGGTCTGTCAACACCAAACCAGTAAAGATTTACTTTAGAAGATTTCCACTTTGAAACTTTCCTGAGCTGTGCAGCTAAAGCAATTAGTTGCATTTATAGCAAAATTAGAACTAAGGACTGGTAAACTGCCCCAAAAATACATAAGCCAATGTAATCCTGAGTTAATATGTAAATGCCTGGACTCCAAGTGTTATCTTCATTAAGAATAAGATGGTTGTAGTTGCACTTCCTTGTTAAGTGGGACTTTATTACATTGTGCAGATGAAAAACAGCAGTTGGACAGAGCCTTGGGTGATACAGTCTAGTGTGAGGTGTTCCTGCCCATGGCAGGAGAAGAACTGGATGATCTTTAAGGTCCTTTCCAACCCAAACCATTCTATGATTCTATAGGTGAATAAAAGGAACCAAGTTCTATAATTTTAGAAACAAAATGTTCCTAACTCAGAGCTGTTCCTGTAGGAATTACTTTAACAGATCTCAGGATCCGCTTTTACTCTATGTAATACCAACGTCTGAGGCCAGTAGTTTAGAAACTGATCTGTGTGTTGCAGTGATATTAAATGGTTGAACGTGTTCCAGTGAAAGTGAGTTTCCAGCATTCTGGAAAATAAGTGGCTTTAGTGTATTTCAGTGTAATTTTAAATACATATAAAGTACTGAGTTGCCTGCCTGCAAGTTCTAGAAAACTGAGTGTAATATTGGAAAGCAACTCCATTCAGTTGCTGGTTCTGTAACTTACTCTAAAAACATACTCATGTTCTTGGGGTCTGCCACCAGCTGCTTAAAATTACCGCTTATTGATAACTTCTTCTTTCAGTTTTTCTGCGAGCATCTTCCTCTTCTGGAGCAACTTCTGTTTCTCTTCTGACATCTCCTAAAAACCAAAGTGAACAAACACTGCAGTGAACCGCAGGGCCAAGTGCTGTTGGTGGCAAACCTGAGGCTGCCTCACGGGCTCTCCAGAGTGATTTTAAACCGTGTTATTATCCCATGTTTTGTGAAGTGGATCCCAGGATGTGGGTAACTGGCTCTGTACACCCCTCTGCCTCTTTTCCACTGCACTGTACCAATCTTCTTGAGAGGACTAACCTCAGCTTGAACTGGTGCTGCTTAGTTGTGAGGGAAGTTCCCCATCAACAGTATTTTGGCATGTTCTGAGCGTAATAAAATGCTCAGCAACTCTGAGAAACACCTGAGGCAACAGAAGGTTTTAAGTACATGGTCTGCAAAGAGGAGTAGTGACACAACAGTTATCACATTGATTTGTGTAAGGTTTAAGGTCTTCTACTAGTTTCCTCATTTGTGTGGACAGTTTTCAAGCATTTCTTTTCATACAGATGTAGATCAGGCCTAATGTAAATGCATTAAGTCGTATTGACCACAACATTGATGAACAAAAGCCAGTTTTGTTACTGTTTTTTCTCTGAAGATGACCTCTGTACTGGTAGGGATTTATCCTGTCCTAGGATTCTGTTTTCACCCTGTCGTATGCCTCCAACTCTCACACAGACTTGTGTTTATTTCTATTGGAGGCAACTGGGTAGGGGACAGCAGTATCCACCCTTCAGAGTGCTTTGTCTTTCTAAATGGTACGTGGCTTCTATTGCAGTGGTGGATGGATAGAAAACAAGGATTTCTTCATTTGAAACTGGCACAAAACTCAAATGAACAGACAAGGAGGAAACCAGCATTTGAGCTGTTCGTAAATATAATTACCCCTGAGGACTTGATGATATTGAAGCAGGGTAATGCTGACTTAAGCATTGAAACTTGTAGCCTGTAAGCTGCTGCAAAGGTAATAACTTGAAAATACTGCCAGATACAATACAAATGTTTGAATGTTCACCTCTTTAGGAGGCGATTCCTCTTCTTTCTGTGCAGTGTCTGTTGGTAACAGTACATTATTTCTTGACTCTTTCTTTGTAGCCATCAGCATGTCTCGTTTTTTCTTCAGGTAGTCCTCACGTTGCTTCAACTCCTCCTTTTCAACCTCTGAGGAATTCTGGAATTGGTTTTTAAATACAGTTTGAAATCAATTTTTTGGAGTGCATGTTCTGTCAGATAAAAGCATTTACATCCTATTTGCCTCCAAAATCACTAGGTGAAAAAAAAATTCAAGTTGAGGTTTCAAGCCAGAGCTGTCTACTAAGAAATGATCACAGGGCAAATGCTGGGTCTATTCTAAAACTAGAATGATGATCTGAACTTCATGCAAATTAAACCATAAGTGTTTGCATGCTGGGTTAAAACCAAACAAACCCAAACCAAAACCACCTGATTAAAAGAACAGAAAATATGTATTTAAATGTAATAATGTCTTAAATATATATTCGAAATGTAATCCTGCCTTTTTGTGTTCTAGTTCTGTGTTTGGTGTTTTTCCTTGTTTGTTTTGAACTTACAGGTCCTTTCATCCCAGCTTTTTGTGCTGCATTTTCGGGACACTTTCCAGCTGACCTTTTCTTACTGTCACCTTTCCCTTTGGTGCCAGACGGCTGAGGTGAGCTGTCTGCTCCTTTGGGTAATGGGCGGACAGGTTTTAAGTCTTCCCTCACAGATTTCTGAGATTCCTCTAAGTAGCAATGAGAAAGAATAGAAACAAAGAAATAAATCTGTGTTTCTTCCAACAGGCAGATGCCTCTTCAGAACCAGAAAACTTCAAAAAATGAAAATCACATTTATAGAATCACAGAATGGTTTGGGTTGGAAGGGACCTTAAAGCTCCTCCAGCTCCAACCCCTGCCACGGGCAGGGACACCTTCCACTAGAGCAGCTTGCTCCAACCCCTGTGTCCAACCTGGCCTTGAACACTGCCAGGGATGGGGCAGCCACAGCTTCTCTGGGCACCCTGTGCCAGTGCCTATTGGAACACTGAATATGAAACTATATGTTCCAGGCATTTGACAATTTATAATTCATTGCAGTAGAGGTACTTACAGTGTAAAGCATTATTTAATCTTTCTCAGAGTACAAGTACAGCATCTGGTTTTTGAAAGCTAGTAATAAAAAGGGGGGAAATTGTAGGCCCCTAAAAAGAGAGACTTTGGACAAGGGCCTGTAGGGACAGGACAAGGGGAATGGCTTGAACCTGCCAGAGGGGAGACTGAGATGAGCTCTTAGGCAGAAGCTCTTCCCTGTGAGGGTGCTGAGGTGCCGGCACAGGGTGCCCAGAGAAGTTTCCTCCAGTTGGAGATGACTTAGAACATCACTGAGTAATAAAACAACTGTGCTTGGAGGCATTTCTGCAGGTCTCCCACTGGAAATATCCTTCTCAAAGCAGGGTGAACTTCAAAGCTAGGATGCTTTCCTCACAGCCTATCCAGCCAGGTTCTTCAAACCTTTATATCTATGGAGTCTTCCACAACTCGAAAACAGTATCATATTGCACACTCAGCGTTGCACTTTGCCATGAGATTACCTAATCGAGGTTTTGGAGTTTCTTCAGAATTGTGAGCTCGCTCACTGGGTTCCTTAGCTTTAACAGCTCCTCTCGAATCTCCTGGAACACTGCAGGTAACAGCTGGTGACTTCGTTTTATCACGTGCCTTAAATTAAAGAAGAAACAGACAAAACCAAGCATTCCATTTCCTGGCACTACAGTCCAACTGTCAACACAAAGAAAGCTCCCAAGAGAACTTTGAGTTAAAACGGTATTGTTTACACTACATGCTGCATTGTCAAAGTGAACAAAAGCAAACTACCTATTTTGGTTTACTAACAGGAAGGTTCTTACCGGCTTACAGTCATAAGTCAGCATTTTTTGGTTTAGTTCAAAATCTGTTCCCTAAACAACAATGAGAGGTTGGGATATTGGGTAAATTGGTTTTTGTTTCCCAAAGAGATAATTTGGAGTTGGGGTTTTTTTTGCCAACTTTGCCTGTGTCTTTCAAGCAAACCTCTGTTGTCCACCAGAAAAATACAGTGCAATAGGAGAAGCAGGACCATATATTGAAGTTTCCACAGAAACAGAGAAATCATCAGCTAAATGGAAACAACAGGTCTGGGTAATCTCCGACACCACTGATTCACATCTTGACAACACAACCCACATCTCAAAATAGTAAAGACAACTGGGATTTGCCCAGAAAATGTCTGTACTGTTCCTCAACCATCTAATTCATGTCAAAACCCTCCAGCATCCATCAAAACATTGAATTATGTTGTATTAAAACATTCTCTAACAAAAACATATTATTGAACAGTAACTATCAAGGTAACTTGACTGGGCCTTCTGTAATCTGTCATACTTATCAAGAACATTGATATTCTTGGCTGGTCTATATAGATTTGGATAAGACTGCATCTTAATACAACTTCAATTCATAAATGAGCCAAAGTTTGACTTTTCCAGTAGTTTTGTAAGAAATCCAGTAGAAGAGGTGACTCATTTCCTGGAATGTCATTGTAATATGGGAAGGAAGAGTTTTCTCACCACTGTTCTACAGTGTCAGACACTGGGGCAGGGATTTATTTGGTAGAATATCGCAAGTGTTCAGGACTTGCATGCAATAGCATTGCTTTGAACTAGGGAGTAGGATTGGAAGCACAATGTCAACAACAAAGTAGCTGCATTTGGTCTCCAGGTGGTTTCCTTTGTCAGTTTAGGTTTAAGAAACAGTGTTTTCTCTTTCTAAATTTATTATGCTCTATTTCCTAATGGCAGGAAAGACTAGCAGAGTGATTCTGCTCTCTTCTGAAACAGCCTACAATTCCAGCTATGTGTATATGTCCTCCCAGGGAAGGGGAGGTTTATTGCCATGATTCCACTGCAGTTGATTTCACAGAATCACAGAATCCCGAGCTGGTTTGGGTTGGAAGGGACCTTGAAGCTCATCCAGTTCCAACCCTTGCCACAGGCAGGGACACCTTCCACTGGAGCAGCTTGCTCCAAGCCCCTGTGTCCAACCTGGCCTTGAACACTGCCAGGGATGGGGCAGCCACAGCTTCTCTGGGCACCCTGTGCCAGCGCCTCAGCACCCTCACAGGGAAGAGCTTCTGCCTAAGAGCTCATCTCAGTCTCCCCTCTGGCAGGTTCAAGCCATTCCCCCTGTCCTGTCCCTACAGGCCCTTGTCAAAACTAATTTCAGTTTCAGTTTGTGGCTGAGCAATTGGCAATTTAGCCCATCCCTGTTTACATTCAGTTTTCTGAATTCACCTTTCTATCCAGTTTACTCTGATTGAGACCAAGTGATGGTCTAATTTGGAGAGGATTTCTGGCTCCTGGTGATTAGTTTCTGGCAGTAGTGTGCAGACTTAATAACTACACTGTCTATGAAGTGATCTTTAAAATTCCTGAAGGATTATGAATGCTGCAATCTCTAAGAAGCTTATACTTCGAAGTCTCTTTGATCTTGACAATATTAGTAATTCAGATGTTCTTTGGATCTGAAAGGTTGACATCCTTTAGCAGGATTTTGGAATTCAGATACTGGAGTGGGAGTATGCTTTCACATGAACTCCACCAAATGGCTGATGGTGTCAATGCTACCATCAAGAAAAACATAGATAACAGACCTTTCAAAGAGTAGCATCAGGCAGACCTTCCTGACAGCCCCTTTGCTTAGGATGGTACACACTGCCTTAAAGTGATACAGCTGACACCCAGGACAGAAGATCAGAGTATTCCTTAATCATCAACGTAACTCATCTGGAAAGGTAAGATACTCACTTCTTCAGTCTTCTTTCTTTCTTGCTCTATTTCATATTCTTCCTTAGATTTTCTGTAGCACAAAATACAAGTAAATGCTCAAAACTTCTTCAGTATTAGTGACTTTTAGGTAAATTTAGCACTGCTTAAATATTTGAGGACTATCAAAACCATTACAGAATAATTGTTAGTATTCAAAATACTTCCATGACTTAAATTCAAATGCACTCTTACTAGAAATTATTACGATAAACACACAGAACCCACCATCTTCAGTCTGTCATTCCCTGTGCAAAAACAATGGTGTAAGAATTTCCAGGGCTTGTTTCATTTGCTTCTTTAAAGTCAAGAAGGGAAGTATTTTCTGAATATAGAGGGAAAATAGCATGATTTAATATGTGAATGTATTAATCTGCTATTATTTGTCTATGTTTATATATATGTGAACTGGGAGAGGAGAATCTGTAGAAGTATCAGTCCTCACACATCTTCTTGGATCACAGCAACAGCCATTGAACACAGCTAAGAAGGAAGCTGTGGAAAGTCTTTAAATACTCCTGATCACACTCACCATCTAGCACCATTCATGTTCTCTTAGGTAGGACTTTGCCAAGAACATTCATGTCATCTGTAAGATGAAGGCAGTTTCCTGGGAGAGGCTGGAGGAGTTAGGCCCTACATACCTTTATTTTTTATTTTAAAACAATGTACAAAGTAGGACTGATTAATTTTTTACCTTAGAACCTCCCTCAGTATTTTCATTTCTTCTTGCTCAATTTCACTGAATACATCAGAACCCTCTGTCAAGCAGTCAGGCAAGACACCTACAAAAATCATGGCAAAATTTATGCATTTCTCTAAAGAAAATTATTTTGTAGTCCATTTGGTATCATCTTCAGGTAGTGAAAAGAAAGAAAACAAACAAACTCAAACCCATCAAATTCTTCCTCTATGTACCTGCTTCTAAAAAGATTCTATATCCTGGGCATCACTGCTAGCAGCAAAAAGGCAAAGGTTTCTGACCCATAAAGTTCAGACATGTAAGTGTAAAGCATAAGCCATACTCTGCATTGACCATTACATGGTATTTCTCACAGACTCAATTCGGCCATGGCCAACTGAACCAGTTTCACATTTAGCTGTTACATGAAAGTTCACATTTAGAAATGATTCTCAAAAACCATCATGCAGGAAGGAGACAAAACAAAACAGTAAAACTAAAGACATGAAATAAAGGAGCAGGTAGATGAAAATCCTTTCAGAAACATCAGCAGAGCAGCAAAGCTCTGTGTAAATTAATTCCTCTTCTTTAGAAGCATGTATTAGCATGCTGAAGCTGTAACTTCTGCTTTCTGGGTTATTCATATGCAACTGTACAGCCTGAATTGCCAAGTAGGCACAGCAGATAGTACAGCATCATTGCTATGCAAGCAGCACAATTCAAACTATCAGTATTGTCACTGTTGATAAACTGATGTAATTGCTTTAACACCCAAAATTATCACCAAAATTATTTAACAAAAAACTAAGTCAAGTTTCACAGAAAGATTTAGACAAACAGAGCTGAAAAATCTGTTAATTTAAAAAGGACTATAGACAGCTCTCACTGAGAATACAGGCCAGGGACTCAGTACTGAAATCCTAGTCCCAGTAACATCAGCTGCATGTTTTCCATTAACCTGAAATGGAGCTGAAGCAGTATTCCATACTCGGTTACGAAAGGATTACAGAGTCATCAATAGAATACTAAAAAGATGAAGTGAAACCCCACGCTCACCACTTCTTACCATTTCTTTCTTTAATGATTCTAAGGGCTTGCAATTGCATTTCAATATTTTTCTGTACCATCATTTTTTTAAATAGTCTAAAATCTTCTGCTGCCAACACTGTTTGCAAGATGGCCTGTGGGGAGAAAACATGCACAAGGTTAAAAATCATAGAGAAATCATTATCAACTCAGTCTGCTTGGAATTATGTGAAGGTTTAAATTCTGTGGAGCATGTTTTTAATAATTACATTTAATTCTCCTCTCTATTTTTCCAGCCATACAGGTTGAGCTGATAGTCAAGAAAATAATTTGACTGTTTATGTCTTGAGATCAACATGTCTACAATAACATTAGCACAAAACCTGGAGGGATTCCCAGTGTAAGTTTCCAGCTGCAATTCATGTGACTTCCTGCATAAATGCATAAGCTGTGGTGAGAAATGTGTGCTCTGAAGAAGCTGGTTACACATGGAGGAGGAGGTATGTCAACAGAGCCCAGGTTGAACCGGCAGCAGAAGCTCCCACTGCTCTGCCCAAAATACCTGAGGCAATTCTGAAAGATCTCTTTGAGCAGGGGAAGAGCTGCCCAACCATGTCTTCTATTCTCAAAGCCAATGTTTCTCTTACAGATTTTACTGTTTCATTATAAAATCAGAAGAAAACATCTTTTATTTTATGGAATACATCTATTTTTTAAGTTTGTTGCTGTGAATGACTGAAGACTAACATAAAGCTGACAAATATGCAAACAAAAGTGGCAGAAACACCCTAAGCTTAAGAGGTTCGGTTTAGAAAATACAAAGCATAGAGGATGAATCTCAAAAGATGTCCGACACACAAATATCTGTCATTATTTTCAAAGTTCAAATACAAACACATTATCATTTACAAACTACACTCTTAAAAAGAAAACTTTGCACAGTTTCATCTCCACCCTGCTACATTAGTGAAAATACAAAGCTAAAAAGACAATCTCTACATTCCTTAACATAGGGAAATACCTGTGAAGTATGTGTCTTTGCAAGAGGAGATGAAAAAGCTTCTTGAAATTTCTCTTCATTAATTCCAACTTCTTTAAGATAGTCTTCTAATAATTTTTCAACCTGAAAGAAAACACAAGCCTTACTAATTTTTTCTCCCATAATTGCAAGTTAATTCAAAAGATTTATGAGACTTGTTAGTGAACAAAACACATGTTATACATGTGTTGTTGGGCATTTTAACTTGACAGAAAAGATGAATATTATCAAGCCTTAAGTACAGTATTTTAGCTAGTGGATATGTTAATTTTAATGAAAAATATGTTAATTTTAATGAAAAATATGTTACACAGCATAATAGATATGATTGTGGGTTTGTTTCTTTTCTACTTATCTTGTGTTTAAGCATGACATATGTGACTCAAAGGATTTCTGAGTAACACCTATAACAGGCAACATTAGAAAATTCTAAGTAACAAAGATCCCCATCAGGAGTTCATCTAAATCCTACTTTAACATTTTAAATTAGATTTCTTAGAAACCTACCCCAAATAGTGAATAACACTCACCAGAGCTTGGTACTCCTGATAGATTTCTGTGTAAGACAATTTGCTTTCTTCTTCATCATCGAAAACTGTGGGGAAAAACACACACACACATTTTGGAGTTAGTGACGCACCACAAACTAACTTATGCCTTAAAGGATTAACCTTTACAAGGTAATATATTGGACCATATTAAAATACAGGCCATGACTGATAGTAACAACAATATATTTTCCACACATTCAGGTTAAGCATGTACTTCTGGTAATTTAATGTCACTAAACTTCAGCCCAGGAAAACATATCTTCAGAGTAGAAGCAGATTTTTAAGCAAGTTGAGGATTCAGCAGATACGGATACTAAAAAGTGAGGTTTTAATATGTTTTTAATATAATATAAGGTTTAATATAACTACCATGTGAACTTGCGTAAGGTTGCTCTAAGGTGGCAGATGACATACATAAAGCAGGAAATTTCTCCCTTTCTCCATGTATTTACATGGAGGATGTATTAACGACTTAAACCAAATTTCTTTTAAATGCTATTCATTTATGTCCTGGGTTCAGCAGCAGCAGTCAGTTTTTCTCCTTCTTAGTAGCTGGTGCAGCGCTGTGCTTTTGACTTTCGGCCTGGGAATAATACTGATAAAGCCGACGTTTTCAGTTGCTGGTCAGAATGTTTACCCTGACCAAGGACTTTGTGAGTCTCATGCTCTGCCAGGGAGGAGGAGAAGCCGGGAGGAAGCAGGGACAGGACACCTGACCCAAACTAGCCAAAGAGGTATTCCATACCACAGCACGTCATGCCCAGGGATATAACTGGGAGTTTCCCGGAAGGGCACGTTCTCTGCTCTGTCGGGCTTGTTTTCGGCGGGTGGTATCGTATTCTCTTCCCTTGTTGTTTCCCTTATCATTATTATTATTGGTGGTAGCAGTAGTGGTTTTGTGTTATACCTTAGTTACTGGACTGTTTTTATCTCAACTTTCTACATTCTTTCGATTCTCCTCCCCATCCCTCGGGGTTAGGGGGGGAGTAGAAACTGCGTGGCTGACTTGCCCACTGGCTTAAACCACGACAATTTAGCAAGAGCCAAAGTGATACAGGAAATGAGAGCCTGTCTGCAGAAAACCAGATAACCCCAAAGAGAAAACCTGACGCAGGTAGGTTATTTTCTAATGATATCTATCCTGATTTAGACAAAATGGCCATCTGTATAGTATAGCCCATATTAATCATATTCATATAAGTTCGTATTAAGAGCTCTTGACTGGAAGTATCAAGCTAATGGTCTCTATACTGCAGAATAGATGGAAGAAGCAGAAAATAGGGGAAACTGAAAACTAGGGTTTGGGAGGTTTTAATTCATGGGGTTTTCATGTCAACAGGAACAGAGGTAATGTCAAACCCAGCAATTAAAGCAGAGGCTTAGAAATAAGTCTTCCTCAATCCCCTTTAAGATTAGCCACTATACGTTGGACAAGTCACTTCCCACGTCCTAGCTTTGAAGTCGTTTTAAGGATGGGAATTCTGCTTAAATCCATGAATGAGTGTGATTTATTCTTCATCTATATACGACATCTCTGATGGAAGATGGTGCTGATGCACAGAGGATTAGTCTAACTTTCACACCCATTTAGAGCGACTTCTTAAATGGCATAATCTGGAAAAGCAACATTTGTTTTTGTTTCAGTTTTGCCCACAGGAATTTTTTTTATAACAGGATTAAAACAAAAGCTTTAAAAATATCTAGGAATAAATTCAAATGGTAGAAAAGCACTATAAATCTTATTTGTATTACCAAACCCAAGAGGGTGAAGACACTTAACTGCCTCTATTGTCTTCTGCATCTCCTCCTCCCCTCTAGGGGATCTCCCTGATAGCTCTTTCAGTCCCCAACCTTTGTCTTAGTTTCTCTGCTCCCTTTTACCTCCTGCTGTTCCTCCCCACCCTGGGCACCTAAAGAAGGGATGACACTCCTCAGCTAGTGTCCACACCAACAGCTAACCTCGCTGCCAAAGGGATGCTTCCAAGTCCTCCTCCTCCTTCCACAGCTACAGGACAACATGGAAAGCAGGCTGGAAAGCCTGCACAAACTGCTCTCTGTTCTCAGGCTCTGAACTAAAAGGGGATGAAGTTCCAAGTAAAGCAAGCCGCAGTCAGCATCTCCTCTGAGTTAAGTGGCATTAAGGAGTACTTTGAATGGAGACCTTGGATTGTCTTGAGCCATAGCTCCTAAACCAAGTAATCATCATTTCCTTTAAGGTTCTGGAACAGTCTTTGGTCACCTGACAGGAACAAATGCCTGAAGCAGCACTGGATCGAGGTATGCCAGGGGACCTGGATATCCTGGGAGACAAGCTTATCATTTTCCTGCTGAAGCTGAAAATCTTTGCTAGGACCCCTCAAACAGGATGAGTGTTAAGTCTGAGGTCTTCTTGTTGCAGACAAGAGTTGGTAAACAAACCTGAGGGAACTCTCATCTTTCTCCCCCAGTCCTCTACAATATCTGTTTATTCCTTTGTCTTTATCTTCTGGTACTCAGAGCTATTCTCAAGTTTATCTATGTCCAAATGATGTTTCATTTAACACCTTGGAACATGTGAATAAAACTGAAAAGCCCTCTTGCCTTAAGTACATTACGCACGGATTTCACTTCAATTTTACAGCCACATAAAAGGAGATCAATCAAGCCATGAGAAATGAATCAAGCCCCCAGAAAGAGGGAGTGAGAAAAAGCAACCTGTCAGCAGATAGAAAACCATTACACTCATTTATGAGTCGTACCTAGCAAGGCCTTGGCCTAAGTAACTGCAGTTCCAAGGTAAATGCCTTACACACCGATTACCAACACTCAAATGGTATTTTTGAGGAATCACACATTACTGCCAGCTTATAAAATGTTGCTGATTTGCTTGTTTAGCCCAAACACTAAATGCTTTGAGAATGAAAGGAATTCTCTCCTGACAAAATACAGCAATGGAATCAGCACAGTACATTTATAGAAAGCAAAAGCAAATAGCACAGGTATCTGCAACTGAAATTTCAAATGTCTTTAACTGTGCTTCTTATCAACCCCAGCATTGCAGTTGACACTTCTTCAGCTTTTTTGCTCAGTAGCTCCTGGAGTTGCCCAACGCCAATCTGTAGCACAAGTGATACCTTGGAAGATCATTTATTCAAGTGATTTCTCTCCTTTGTTCTTCCAGTTTCTCAGGTAGAAAGCAACAAGTGGCACTGGCCATTGCATAAGCCTGACTCACACTAAGTGGAAATTTACAGAGGTTCCCTAAATCTTCTTACTGCAAGTAAATGCCCCTCAACCTTCTAAAGAGATCATTGCTCCAGAGAGGGATAATTGATTCCCTCGATCCTTAAACCTAGAACTTCTGCATGATAACCAAAGTGCGTCACTGTGCTCAAGATTAAACACTTCCCAAGAGAAACTTCTAGTCTAGATTTCACTCTCTCTTCTTCACTGTAAAGAGTCCAGCAGCTTTACCCTTCTCTTTTCCCAGTATACAAGGGAAAGGTATACATTCATGAGGCCCTTGGTGACATGGTTTAGTGGTGGTCTTGGCAGTCCTTGGGTAAGGGTTGGACTTGACGATCTGAAGGGTCTTTTCCACCCTGGTTGATTTTATGATTTGATGATGGATCTTGCTTGGAAAGGGTAGAACTGATTCAGGATAACTGAGAAGCAACTTGTTTAGAAGCTGATCTGAATCAGAGGTGTGTCTGTTTCACTGAATATGAAATAAAACCTCTTAATGGGCCCTAACAAGAACAACTGTACAACAGAAGACAGTAGCCCCCTGACCAACCATTACAGAAGCTGTTCCGGAGCCCACAGCAGGACGGAGGGGAGGAAGGAGTATGCCCAAGCAGACAGAATATGTTAATAGTAAGAACTATTCTGAGTTGAGCTTGATGTTGGTAAGTCCCTAGAAATAATGAAATAAATGAAAGCCTTCATTTCATGACACCCGGATTTTAAAGTTAAAATTCCTAGGAGTCCTACATCCTGTCAGGTGATACTGAAGGGACAGATTTACTCATAGTAGCCATAGAAAGTGACCCTAAATTAGTCTATGGCAACATGCTTTAATACTTCCCATGCATCGGCAAGATCACTGGCTACCATGTTCTCAAACATGTTTTTTATTCCAATAATCACAAAAGGAGACCTATACACGTCTCCTCAGGCCCCTTTTCACGGAGCTACAGGTCTATTCCAGTCCCCTTCTCGCTGCCTGTATTTCCCAGGCTGCTCCCCAGATTATCCTGTGATTCCCTGAGGTCCTTCTTGAGGAAGAAAATGAAGTTCAACTGGAGTTGCTAGTGAGCTAAACTCATGCACAGGAAGACCTACAAAACGTAACTGCTAACCATTGGCTTTTCACTACTGACTATCATTTTTTGAGAAGTATTAACTTATGGTTTCTCATCTTTTAACTGCCAATTGCAGGAATTGAATTTTGGGCCTCCTAGCTTCTATCCCACTGACCAGACAGTGATTTTACTTGTGCCGTCCAGCTTCCTAAGGAAAACATTTAGCTATGGGAAAGCATTAAAGGCCTCTACCCCCTTTCTAGCACATCAAGGTATTATGTGCAGCAGAGCGAAGGACCCGCTCGGGTGCCACGCTATAAGCTCATGCCATAATCCTCTGTACGAGCTAACGAGCGCAAATTGCCGCAGCCTGTCTAACGTCTTGCGGGGGGACACCGACCTTCCCGGAGCAAACCCCCCCACTCCCTAAAACCGGTCCCAAAGCGCAGGCTATGGCTAAGCAAAACCCGACGAGCCTTCAGCGGGGATCACTCCCGAGGGGCGACACGGACACTGACCGGACGTGCAAACCGCCCGGTGACCGCACAAACCCGCAGGGGCCGGTCCCGCTGCCGCGCAGGGACAGTCCCCCCGCCGGGACCTCCCGTCCCCCCGCAAGTGCCCGCACCGAGGCCGCTCCCCGAGGGTGGGTTCGGGGAGGCCCGGCCCGGCCCCGCTGCTCACCGTCGCACTTCTGCTCCATGAACTCCAGGATGGGGATGGACCAGGCGGGCCCGCTGAGGAACCCAGCGATGGTGTCCACCACCCACTCCACGTCGCCCTCCTCCTCCTCCGCCGCCATAGCCGGGCCGGGCCGGGCCGGGTCCGCGGCGGGAGGAGGGCCGAGGTTGGAGCGCCCGCCCGGCTCTATAGCAACCGGCGTCACGGGGCGGAGCGGGGATGGCAGCAGCGGGAGCGTAACGGGGAGGCGTGGTAGAGGTGTGGAGGGCCGCGGGGCTCGGTGCGACCTCATTGGGATACTTCCCGTGCCCGCCGTGGAGGTCCGGGTACCAGGAGTTAAAGCGGACCTACTGCAAGGGGCAACCGGTTAACGCGGCACTTGGCGCTCCAGTGCTCCGCAAGGATGTGGAGGGTGATCCCGGGACCGAGAATTCCCGTTCCTCCGCTGTTTGTCCTGCATGGAGTGTGCGACCCGGCAACTCCTCTGTGCCTCCTCAGCTGCTGTACCCGCTGCTCGCATTCCAGACAGCTGGACTGAACGTGTCACTCATCAGGCCCTCGTGGGGACACGGATACCCCGGCACAACTCGTAACTAACACCCTGAGGTGTAAGTCTTAGGAAATCATTTACAAGGCAATATGCAAGAACACTGACATTAAAACTTAATCATACAGGTGTTCTTTCTTAGGGCTGGTATTTGTGGATACATCCCTTTTCTCCAGTAAAATTAATGTAATCTCTGTCCTTGTCCTGTTGCACTGCTGAAAGACTGAAAAGGTTTCCCCAATGTTTAAATGTGTTGTCTTTCTAATGTTTAAATTCATTGCCCTCCTTTTTTGTGCGTGTGTTGCTGGTAAGTAAAAACAAAACAACCCATAACAACCAAAACTCCTTGAAATCTATTCATCCCTTTTTAACTCTGCCCTTGTTCGAGGTTTTTCATGCAGGGAAGGAACCACTGGTACCATGGTCGCTGCAGTTGGTGACACCAGGATTCACTCTTGTTCTTGCTCAATAAACCCCTTCATAGTCATTAATGAGATTTCAACCTGCAGAAAGATCCAGGGCTGGATGCGCACTGATTGATTTTCATCTCAGAGGTTACAACTTCGTGCTGTCCTCACTGCAGAGAAATACTGAGCAACCATGCTTAACTTAACCATTTTAGAACGATGCTGCACTGGAAGGTCACTAACTCCATTCACACCATCAGTGCTTCCATTTCAACAGCCAGTGTTGCGGTCTGCAACTATTGGCAGTATGAAGGTATTGCCTAGAGAACAGCTACCTCAGATTTGACTGTTCACGTAACTTAATCACTAATTCAAGCTTACATAACTGTGAAGCATGTTCACCTCTTGCATGTGCCATCATATGGGCAAACACCCACCATGAAATGAAACTGGGAAACTTGGAAAGGTATCGGGCAGGGCTCAGACCAGAAAATCCTAGAGTTTTACATGTTTCTTCTCCTTTGAATGAAGTAGGTAAAAGTCCATCACAGACACGCATGCTTGGAAACCAGAGAGCATCTGACATTTGGATGTGACTTCTTGTAAAGGCAGTGTGTATTTCCAGACACAGGGTGTTTGTGCCTCATACCAGAACTCACAGCATGTACCTCACCGAGTAGAACAAAGCTGAAGGCTCTCCTAATTTCTCTAGTCACTACTAGATTAATTACAGTAAAGAGGCCATGATGCCAAAATTAGTTTTGTTCTTTGCATCACACGCTTACATATCAGTGCACGCAGCTGTACTGTAGGACATGCCCAAAACCTCTGGCTTCTCTTACTTCTGCTAGCAACATGCTTGTCTCTGCGGAGGTCACCTGAGATGTCTCAACATACTGAGAAAAACCTGCTTATTCTTTCAGCATGGGTAATCTTACTTTTCACTTATTTGTGGCATGAAAATGAAAGCATTTCATCACAGTTACAAGAAAAATTGCTGGAGTAATGAATATGAGGGAATTCCGTCCACTCTAATCAAAACCATTTTATCACCTTTACGAAACTGCCCAATGTTATTAAGTTATATTCTTAAATGTCAGGGGAACACTTGAGTTAGTCTTTTAGTTGTAATAGCACAAAAGCTAGAGCAGGACATGCTGTCCTGTCTGACTCACACAAGAGCAATCACTGCTTCATCTCCTGTCTCCTTTGGACAAGGAACTGTATCAGACACTTTGACAGACTCTTGGTTCATCGCTTTTTAGATGCAGTGACAAGCAAATTCTGTCACACCTTTCCAGTCTGCATGCTGCTGAGCTCTTTATGGCAGCACCCAATCCTCTTCACATTCAGTGGGTTCCACTCATATGCGTAATGCAGCAAATCACAAAGCCCAAGGTATTGTATCTCCAGTCTCTCTTTTATCAAATAATTCTTGCACTAGTAGAGTATTAGTAGTACTAGTAATCTATAACAATCTATAACAAAGCCTTGGGTGGCATGGTTTAGTGTGAGGTGTCCCTGCCCATGGCAGGGGGGTTGGAACTGGGTGATCTTAAGGTCCTTTCCAACCCTGACTATTCTATGATTCTATAACAATCTATAATACTGTACTGTGTGCAGTTCTGGTGTCCCAAACACAAGAAGGATATGGAGCTGTTGGAGCAAGTCCAGAGGAGGCCACAAGAATGATCAGGGGCTGGAGCACCTCCTCTGAAGACAGGCTGAGAAAGTTGGTGCCTGGAGAAGAGGAGTGGAGACCTCAGAGCAGCTTCCAGTGTCTGAAGGGGGCTACAAGGATGCTGGAGAGGGACTCTTCATCAGTGACTGTAGCAATAGGACAAGGCGTGATGGGTTTAAACTGAAACAGGGGAAGTTCAGATTGGATGTAAGAAGCTCTTCCCTGTGAGGGTGCTGAGGTGCTGGCACAGGTTGCCCTGAGAAGCTGTGGCTGCCCCATCCCTGGAAGGATGCAGATGGTCAAAACTAATGAATTTGAAAAATAAAATAAAAAAGAGGCCAAAAGTGAGGCAGAAGAGCTTTTAGCTACTGGGAAAGCAAAGCTTGGTTTACATCACCTTTAACTTCTTCCTTTTAGTCTTTTCAGTGTGGATAATTCTGTTGATGTGTGAGCAATGTTGAGGCTATTGGCAAAGGTTAGATTTACAGTCATAGTAAACAGTCTTATTATTAATCTTTTATTTAGGCTTTAATTCTTTCATCCACCTAATTTGTAATACCTAATAAATAGTTTTACAATGGCAACAACTATAAAGATTTTCATCTTAGTGAACCTAATACAACTTTTCCAATTTGCTTTTATGAATTTTAGTTCGGGAGGGATTTTTTTAGGGAATAATCACATCTCTGAAAGGGAATTCCAGTCTGGTTTTACAAAGCTGACCTCAAAGAGAACCCTCTTCTCAAGCAATCCTATAGCAAACTGTGGTGTAAAGGCCTTTTCGTCCATGGAGACTGTGGGCCTGTGGACCCTGAGAAGCTGTCATGCACTCCACTTTTCCTGGGTAGCAAAGGTATACTTAGACTGTCCTTGACATATTTTCATCTAACTTTGCCTTCAAAACTTCTAATAAAAGAGATTCTATGACCTTCCCTGTATCTGATTTTTCCTACTAGACCCACAAATGCAGAGCTGTTAAATTTAATGGAAAGGCCATGGGAAAACAGTGTAATTGTGTATTGAGCAATGTGTGGAAAAAAGGTACATCCTACACTGTAGTTAAAATGTATGAAGTGCTGTGATGTTCTCCTGTGTTACTTCAAAAGACATTGAATAGGTTTCAAACTCAAACTATGACTTCTTAAAGCTTTTACACTTGTGCAGCTTATACACTTTTAAGCTGTTTTTTACTCCAGCAAAACATGAACAGCTCTGCACATTCACAAACCAGGTAGATGAGGCCCTCAGTGACATGGGTTAGTGGTGGCCTTGACAGTGCTGGGGAACAGTTGGACTTGATCCAGACTTAAAGGTCCTTTCCAGTCTGGTTGATTCTATGATTCTATAAATTGCAGGCCAGAATATTTATTCATATGGCTATATCATGGGAAGATGGGCAGAGCTTCACTTCCTATGTCAGCGGGGAAGCTCTCTTGATTATTAATTTGTGAAGTTAAACCTCAGTACTAAAGGTTTGCTCAGATTGATGAGCTCATGTGCATGTACCTTCTGTTCATGTTCTGCCTGACCCCCCAGAGAAAAGCAGCCTGAAGTCAGTAGCCAGACCATTAAGAAGTAGCACATTTCTCTTGTCTGGGAACTCAGTCAAGATTTGTTTTCTGACCACCCAGCAGCAATGTATTTGCTATGAGGAAAAAGGAACCATGGGACAGGGCTTTATGGCAGCAGGAGTGCTCTTCCAAAAGAAACTCTATTTAGATAAAGCAGCAGAAAAATGATTACCAAACACTATCTGCTCACATGTATTTTGATTCATGGAGCAAACATTGTTATCAGAGATAAAGCTCTGTATCCTGTTCATCACATAGAGGTCTCACATGAATGTTAACATACATATTCCCATTTGCCCAGAGGCAAAGCCAAGGCACTTCCTTTCATATTTTTTTCATTCTCGTCTTTCTTTTTCCCACATAACAGAACATGCAAAAATATACTAAAAATGTAAGTAAGTTCATCATTTTATTCTCCTGGATTTTTCACCAGGAAGAAACTAATTGTGTTCCAGCAAGTGCAATTGTTTCTGTGCACAACTTAACAAGCAGTTAGGAAAGTGCTTTGTACTCAGCAGTTCTTACCTAAAATGTTTAATTAAGCTGTTTGCCAATTAAGTTTGTACAACACAGCCTCTGGCACCTCATTTAGCACATGAACATTCTCATCTTTCCCCTAGTCATTTTTTTCAGTCCAACAGGCAGAGTTCAATGTGACTTTAGCATAAAAGGTTAGAAGTTATAATACTAATTGGGCTGGGTTTAGTTGTAATTACTTATTGATGAGGGTTTTGTTAAATATGATATACTTCAGTGACTTCATTTACTTTAGGTAAAGCTAAAATAGGAGTGAAATTGGTTCTAAGGAATGCAAACATATTGAGGAAATTCTTCAAGTCAAATAGGGAATCATGAATTATATTAGTTTTCCTCCCCTCAGGGATATTGAACTCCTTCAGAAACTTCTAAAGATCTTCCTATTTAGGTCATTTGTTTTATAAAGCTTGTCTTTTCTCTTGTGACTCGAATCATAAAATCATAGAATGGTTTGTGTTCGACGGGACCTTAAAGCAGTTCCAACCCCCTGGCACGGGCAGGGACACCTCCCACTAGAGCAGCTTGCTCCAAGCCCCTGTGTCCAACCTGGCCTTGAACACTGCCAGGGATGGGGCAGCCACAGCTTCTCTGGGCACCCTGGGCCAGCGCCTCAGCACCCTCACAGGGAAGAGCTTCTGCCTAAGAGCTCAGCTCAGTCTCCCCTGTTCTGGCAGGTTCAAGCCATTCCCCTTGGCCTGGCCCTACAGGCCCTTGTCCAAAGCCCCTCTCCAGGTTTCCTGCAGCCCCTTTAGGCACTGGAGCTGCTCTAAGGTCTCCCCTTCAGGAGCCTTCTCTTCTCCAGTCTGAACCAGCCCAGCTCTCTCATCCTGGCTCCAGAGCAGAGCTGCTCCAGCCCTCACAGCATCTCCATAGCCTCCTCTGGCCTTACTCAAGCATCTCCACATCCCTCTTGTGCTGTTTCATGTAAGTGTAAGGCTATTTCAGTAGAATTCATCCTGCACCAGAGGCCATTCATTCCTCTTCCAAGGAGAAACTCCATTTGGAGTAAACTCCATTTGGAGTTTCACTGTCCAGGAAATGTTTCCTTTTTCCCCAGTGTAGAGCAAGACAACAAGAGGGCCCTATTACAGGTACCGGTTCTCCTTTGGTCATCCTTATCCACACCTTCCCATTGCTGGGATGCTGAAGAGAGAACCAAATTGTTTTCCTCCAATAGCATGGGGTTTGGAATAGCAACATGGCTCCTTATTTACTCCCTACTAAGTATGTGCACAAGTCCAAAAGAAGGCTATACTAGAGACACAAAAATACTCTTAATGCAGTGTCTGTTCTCTTTTATCCTGTCATATTTTTCAACTGCCTTCTCCAATAGGATCATGGAATCATAGAATAGTTAGGGTTGGAAAGGACCTTAAGATCATCCAGTTCCAACCCCCCTGCCATGGGCAGGGACACCCCACACGAAACCATGCCAATAAAAGCATCAGAAATGACAATGGAATATTTCTATTAAAAATGACCCTGCTGACCCCAGCCCCCCCCAAATCTCTGATTTCTAAGAGCTGTTATCATTAATATTTTAAGGTTTTTGTAATGCTAAAATGATTCTTAGCTGAATTGTCTAATCTTGAAAGCATCTGAAGTGTTCAGCACCTAATGAGTTCACCTTCTATGTTGTGGAAATAAAAGATACTAAAAAGTACAAGATGACTTATTTCTTCCCTCTTTCAGGTTTTTTTCACTTACACACTTGCCACAACCTTGCACATTTTAACCATGCACATTTTAACCACACATTCATCCAAAAGTCTATCCATACATTTGATTTCATGTATTTTCCCAAGGTAAATTTTATTCTTCGTTTACCCAAAATAAGATTTATTCACATATAGACATGTATACTTTTCATAGGAATTTTCTCCACACATTGACTAAGTCTTAATAGTATTTTAGTGATTTCTGTAGTGCTTTTACCATTTTTTTTTTCTGTGGTATCTGCACATCTTGAATTCTAAAAAGCCTTGTAATGCTTTAGTTTTTTCTGTCCAGTTTCAGTTGTTATTGAGGGAAGATGAAGTAGCACAAGCTGAATTCTGTGGTTTGAGTTGAAGACTGGGAGCTCTGTTACTCTGATCTCTTCCAGCACTGAGTTCTGCAGCCAGAACAGTTACACTAAAGATCTGAGATGTGGCTGTTCAAAGTCCCTGGAATATATCAGGAAAACCATTTTCCTACAGCTCTGGACTAGGTTTTTACCACTAAAAGATCTCCAATAATATCTTAAGAACCTGTGTTGTTATTTAACCCATCCCTAAAGCAGAGACAACTTTGCTGAAGTTCAGTTTAAATTGAAGACACGTGTTTGAAACAAATTGGTGTCTTCTAGTTGTTTCAATGGAAAATTCAGAGCCGGTTGTCTGAATTGTCAGAGGGCTCTTCTGGCTGATGCTGGCAGCCGGGGAGTGGTGAGAGAGAGGAGTGGAAGCTGGCTCATGTGAAATGACAGCCAGAGGGAAAGCATGGAACAAGAGAGTAGCTCACCCTGTGGTGTGACACTTCACTGTTCTGTAAATCAGGCAACATTTCCAAGGCTAATGCTTTCACTGCTTTAGACTCCTGCCATATATCAGTCTAACATATGTAATCATGGCCAAGTCTAAATCTAAATTCCAGAACTCCATGGAGCTGAGGCTGACTGCTGCTGTCGTAGTTCTAAGCATTTTGAAGTGTTTTCTTCTCCTGAGCAGCACCTCTTCCTTGCAAGGGCTACATTTGCTCTTATTGTTCAGCCAGTGACTGATCTCAGGCATTCACAAAACTAAACTGGGAAATGCTCCCTTGTGACTCTTCATTCTGTGACTAATTAAGACATGGCCCTTCATTAAGCTCCACATGGATGAGTTTTCCTGCCGTTTTGGAGTTAGAAGTGTCTCCCACTGTCCTGCTGTAAGCAGGAAGTCTGTCAGCACATCACTGCCGACACCACAAAGCGTTGTGGATGTTGCCAATAAAAACAGCCGCATGGCCTGGTTTAAGCCTTGGTATTACACAAGCAGAAGCATCTTCTGGGTCCACACTGCCACAGTTGGTACAAGTTTGTAGCATGTATCTAGAGGTCTTAAAGGAATTTCTGACATTTATTAGGAGTATACCACTCCATGCTTCAGTGTTCAAGGCCAGGTTGGACAGAGCCTTGAGTGACATGGTTTAGTGTGAGGTGTCCCTGCCCATGGCAGGGGATTGGAGCTGAATGATCTTAAGGTCCTGCCCAGCCCAAACTATTCTGTGATTCAGTGATTTTGTGCTTACAGCTGCTGTAAAACAGGAGTATGAATAGAGTAAAACTTCTCTCTGAGGTAAGACTGCATTTCAGTCTCACCAGCAATTTCATGTAATCAGTATAATTAGATTAGGATTGATTATTGTGAAGTGGGTTACAATGAAGGACTCTGAAGATGGCTCTGAATGCTGCCATTTTCCTTTTGAATTTGAACATAAATCCTGAGCACAAATACACCAACTGTGATATTTTAAACACATGTAGAAGTTAAAATAGGATTTTTGTTCCCACAAAGTGCTGTTTCCTTCAGCAAGAATTTAACTGAGACAAAGAATCTGTTTCTCCCTGCCACAGAAGAAGCTGTCAGAGGGTGTCAGGAGAAAGAACGAGTTGCTGTCTCTGGGAATTCAGGCCCTGAAAAATCACAGGTCCATCCTGAATCTAGTGGTAACAGGATGATACTGTCCCAGGGAATTCAAATAATATAATAATATAATGCTTGTTTTAATAAAAATTATAATAAGAAACCTCAGTTTGAATGGCAATTGTACATTTTCTCCACAAGATTTATTCATGGCATCATTTCTCCACCAGAGCTGGCTGTTTGATTCAGTTTTGGGCAGAAATCTTATCTGAAGGTCAGCACACAAATCATAGAATCATAGAATAGTTAGGGTTGGAAAGGACCTTAAGATCATCTAGTTCCAACCCCCCTGCCATGGGCAGGGACACCCCACACTAAACCATGGCACCCAAGGCCTCATCCAACCTGGCCTTGAACACCGCCAAGGATGGAGCATCCACAACCTCCCTGGGCAACCCATTCCAGTGCCTCACCACCCTCTCAGTAAAGAATTTCTTCCTTAGATCCAATCTAAACTTCCCCTGTTTCAGTTTGAACCCATTACCCCTTGTCCTGTCACTACAGTCCCTGATGAAGAGTCCATCCCCAGCATCCTTGTAGCCCCCTTCAGATACTGAAAGGCTGCTCTGAGGTCTCCACGCAGCTTCTCTTCTCCAGGCTGAACAGCCCCAACTTTCTCAGCCTGTCTTCATACAGGAGGTGCTCCAGCCCCTGATCGTCCTCGTGGCCCTCCTCTGGACTTGTTCCAACAGTTCCATGTCCTTTTTATGTTGAGGACACCAGAACTGCACACAATGCTCCAAGTGAGGTCTCAAGAGAGCAGAGTAGAGGGGCAGGATCACCTCCTTCGACCTGCTGGTCACGCTCCTCTTGATGCAGCCCAGGATACGGTTGCTTTCTGGGCTGCGAGCGCACACTGCAGCCGGCTCATGTTCATTTTCTCATTGACCAACACCCCCAAGTCCTTCTCTGCAGGGCTGCTCTGAATCTCTTCTCTGCCCAACCTGTAGCTGTGCCTGGGATTGCTCCAACCCAGGTGTAGGACCTTGCACTTGGCATGGTTAAACTTCATCAGGTTGGCATCAGCCCACCTCACAAGCGTGTCGAGGTCCCTCTGGATGGCATCCCTTCCCTTCGGCATATCAACCGAACCACACAGCTTGGTGTCATCGGCAAACTTGCTGAGGGCGCACTCAATGCCACTGTCCATGTCACCGACAAAGATGTTGAACAAGAGCGGTCCCAACACCGATCCCTGAGGGACACCACTCGTTACCGGTCTCCAGCCGGACATTGAGCCATTGACCACAACTCTTTGTGTGCTGCCATCCAGCCAGTTCTTTATCCACCGAGTGGTCCACCCATCAAATTGATGTCTCTCCAATTTAGAGACAAGGATGTCATGTGGGACAGTGTCGAACGCTTTGCACAAGTCCAGGTAGATGACGTCAACTGCTCTGCCCCTGTCCATCAGTTCTGTAGCCCCATCATAGAAGGCCACCAAATTGGTCAGGCAGGATTTCCCCTTAGTGAAGCCATGCTGGCTGTCACCAACCACCTCCTTGTTTTTCATGTGCCTTAGCATGCCTTCCAGGAGAATCTGCTCCAAGAGTTTGCCAAGCACAGAGGTGAGACTGACTGGTCTGTAATTCCCCGGGTCATCCATTTTCCCCTTCTTGAAAATGGGGGTTATATTTCCCTTCTTCCAGTCGTTGGGAACTTCACCTGAGTGCCATGATCTTTCAAATATGATGGCCAGTGGCTTAGCAACTTCATTCAGCAGCTCCTTCAGGACCCGCGGATGGATGTTGTCAGGTCCCATGGACTTGTGTATGTTTAGGTTTTTAAGATGGTCTCGAACCATCAAAGGTGTCTGCAGGTAGCACAGAGTGATAGTTCAATGTAACTCTGCAATTTGTCAAATTCTGATTAATTTTGACAGTAGTGAATCATCGAGTTTATATATAGTACATATAGAGAGAGTACATATATAATATATAGAACCCTAAATGAAGTAGCATGAACATCCTAAAACATACTTTAACATATTTTTCAGTCTAAATTTTTTGTTCGAAGTCAGAAACCAACTTCTTCATTTGACTAATGCAGTATTATGTCAACAAAAAGATGCTCCCAAATGTATTACTTTCTCAGGAAGTGTAAATAACTTTTATTTACCCAGCATCATGGAAGCATGTGTCAGACATTCAAATTTTGGATTTAGAAGCTATCAAGCAACTTCTAGTCATATTTGCCAGTAGATAAAATTGATTTCAGCTGACTTGTCCCTACTGCCAGGGCTCTGGGTGCATGTTAATCACCCTTTCCAGCCTCACCTGACCCCCCTCACCCATCCAACCATTGGCCTGGGAGCCCCATTTGAGCTTGCTCGGGAGCTGGTTCTGTTCTCTGAGTTCTGCTGGAGGTAGGTTTGTGTTCAATTCAGTCTTTTGCTACTTCTGAGGTTCTTTCTGCTCAATATCCTCAATTGTCTGAGGCTTATTTTTGGGTGCCAATATCCTTTACTATCACCAGCTTTGCTCTGCTTGGCTGCTGCAGAACTGTTACCCTGGTTGGTAAGGTCTGTGTGACCCCTTGTATGGTTATGGCCCCAGACTCCTCTAGAGTAGCCCTACTTCTGCTGCTCTCTGTTTGTTTTATTTTAAATGCATCCAAAATCTAAGCAAGTCTACTGCAACCTCTGCTCACTGGCATTGTGAAAGCCTTTCACAAATATGGTATCTCACAAACATGGCATTATTCCTTATGGAATGTTCAGAATGGCTTTACACTTACAAGCTAAATATACTCTACAAGGGATTTCAGGCTTCAGTGTTGAAAATAGCTGTTGCTCATGCATTTCATGAAGAAAGCTGTTCATTGCTGCTGTGCAACTCAAAGCAGATTAGAGCAGGAAGTGAGTATGTCATAGGGGTTCCAAGCTCAGTGACAGACTGTGCTGGAATTCTTTAGATAGGGCAAATGCTATTTTTTTCCTCAGATGGGCAAAATACACACTTATTTATACGTTTATTTGAATGTCAGTTTTGTGTGATGCATATGAAGATGTCTCTTACCCAGTCTAATCTGCCTAAGTATTTAGGCTTGGAGCATGTTTGTGGTTTTGAAGTGAATCTCCACTAGTGCATGTTAATTTGGTTTACTCTGCCAAATACTCATCACTTCCTAAAGAGTTCCAAAACAATAGCTGGTTCTTGCACCAGCTCTGAATCATGTGTCAGCTGGTTCAGGGGCACCAGCCTAAAATGACCTTTAGCTAAAACTGCAATACATTATATTCTGTCTCCTGATTTTACTTTATTGGACTAAATTAGTAACTAACACAGTCTTAGCTTTGGTCATAGTCTGCACTGAACCTTACTGACAACACAATAGTATTTGAACTCCTTTAAAGTTGTCTGAAACATGACTCTGGTTTTAATTTTTGCCTAACTAGAAAACTTACACTCCCAATTGCATTAAAAGCAGATAAATTGGTCTAAGTTGAATGAACTTTCACTCTGTCCCGCATTCTAATCTAAAAGAATGCAGGAATAAATTGCCAGATGCTAGGACACTTATTGAAAGTAAGAGTAGGAAAAGTTCAGGGAATGTGACTGCCACAAGTCCTTGAAGATAATAATAGTTAATTAAATTGTAGCCTCAGTAGTTGTGTGTGGATTCTGGGAAAAGATCTTGTGCGGTTCTGAGGTTGTGAAACTTTCTATACAAGTCCTCTCTTGACATCTTCAGCCAAGTGGCATGCAAGCTAAGCAGAAAGACTTCTATTACGTACCAGCAAGTTTCATTTTCTCTTCAGTTGCTAGCACTTTAGGAAATATGCATTTTAATTCCTTTTTAGAACTTCCCTTAAAAAAGACTTTAATATTGGGATTACTGAAGTGCAACCTAGGGATATATGGAAAGTGAAACTAGAAGAGATCTGAATGCTGCCCCACCTTGGAGTTTCATATTCCACATAGTGCAAGGAAGAGTCTTAGAGGCAACAGTTAGGGACATGAGTTTGGTTTGAGTCAGTCTTACCACAGGGTTTGGCTTCTAAGGAGGCATTTAGTACTGCACAGACAAAAGTGCTGGTTTCGGGAGCTCTTTGGAAGGACCTAAGAGTTTGCATTTCTGATTTTTATTATCCACATGTTTCAGTTGCCCCCAAGAACTTTGGCTAATTGCATTCCATTGTTGATTATAAAAGCCAGGAAGAACAAAAAGGACAATGCATCAGAGTGCTTCACAGAAACTGCACTTTACACTTCACAAAAATCAATTGGATATACAAGAAAGAAATACTTCAGTGGAGATACAGATGGAATTGTTTTGTATAGAGCGTAGCTTGTCCTGTTTCATAGCTTTCAGATGTACAGAACTTGCAGCAAGACAGATATTGGAGGAATTATGCAGATTAGATTAGCAATGACATATGCTGGGGAGCAGAAATTTATCCCATTCACCTATGTGCCCTATCTGTCTTCCAGGTGTGGAAGAGATCCCATGTTAATGCTCTGGCTGTGGCAGCTCACTGTTGAGATTAAGCCACATGATCAGGGTGACACAATAGTGTCAGGGTGGCTTCTGGATATCTAAGCAAAGCTCACAAATTAAAAACTCATCACACCAACACATTGGCTCTCATCACTGTTGCAGTCGGCCTCCCAGAAGCTTGCAGGTTTGATGGGCACTGGTCAATAAGGTTTTTACAGGGCTCTAAGGTGCCACTTAATGGGGTTTATAGCAGAGGCCCCATTTGGAACAGAAAGAAAGAAGAGGCTCTGGTGTTGCAAAGGGCTGGGAGCTGCTGAGCACTATTTCCCTCAATATCTCAGTGAAACTACCGTATCAGCACGTGTGACAACAGGAAGGCACGTAAAGCAGGGTTGGGACACAAAGAACAGAGTCTTTCACAACTTTATAACAGACTGATAGTAGTCTAAGCAGGGCTGCTTGTGCTCCTCCTTGGAGGACAGGCTGTGTGTAGAATTCCAGTGCGTGCATGGTTTTCATTAAGCTTTGTGTAACTTTTCATAGTTGATTTTTATGGAAGCACCATGAGTCCATGAGTTATTTATTAAGTAGTTTAAATTTGTGGACTGTGCATTCAGGATATGGGATTTTTACTTGTGCTTTAATGTTATGATTTAAAACCAGCATAGTTTCCAACTTTTTCTTTTTTTTTTTTTTTAATAGAACATTGATTACCAAGTGATGCTGTGTGTAACTTTGTGGGTTATTTTGTGACTATCATGGATTTCCTCACAGTAGAACTCAAAGTTGGGAGCTATGCTGTCATTACCTAAGATTTAACTTTATCCACTGTCTGTTTTACTCATGCTTTTTTAACTTTATAAAACTTCCTAAGTATAGCAAGTGTATAAAATGTCCAAACACTCTTTACAAAGGTGAACAAGCAAGTCATTTGGATTTTGTAGGAAAGAAAACAAGAAATGGACAAAAATGAGTGATTTCAAGTTCGTGTTAACAAAGGAAGGCAGAAGGTGTGAAGTTCTTGGTGCTTAAAGATTTACTGGGGCCTTTTCTTTCCAGTCCTAGTTCTACCTTGTGGGAGGGTGGGGGTGTAGAAGACTGAAAGACACCTTGCTTTTCAGGTGAAGGGATCAGAGGTCAGCAACTAGCTTTTGTTTTCAATAGCCTGAAGGTACAAAGGCTGATAGGCCATTCTCAGATAAACTGCTATGCCCAGTATGAAGAGGCTTTGAGGACCTTGTAAACTAGGCTCAGAATTCCCTCCCGCTTTGTTACCGGTTTTGGTTGGGGGGGTGTTACTGTTTTGGGATTGAGGCTTTTGTTTTGTTTGGGGGCTGGGGGCACATTTACGATGTTTTCTTAGTTCCCAGCACTGGGATTCCATCACACCCAAGGTTCCTCTGAGCTCAGGATCAGTTCTTGAGATGTTTGCCAGACTTGGCTGTAGTAGCTAGCTCTCTGCAAGGTTTTCTCGTGTTCTGCTGTTTCACGTATTACCACAGTGGGCTGGCAAGCAAGTGGGCTCTGGGGCTCATGGGGTGAAGTTAATCCATGCTTTTGCACTCTTGCAGAAATCCTGGCAGGACTTTAGGCCCTGATGAGAATTGGATGGAGGACAAGGGTTGCGGAGGGAGGTTAGAAATTGCATTTGAGACTCTGCTGGTAGGTTTTATACTGATAATGTGTTCAGTGTGATAAAGTAGAAAAAGTGCTTGTTTGGGAAAGCTGACAAGAGACCAGCAAAACATGTTTTGGTGCTACAGATCAGAAGACTCCTTCCTGACACTTCACTTGGCTGGATAGGCTTAGTTTACTATTTTAGAGCAAACAACAAAGCAGCTCTGCACTGTAGTGCCAGAGCAGTAATAGAGCGCTTCCTGGACTTAAATTCAATTTTACATTCCCTGCAGAAATACACATGGTTTTCAGTGAAATAAATAGAATTTAGTATGTTTGGTATTAATATTATTGGCTCCTTGCTGTTTGTATTCATTTTTGTGCCAGAATAATTTTATATGAGAAAAATATGTCTTGAAAGGTTTGTACAGATGAAATGCAATACTTTTTACGTGGAAAATGCCTCCAAAAGGCCTCATGTGGTGTTCAGTCCTGTACATTGATCTATAATATGATAGACTGACTCAAACTGATCTTCACATAATGCTTAGCTCCTTCTAATGGCTTCTGTGGTAGAGTTTTCATCTGTAAATCCAGGATGCCAGAGAGGGGAATGGATGGGAAAGAAAAGTACTTCCAGAATGACAAACTGAAGCTGGACCAACATGAAAGGATGGGATGGCAGCTGAGTAAGTCATTGAACAAAAGGTACTATTTAATCCTGAAGATTGTAGTGATGGCTTTTGTGCCAGGCCCTCTGTGCATTTACCACCAAATACATGAGTGAGTGGGTTTGATACTAAGAAGTCAGGATAGGGAGCTTGAAAGGATAAGCTGATAGTTTGTGACAGGCTGAATGATGTTTTGGTTGACTTGATGACTTGAGATACACTGAGCAAGACTGATTATAAAGAGAATCCTTTGTAGTCACCACTTTTGTGTGCCTGGGGAGGAAAACCTCATATAATGTGAGTCCTGTAAACACAAGAGATGGTGGAGCTCTAATCATGACACGAGATCATAGAATCAGCTAGGTTGGAAAAGACCTTTATGATAATCAAGTCCAACCTTTGCTCCAGGACTGTCAAGGCCACCACTAAACCATGTCACATAAGCAAACTGTGTGGTTTTGTGAGGTCAGTTGTGTTAAAGCACATGGATGACTGCAAATTAATGTATAGCTCTGAGGCATTGATATGAATGTTAGCACCAACTTACTACACCATCAAATAAGGGCTTTCTAACAGAAGTGTTGTCATGGTTTAAGCCCAGCCATAAATCAGAACCATGCAATCTGTGTCTCACTCCCCTCCTTCCCCCCACCCCTGCTCCCAGAGGGATGGGGAGGAGAACCGAAAGACTGTAACTCCCATGGGTTGAGATAAGAGCAGCCCAGTAACTAAGGTATAACACAAATCACTGCTGCTACCACCAGTAATAATAATGATAAAGGGAAATAACAAGGGAAGAGAATACAACTGCTCACCACCCGTCGACCAATACCCAGCCCGACCTAGCAGTGATCTAGGCCTTCCGGGTAGCTGCCCCCAGTTTATACACTGGGCACGACGTGTTGTGGTATGGAATACCTCTTTGGTTAGTTTGGGTCAGGTGTCCTGTCTCTGTTTCCTTCCGGCTTCCCCTCCTTCCTGGCAGAGCATGAGGCTCAGAAAGTCTTTGGTCAGACTAAACATTACTAAGCAGCAACTAAAAACATCGGTGTTATCAGCACTGTTCCCAGGCCGAAAGTCAAAAACACAGTGCTGCACCAGCTACTAAGAAGGAGAAAAATGACTGCTACTGCTGAACCCAGGACAAGCGTATATGTAGCATCTTGCCAGTTGCTGCAAATTGAGATTTGCATCTTGTGGATGAAGATCATTTCATTGCTCACTGCAATTAATTTGTTCCATTCCCCTATGCAGGCACACCCTGTAACAGCAGCAGCTCTTAAAAGTTTAAGATCAGCAGTATTTTTTTTCTATATATTTCATGGCATGGTAAATGCTTAAAAAGTGTGTGTTTGGGAAATCATTGCTCTCAATGCTTGTTTCCTGTATTCCGCTAATGGTATCTATACATAATTTTTTGGCAATGTGATAAGAGCTTGTGTAGATGTGCTGAGTTATGTTTAAATGAGTCTGCTGAGATACTTCTAGTTACTAAGCTGTAACAGCAGAGGCTGTGAAAACCTGCTGGGGGCTCCCAGTGAACATGCAGAGGTGAATCCAGAGTTGCTATAGCTATGCCCCTACTATTTGAACTGGTTTATTGGTTTCCAGTTTGGACAGAACTTGGAGCCACAGGCACACTTGAGCTCTGCAGACAGATGTATCCAGAGTCCAGTGAGTGCCTCATCAGCATTAGTAGGCTGAAGGAGAAGGCATATAGGAATGAAAATGTCATATAGGATCTGTGATGCCATTTTCTTAAAATGTTGGGTTTGGAGAGAGTTGAACCTGAGAACTTTGTCTACTTCAGTGGTCCTACAAGTATTATCCTCAATACAAAACTGCAGAATCTGTCCTATATTTAGTTACGCATTTTTAGGTAGAGTCAACGTTACAGAGAGGTTTGGAAGTAACAAGGCTTGTTTACATCCACAGTAGCCTAATAGAGAATCTGTAGAAATATCTTTATCTTAAGTGTGTGCAGATTTCTGGGCCTTATTTGTATGTAAAAGTACTATGTTCAGTTAACCTTGTACTTGGTCATCCTCTAGCCACCTACTCCTATGCATATATAGAAAAACTCTCAAGGGGGCACTCTTGGTTTAAGCACAATACAGAGTAGGTGCAGTTTCATCTTGATTTTCCTTTGAACAGTGGCAAAAAAGCTTAAGGAGCTCCTAGAATGACTTTCAAGTCACAGTTAAAATAAGCTAAGATAAAATAAGAAAATATTAAACAAGTGTTACATAAGGTAAAGGATCTTTGTTTCTATAATTCTGGTATAAAGTAAATTTAGTTATATAATGTCTACAGCCAGAGTTTTTACTTTCACTTAAAAGAGGATCATACTAGAAATGAAGGCTTATTATTTAGAAATGTGGTATTTTCTTGACTTACCTCTTTCACTGTTTTTATTCCTTCTGCAGCTACAAGTTTTGGGGTGTAAGAACAGGTGGAGAATCAACTGTCACTATATGTGATATTATGGGATTTTCTGCTGTTACGGACTAGGAAACAAAGATTGTGCAGACCCATAGTGAAAAATGTAATAATTATAGGAAGAATATACTTAGTAATTTAGAGGAAGCTTTCTACCTGGTGTCTGTTTCCCAAAGCCATGATAATTGAACTGCATTTTATATCTAAATCTGGATGCTATTCAGCTTCTTTTATGACCTCTGGAACAGTTAGATTGTTCTTTGTTGTCAAGCCCTGAGATAATTATTAGCACTTCAAAGAGCAGACACATAAATATGATGTTACGGTACTATCTATCCTAACAATGCTACCACAAAACAACCAAATTAAAATTGGCAATAAGGAAAGAAAATGAGATTAAACCCCTATTTTTACTTTCTTACTGTTGGCTTGCTGCAAAGGCATTTAGTAGGTAAAACTGAACTTTGTCTTGGGCCCTTGAATGAGAAATTCCTTCGAAGAAACAAGCCTTGTATTCTTCACAAGGAGGATTAGCAGTTACTAAATGCCTGACTAATTTCTTAAACACAGGCCCTGTTGCTAAAGGAGACTACAGTGCCTCTAATACTTCACTGTTACATGCTTCCACTTAACTGCATCAAGACAACACAGAAGTAGTAAAAGAAAGCTCGACAGAGCAAAAGAGCTGAGCTCAGAGTATAACAGTTACGGAGCCAAGTGAATAGGAATTATTTGCAAGTGTATCTCTATTCAGTGTAGAAGGATCAGCTCTGAAACATTAAAAAAACAGCCTCACAAGCAGGAGGCATGTCCGTCATCTTTTTAATGGAACTATGGATGAATTGGTTGGAGCATCAAGGGTTCACATACTGATCATTTGGGTTGGAGGTTACTTGTAGGCTATTTCCACTATTAGCATCCATGCCCTCTGCAGCAGCTTCTCCTTCTCTGCCAGCTACTATCTGCTCTGCCCTGCTGTACATGCACCACCCTGGGACGAAAGATTCAGCTCCAGCAGAGAGCTCATCAGTCAGAAGACCTCTTGATATTTCGTGATAATCATTATTATTAGTGCCAACACCCCTTTTGGGTGACTGTCAGCCTAATCTATAGCACCAAATTGGCTATCCTCATTTGTTAATTAATTTTGTTCATAAAATCCTCCTCTGAGGGTGAGGGAATAAATGTTACCATTAAGGACTTAAATAGGCTTTCAGATGAAATGCAGCAACCAGCTGCAGGTCAGCAACAAACCATTCTTTGTTAAGGTGTTTTCCTTTTACAGACATACAAACTGAATAATCTCGTCTTTTTAAGGTAGACTGTTAAGGTGGACTTCTATCATCAGACATTCTATAGGTCATAGTAGCAGAAAGGGATAATAAGGAACGAATTTTGAACCATGCATTATTTTGGTATAGCATTTTCTCAAAACCCCTGTGAAAAGAGCTACAATGTTGTCTTACTTATGGTTAATATTTGATATATTTTTTGACCTGTTACTAATATTTAAAGTAAAAATCTTAAGCAAAAATAAACCCTTTTTGACCCACACAAGAATTATCAAGCTGGAATCAAGACTGATATATACAAAACTTGGAATTCTAATCTTACGCAGGTTATTAAGATAAATCATTTTACCTGTCATAGAAAAATACTTGAATACAAATTTTAAAAATGGAGCAGATTTGGGTAGAAAATGCCATGGTAAAATATCAGAAGACAAGAGGGAAATAGCCAAGGAGTTCAAATTTAACTTGTGATAATGGTTATTATTTAAACTGCTTCTACTTATTTTTCTACTCAATATAATGGTAGCTATCACAAAGGGATTGTATGTATAGAAGGAACCTTGGAGTTCATTCTGAAGATTACACCTAAGAGACTACAGAAAATCTGGGTGTTGTTACTATGCACCGTTAGCTCATTCAGTAGATTTAGTAGAGTGAAGATGATATGAACATCATCTGGTAATTGTGTGCTACTGAAAACAGCCCCAGTGTTCACAAAATCTGTTCTGAATTCTGAGGTGCCTTTATGGAAGTAAGATGAGCCTTTACTCTGTCTGGGAAACTGCCCACTGGAAACTGGAGCAACAATTTTCCTGGAAGTACCCTCTTTTTGTTGCTTTTCCTTGCAACTCGTGTACCATGCCTCTAGGGTCGAGGTAGACTTTTCCATCCCAGTTCCTCATGTCCTCTCAGTGGTTACACAGGTAAAACATGGGGTGGCCTGTAGTGTGTACCCACTATATCCCCTCCTGAGCAGAGCAATAGCTGAGATATTGGTTGTCCAAGTGGGACTAGAGGATATCCTCTTTGTTAGAACTCCTGGAACATTTTCACAGCAAAGACTCAGGCTTGTGGAGAGGAAGAGACTTCTTTCACATTGCCAGAGTTGGCCAGCCAATTAACCCACTGTTCGTCCCTCTCCATCTTTCCAGACCATTACTGCCAATGAGTTGGCACACAATGGTGTGTTCCATTAAGTCTTCTGCCACATGGGTTGTGTGCACTGGACTTCATCTGGATCTTTGGATAACAGCTCATTGCTAGCTCATTCTAAATCACCTCCAGTACCGCTAACTCCCTCAGGTACTGAATACCTCTCTCCATGGTTGTCCGCTTCTCTGGGTGACGTATAACACCTTCATTGAAAGGATACCTTCATGCTCAACAAGAGTTGCCTCCAGAGGCTGAGGGCTTGGTCCCTTTTCCAATCACTTTGTCAATGTCCCCTCCAAAGGGATTCCAGCTGTTTGGCTTCCCTACCCTCTAATTCCAGGCTACCTGGCCTCATTATCCCAGCACTGGAGCAGCCACATGACAATGTGCTTGCCTAGACTACAGCTGAACTCTTTTAGCATATATGGCAGCTCAGGGATCAGGTGGTTACCACCTTGTTTGAGTGCTACCTCTTCCTCCTCCTCTTCTTGTGATGGCCCTGCTTCTGGCATCCTGCCCTGTTCACTTCTCCCTTTCTTAGTAGGAATTTCCAAGAGATGGTCCCCAAAGTACAGAGATGATGGGAATGACGAGTACAAATACCAGATTAGCCTCATGACCGGTAATTTTATCGTACCATAAACCAGTGTTACACAGGATATCAACATGATAACCTTAATCTAGGCCCAGAGGTGATGAACAGCACAACAAGGAACATATACAGCAAGTAAGGTGTTAATAATACAACTCTGAGAACAAGCACTACTCTGAGAACAAATAAATCAACTATTAATGCGACAATTTAAATTAAACTATTAACAGTGACTATTAAACTAATATAATCAATGCTTGTAACAAATTTGTTTTAACATGTTCTAGTTGGATCTGTTGTTATCTCAACCCTTTGTGCCCCATGTTGAGTGCCAAAAAGGACTGTTGTGGTTTAACCTGGCAGGCAGCTCAACATCATGCAGCTGCTCACTCACTTTTGTCTGGTGAGATGGGGAAGAGAACTGGGGCAAAAAAGGTAAAATTTATGGGTTGATATATAGACTGTTTAATAGGAGAGAAAAGGAAGAGAAAACATTAATCACGATAAAAGCATCTGCAAAACAAGGCATGTACAGTGCAGTTGTTCACTACTTGCTGACCAATGCCCAGCCTGTTCCTGAACAGCAGCCTCAGGGCAGCTTTCCCCCCAGTTTATATCCTGAGCATGACACCATATGGTCTGGAATATCCCTTGGGTCAGTTGGGGTCAGCTGTCCTGGCTGTGTCCCCTCTTATGCTCCCCAGCCTCCTTGCTGGTGGGCTGGGGTAAGAAGCTGAAAAGTCCTTGAATTAGTGTAAGCACTGCTCAGCAACAGCTAAAACACCAGTGTGTTACTAACATTATTCTCATCCTGAATCCAAACCGCAGCCTGTGCCAGCCACTAGGAAGAAAATTAACTCGATCCCAGCCAAAATAAGAACAAAACCTTTCTGGCATATTTTCCAAAGATAAACAGAAATAGGTAAGAATTCCAATTTTATGTTCATCTCCAATTAAATTGAGTTCACAATTAAACTGGTATTACAGTGAATTGAACCATCTGGACATAATGCAAACAAAAGGGTCTTAACAGTGGCTTCTGAAAGAGGTGTGAATGAAGAGGCTGTTCCCAGTTGTAGGTAGCTTATGATCCACACTTGCAAGAAGCTTAATCAGGAATGCCATCTAGTAGGTGTCATTAACATTTTTAATCCATCTTCAGTTATTTTTGTGACCTTTATTTTTACTATCAATTAGTTCAAATATTTTAATATCAGTTTTCTTAACATAATGGTGTAGAAGAAGCTTCTACATCATTCTACATCAATCATCTGTGTTTTCTTGCTGTACAAGCTTGTCAAAGGATTTCCCCAAAGGCAAAACAGGGATAGCTTAAAAGCTTTTAATTGTTTCACTAGTATTTCATAGAGAGAAAAGCTGTTTTCAGACGTAAATAATTTGACAAATAACCAGGGGTAAAATTGGACGTGAAAATGAATAGATAATCCTGAGGGAGGGAGCTCAGAATAACAGATATGACCAGAATTTATTCTACTACAGTTATATTTTTAGTGCTGTATATTTTTCATTCTTCTTGTGGGCATAACTAGGTCCATGTACACAAACTGAAATCTCAAACACAGAAATGTATTCCATCCAGTTCATTATTTATTGACCCTGGGAAGATCCTAAACACCATCTCCAGCTGGTGAGGAATGCCTCTCTAATGAGACATGCTAACATCAAAGGTGGTGCAGCGCTCTGTGAAATGGAAGCTAATAACCTCTGCTGAGCTGATAAATATGGGTTTCATGCCAGCATTGCCCAAGCTACTGGGGTCAAGTGACATTAAGACTGCAAAAACGTGGATGAAAGTAGGGAGGCACCAGTAAGAGGCTGTGGCAAAGGATAGGGAGGCAATTACCAGTAACGTGGTGCTGCGTGAAGCAACGCAAACTGAATGTCATAATAAAATGAAACTGAGGCAGCTGGATCTTGAAGAGGTAAGAAAGTCTTTCACAGGGAATATAAACCCTGTTTTGTTCAGCTGAATGGCGAGAGTGCTCTATACTAAAGGAAAATGCTAGAGAAGAAAATCAGCTCACCCTTTCTGTATGGTAGGGATCCAAGATGGCACAGTGCTGTTGACACAATTAGAGAGCCTTGCTTTTCTAGCTGCTGATCTGCATATACACAGCTAGCTGTAATAGCTAACAATTAGCACACTGGGCTGCATGTTGCTCCTTGTCAGAGGAAACACATAGAGTGCCCTATAATTCATCTTTTTGACCCAGTTCATAAGGAACACTACTTGTACTGGCAGGAACTTGTTTGACAGAAGGCATGTCAGCAAGAGCTTCTGCTCAGTCTCACTCCACTGGCCACAACAGGAGTTGGTACCAAAGCTATTGTCCTGGGTAACTCTGTCTTGCTGTAATGCTTAACATTTGCTTTTAAGAAAACCCCAATATTTTCTTCATATGCAGCAAATAAAAAAGGGTGTTCATAGGCAACATTATTATTATTAGACAGTTTTGTAGTTTGCAGATGGAAGTCAAACACAGATAAACGTTTTATTTGCTAAACCAAGACAGCAGGAAAAAGATCTGGTTTGTAATACTAAGAGGTTTTTTGTAAGGCAGTGTTTGTCTGACATTCTCTTAGCAGTCTAAGCCTATGGAAAGACTTAGGATTGGCTATTAAATTTAAAAATGAAGATAAATACTTTGTTGTTTATTTTTGATCACATCAGCTGACTTGCAGAATGTTACTGTAACTTGCCACAGAAACATTCTGCCAGTCCAACTGATTGAAAAGGAACAAAAAAGCTGCAAACACCTCCCTCTTCAAATGAATAGCAGTATTAAATATAATACTCTCACCAACTGTTTCACAGTTTAAGTACACAAGTAGTTCTTCAAGTAAATTAAGACTTGGCATATGTGCAATTCAGTGATACAGCAGGAGTTAGGATCTGGCTCTACTGTTACAGTTCTACCCTCTCAATATACTGCATTGCTTTCTCTTAAGATGCAGTGCACTCAAAAGACATAGTTTATTACCTCAAGTTTTAACTTATTCAAATCAAGTCATTGTTTACTTTAACAACAAATCATTAATGGAAGCCACCCCTGGGTTTGTGTCAATGCGCTAGATCATAAATGGTAAACACCTGTTTGTGCAACTAACATTCTGCCTGACAGGAAATTCTGATGCATTTGCATTGATGCTGATGCAGAAAACTGTTCTGGGTTACAGATATCAGCACAGGATGCTCCTTGTCTGCTACCTCTATACTTATTTCTTGCTAACTGGTATAACCTGACATAACTTTAAAATGTCTCGGATCTGTAAAAATCCTCAAATGGAAAAGAACCACTTTCCCCAAGCCCCAACTGTTTTGTCCTTCATTTTTCACTCAAAATACTCTGAGGTTACTTACAGTTCTGGCTCAGCTGATGGGGAATTTTGGTCACATCAGAGCAGATGCAGTAGCGGGGAAGAAATCTTCAAGAGTTTTGGTGGATTTTCCTTGTTATTCATGCCATGGAGGGATTTCCCCATCTTTCCACTCCTGTGGGACAAGAAGTAACTTTTAGTCTACTGTACCTGTGGGACTTTTGGAAATTCCTGGCCATTCTTAAAAGACTCAACCTCTTAGTGCCCTTACTCTTCGTTTTATATCTATTTCTGATTTGACAGAGAAACAGGTTTCTCCTGGAGCAAGCATAAGATAAGGACAACTCCTTGTTGTTAGCCTGCAGTTTTCACTAGCCACTGTCCTGTTGAGTCAGCCCATATTCAGAGAACTCTGATTTTGACTGAACTTTCAGAACGCTGCTGTGGATCCCAAGCATTCACACTTGGTTCCTGTTTTGCTCTTCTTAAGCTTCATCAGATGAAGGCCCAGCAACCCAGCACTGTGGATCCGTAGGCAAAACCAGCAGCAAGAGCTTTCTCTCTGCCACCTCCTTCCTTTCATATGTAGGAGAGGAAGACAAAACCACCGTCTTTTGCATCAGATGCACACTGGGTAGATTGTTTACACTCGTCTCCCAGAACAGTCCCCTCCCTTTGCTCCGTGTGGGCAGGGCTGACCAGAAATCCTCCGACAAACTCTGACGAGGTAAATGAGGCTGTACACAATTGTGCTTTTCTGCTGTCTGCAGACTTAAGGCATCATTTTGTGTCCTAATCATTCAATCTTTAGTTTGCAACGAGAGGCACAGGAAATTATACTATGAGGAAAACAAGTTCAAGTGAGACCATAAAGTAATTCTGTAATTTGCAGATCTGGAGTCTAGGAACAGATTGATTATGTTTTCAGTGTCTTCTGTGTACAGTCTTTGTGGTTCCAAAGGAGATGCTATAGAAATGAGATGGGGATGCTTTATCTGTAGAAGAACAAACACTATACTTCAAATAACAAGGTTAATGTCTGAATCGGTTCTTTCAGCAGTAGTAGGCCACACACTGTATTAAATATTGACTGCATTAAATAATCCATTCTAGAGAGTGGAGATGTGAAACAACAGGAGTGTTCTTTGTACATTTTTCCAAATTTTGAATAGGATAATGTTTTAGTTCCAAAATATTCCCAAATACATGTTCTTAGAATGGTTAAAACTATTAAAACTAAACCCAGATGCTCCACCCCAGGGGTGAAGGAGTAGAGGGAGGAGGATTTCAGTCAGCTCACAGTCTGAGACACAAGCACCTGCTGTCAGCCTTCTCTAGTTCTGGATCAGTTCACTCAAGGAGCCAACTTCCTCAGCGGGGACTGAATTGTAGTAACAAGGTGCCTGAATTTACCATCTGTAAGGGTAGCATCAAACTTGCTCTTAAGAGTCTTCCCAGGTAGAAGTGCTAAAGCAATGCAGCCAAATCTATCACAGTCTACAGGTTATAGTGGTGTTGCTCTGCCACTTGGGAGTAGAGTTGTGATGTTTAAGTTTTAACTGGATCAGTACTCCAGAAGACTCCCATCAGCTATGCTAAAAATGGAAGCCTTTCACATTCAGTTTGGGGTCAGAAAAACAACTCAAAGAAAAGCTTTTCTACCTTTTAATTTATTTCAAGGGATGTCTAAGGCTCAGCAATCAGAGGTAGGGAGCTTCCTGTCTCATAGCAGGTCTTCTCACCTCTCTTAGCTGGCTGCATGTTAAATAACTAGTTTGCATTGCTCTGTTGCTGAGCATGAGTGAGCTGGCCCAGGAGATCCACAACTGGTCAAGCCTGGTGCCAACAGTGTCCCTAATCTGTATAGGTATCCTGCTGGTGCCTACATGGTGACCACTAAAGGCAACAGAACAATCTCTAGATTGTCCAATTTCTTCTAATTATTACTACATTGTAAATAACTTCCCTTTCAGCAACTCATTCTGATGTCTGCATATACCTGAAAATGAGGGAAGTATTCTTATACTTAGTTTGACAAGTGTGAGCTACAGAAACCATAAAGCTTCTTCACAGGTGTCAAGGTCTCTTAGTCTAAAAAACCCCCAAACTCGAAACCAAACAACCAAACCAAAACCGAAAATAAAACTCTCATGACTGTTTCTGGATACCTTTTCTGAAATCTCTTGTACTGATCTCCAGTTTGAATAAGGAACTGCCAATCATCTGAGATAAAGCAGTGCACAATGTATTTCTAAGATACAGTCTTCCTGCAGGAACAGTGGCCAACAGCAATGCTGAGAACGTGCAAAAACTGGTGGTGTGGATGGAAGTGAAAACATCTAAATTGTTTAATCAAACCTTTATCTCAATGTTATGGAATTTCAGGATGGCTTTCAAGAACTAGGGAGGGACTCCTCATTAGGGACTGTCGTGATAGGACAAGGGGTAGTGGGTTCAAACTTAAAAGGGAAAGTTTAGATTGGATATAAGGAGGAAGTTCTTTACTGTTAGGGTGGTGAGGCACTGGAATGGGTTGCCCAGGAAGGTTGTGAATGCTCCATTCCTGGCAGTGTTCAAGGCCAGGTTGGATGAGGCCTTGGGTGCCATGGTTTAGTGTGGGGTGTCCCTGCCCATGGCAGGGGGGTTGGAACTGAATGATCTTAAGGTCTTTTCCAACCCTAACTATTCTATGATTCTATAACTCATGAACCAGCTTATTAACATGTGACTGCTATGTGGGTTATCAACTTCTGCTACCCAGATTCTTAATTCCTAGAAATTGCTTTATCCCAAAGCCATTACTGCCTAATCGGAGCCCACAAGAAACAAACTGATGAGGCAGGGAAGTTCCGCAGCATTGCATGCACTATTGCATGTTATATGCTGTTGCCAGACACAGGGATCTCAGCAGTTGGTTAGCCAGGCTCTTACAAAAATGCTTTTGTAGTTGCCTTTAGGGGTTAGTAGTTGATTGAGAACTATTTCACCCGTGGATCACCGGATTCTTATTCAGATCCAAAGCCGCAGATTTTTCCTCTTAGTTCTTTTGTTTCACAGGAGGACTCTGGGGTCACTCTAAAGATCTGGATTGGGAGGGAAGGACATGACTTCTGCTGCAAATGTGTTAATTGCGTGAATTAAAACAACGTAATTTAACTATGCAACTCTTAAATGTTACGTACTAATATTTCAAAGCCCATAATTTATTTCCCCAATGTTTTACTCAAACATTCTCTTCAGCTCCACATAGGGGGAAAAGGTCATGATTGGATTTTTTTTTCCACTCTTGGACCATTAGGATTAATACTATACCCAGTATTTGGGTTAAAAAGCTTAATCTTGTGTTATCTGTTACCGTGGTGTTCTCCAACAGGGCTTCATTTCAGTCGGTTTCACTGCACTGTTTAGTAGTGGTGGTTTGGGCTTTTTTGTTAAGCTGTGCGTATAAAACTAACGGTATTTGGTCAAACACTGCTGCAGTTTAATTTGTACTACATGGGAAAGAAGCCGGATTTACTTTGAGCTTTTGCAAGACGCTTTGTGAATAAACTACATGATCTATTAAGCAGACACGGTCCCGTATGGTAACGCAGAGATGTGAAACACAAGTAGCAAGAGACAGCTTAAGGACAATAGCTTAGGCGAGCAAATTGCTGTCATCATTCTCTTTCCAGCAATCAGGTCGCCCCCCTCCCAGCTCAATCCCTCCAGACCGTTGGCGGGTGCGCCTGGCTTTCACCTCAGGAGCAAACCTGTCCTCCCTCCCAAAGGCGGGAGCGCTGTGCGATGCATCCCCCATTTTACCCTTCAAGGGCGTCAGCGACTGCAATGGGAGTCTCCCCCCTCCCCTTTTTCTTCCCACACAACGAGTTTTTCCTCACGGACCCCTCATTTTTCCCTTAAAGGCGACCCGAACAGCATCTCCCTCACCCCAGGGGCAGACCTGCGTGTGCCAGGCCCCCGGGCGCTTCTCCTTCCTCCTCATCCTCCCCTTAGGGCCGAAGCCGCCTCAGCCGCTCTCCCGCCTCAGCTTCCCCCCCCCCTCACGCGGCGCGGCCGTTGGGCGCGCGCTCCGCCGCAGCGCGCCGCGCACGAGCCCTGCAGCGGTTCCCCCCCCCCCCGCGCTTCATTCTGTGGCCCCGCCCCCGAGCAGCGGGAGGAGAGGGAGAGAGGAAGGGACCGGGTCCGGCGGAGGGATCACCGGTTACCGCGCACACAGAGCGGAGCGGAGGGATCCGTGCGCTGGAACCGCCCGTCAGAGAGAGAGGGAGGGAAGGAGGGGAGGGAGTGATGCGGCGCAGCCGGGCTGGCTGAGGAGAGGTGGCCGTTATCTGGGAGCAGGGGGTGGGAAGCGGGGCTGGTGCGGCGGGCGGCTGAGGAGGGGTGGGGGTAGTGGGGTAGGCGAAGAGCTGGACACGGGGGTTTAGGGCTGGGGAAGGGGGTCGGGGGGCTTCGGAGGCCGAGGGGAGCGGCCAGCGCGGGGGAAGGGCGAGGTTGTGGGGCGAGGCGGCGTGTGCCGGTCCTACCGCTGTCTCGTTTGGTGGAAAAGGGAAGGGGTTAGAAAAGGGAACTGCGTTAAAATAGCCTCTCATCCCTGCCGGGGGCTGGTTCCCCCTCTGTGGCTGCCGTGCCACTGCGGGGAGGGGAGCAGAGGGGCTCTCTTGTGTGCAGGAGCAGCCCGGGGGGTGAGCTGGGGGTGCCTGCCCCTCATTGCCTCCCCTCATCTGGATTTTTGTGTGTGGGGAAGGGGCAGGATGAGCCTGCAGAGTTTTCCTGGAATTTCTCCTTCCTTTCTGAGGAGCTGCCGCTGCTGAAGCAGATTTTTTCCTTCCTTTTTTTTTTTTGTCTGATGCAGAATCCCAGTAGCTAGGCAGCCTCCCTCTTTTCTTTCCTTCCGTCCTTCTACCCCTTCGGTATGTAGGAAGGGAGAGACATCAATGGAAAAGCTGAAATACGCGTAGATGGACTTTCAGATGCCTTTTTTCTTGCACGAGGAAGATAAATCCCGGTTGCCAGCGCACTGACTTTTTGTTGCTGTTGAATTGCTTGGTAAAAATGGGGTTCAGTTCCTGCAGCTAAATCCGCGGAGCAGTTCAGAGTTGCTACAGCAAAGGACTTAAGTTTTTTTGCATCAGAGGAGCTGCATTGATGTTAACCGTTTTCTTGTAAGATGGAGAACGAGATATTCACACCCCTCTTGGAGCAGTTCATGTCTAGCCCTCTTGTCACCTGGGTAAGCATTCGTTTCTCCTCACACCTTAACTCATTTATGTGCGCATTGTTTGACGATGATGAGGTGGAGTTAGTGTCACGGTGGTGATGGTTGTGTTTTAGGTTAAGACATTTGGACCGTTAGCTGGAGGAAATGGGACCAACCTGGAGGAATATGTGGCGCTGGTGGATGGCGTGTTTCTGAACGAAGTCATGCTGCAAATGTAAGTGTGCGCGAGTTGTGCCTTGGGTTGATTTTTCTGCTCTTCTTGTGTGGTTTTATTTAATACGAAAACTCTTCCCCCCCCCCCCCCCCCGGTAAATTTCTGTCTTTTATACTTGGTGTAGTAACATGGCTAGTTAAGGGGAGACTTGGAGGCATAGCAGATACTCTTCACAGTTTGCTGTCCGAGTGGTGTATTTGCAGGACGTATAGTGTAACACAGGCTGAATCACGATATGCAGAACTTACTGGAAAACTGGATGGCTGTAAATAGTTTCCCAGCTTTCCAGTGGGGAAGCATAAGGGTTCATTCTGCCATAAGTCATGCTTGTAAACAAAATTCTGAATAAATTTGCTTGCTAATGAGATTCTAATACATGTCTTGGTTCATGTGACATGCAACTTAAGGATCATATGGGAGTCACATAATGTTGTTTACTAAGTTAACGGACTGTCCTTCAACTCTTTCTGCTGTATTTTTCAGTTCTAAATCAGAGTAGATAGTTGTGCAGTAAACCTGATGTTTTAATTGACTCTATAGAATGTTTTCTGGCTGTGAACCGGTGAAGAAACATTTTTGCATGGTTTTATAAACTGTTTATTCAAAACTCTGATTGTTAGAAACATTTCTTTATAGTGACTTTTTGTTCATCGTAGTTGTGACTGGAATGTTGCCCACTACTGAATGCTGGAGAGTAACGCTTTTGTCAAGTGCCTAGTGATCTAATCATAAAAGTGTTACTAGTGGAAAAATATTCTCCATACCTTTTTCTGGGGGGCATTTTAAGTCTTTACAGAGAAATACAGTCTTTGCTTGTATAGGTATGCAAAAATGTAGGTTTATGAATGGCTGGATAGATCCGGTGGTGTGTGAGCAGCTTGTGTTGACAGCTGTTTGTCAGCAACACTGCTCAGTGATGGGCATCCTTTTACTCTGTTTACAGTTTTGACTCATATTTAGTACTTTAAAGGTTTTTGCTGTTGGTATTCAGCTTGTACAACTCATCTATGTAGGAATATCTACACATTACCACATTCAAGTTTGAATTTGCAGCCTTGTGAAATCAGCATTTGCTTTTGTCACCTACTTCTGTGCAGCTAAAATTCCAAGTGTTCACTCATGTAATATTGAGAAACATGGAAAACTTAGGGGAATTGAACTTTTTGGAAGAAAAAACCCATCTTGAGCATATTTCTAGCATATTTTAATAAGAATTTAAAGCGATGCATTCACTGAAGCATGCTGGTTTTATTTTATGTGTTTGTTTTCTTGGACTACCTCTAAATGAAGTAGCTTCTCAGTGGTGACCATGCATTGAACTTGTAGAGCTTGTATCTGGTGAAAATGTTTGGAAGGTGGATTTGGTACTGGAAGTGGATCAAGGTGGTTGTGAAGAATATAGCCTTGAAATTAAACTTTTTGAACACTTAAGAGTATAAATTGATATCTGATACTTATGTGGGATAGGTGTATGTAAAATGGAAAGCTGCAGAGAGGGAACGTTCCCATGCTTAAGCCAGAGTGCCTTGAATTTGGCTTTGGCTTTGTGCTTTCTTCATCCTGTACCATGATTACTGTAGTTAATTTAGGAGTTGTTTGTGTATGTATTAAAAAAAATGCTCAGGAGATGTAAATGTAAAATAAAATAGCTTGGTAATCAGAACGCTTAAAACCTGCCTTAAACTAGAGGCGTGGTATAAATGAAATTCATTTTACAAATATGTACCTACACTGAAAGGTGTATTTCATTGAAAATACTTTTGGGGGGACTGAAATGTTTTACGGTTGGTTACTATGTAAGAGTACAGTTCTGGAAACTTCAGTTCTATTTTGGAGGGGTTTAGTTTGTTTTGGGTTTTTTGCCAGGTGTGAAAGAGAGGAAAAAATGTTTCACATTTTGCAGGCTGATTCCATCTCTGGTGAAGTCACTGTGGAAATCTGTGTTAGCTTCCAGTTCTGTTCACTTTGAATAGCCACCTATTAAACACGTGTCTTCTTTTGCAAAAACATTTCAAAGATGCAGCTCCAACTACTGATCTCTATAACTTATTTTCAGTATTTTCTCATTTCAGTGTATTTCTGTCTTTCCCTTTCAGTCTTAACTGCCGTATGTTGAGAAAATGGGGCAGAAAAAATTTGTATCATGTGACATCAAAAGCAAAAGATTTTGCTACAGATTGTTATGTTTTGGGTAGTTTTTCTTTTAAGCCCTCACTGACTTAATTCACACAAACTCGAGTTCTGTGGTTAGGAGCTGTGGCTATAGAGAAGCTATAGAGAAATGTTCCTGCAGAAGTCATCAAGAGTGCCATTTGTAGAAATACGTGGAAATCACCACTAGAAGTTGCTTTTCTTAAATGACTTGTGTTACATAGTGCTTACTATTCGCACCAGTTTTGAGATATTAAGGCTGTTCTGGTGTGGAAATACAGCTGGTGCATACCTGTCATCTAAGGGCTTTGTGATGTGCTGGTGTTGTAGATCATTTCCTATGGTTGTAAAGGTTTTTGCAGCATGAGATGCTTTAAAGGCCCTTAAAAGCAAGAGCAAGTGGAGGCTGTTAGAGGTGCTGTGGTCCTGCTTTATACATACTTTCATACTTTATTTTTGCCAAATGTTGAAAAAAAAAATTCTGTGACCATAAAAGTGAGTGCTGATATTGGATTAGGCACGGTTTGTAAACAGTTACGCAGCCAGGAAAAGTGGCTTTGTTACTTGGAGAAGGCTTTTTGTTCAGTTAAAAAAGAGTTAATCCTGCCCTCCATCAGCTACAAGTGAGAGTGTTAGTATGGCATTTGTTTCTCCTTGTGCTTGTCTAGACCAAATCTATTTTCATCAATTGTAATGATTTAGACAGAGGAAACAGATGTCAGCATTGGAATAGTTGGGGGATAATGGTACTGAGATGATTGGGTTTTATCAGCATTGAGTTTATTAGTACCTCACACATGAGAGAGAATAATTCATCGAATTCTTTTTATATCTTTTGCTTTTGAGTTTTTGGTCAATTTTAGTACATGTGAAAATTACACAGATTCCATTCAGTGTTACATCTGAAGAGCTCTTTCTTTGCTGGAGATGCTACAGGCCAATTTTATTATTATGATTTCATTTCCTTTTTAATTAAGGAGAATTCCAGTGTTACAATATTAGCTCCTAACTTGAGAGAATGTCTCTCATTTCCTGTTTAAATTTAGGTCCAGTTCTACAAAAGTATTCGGTTACCTACCTTCTGCTGGGATCAGTCAGTATCTGATACCTCTGGATAGAAACCCATCTGTCTTTCTAAATCTGAGCCTTTATCTTTGTGTTCTTTGATACAAACGGAGGTCATGCTTCTTGGAAATAAATCAGAACTCAAGAGATCACTGCAGTGGTGTTCTGCCACGGCAGGGAGGTGGAGGAACATCCCAAGAATACTTCATACCTTTACTATACCTCTCTATCATAATGTTTCTAATGTTATGAAGTGCTCATATACTTGAGCAAAATAAATGAAACAGTATTTTAATGGATTTAGTCACCTGTTGCACATCTTGGTGCAATTACAGTAAAATAATACTTAGTTGTCTTAGAGATGTTTTTCCAGAGCGTAACAACGCCTTGTTTATTTTAGCCTTAGTATTGCACTGCTTATATACTCTTCTGATCCAAAAAGATGGAGGTTTCTTACAGAAAGACTCATTTTCTGAGTGTTTTTAATCTTCATTTCTGATATTTGTTAATTGACTTCCAACAGGATTGTGTAAGAAATGCTGAAAGTCTTGTGGTACAAAGTGTGCTTCCCAAACTGACAAGAGTCTTACTGGTTCCTTTGAATAAAAATAGGCAGCTGCAAGGAATTAAGAGATTGAGACTTTCATTACATTTAGCACCACCATTAATTTTTGTTCAAGTAACAAAGGCTTGAAACTGTATTTTCATTTTAAAGGTTTTATTTTATTATGGTTTGTATTTGTGGAAATGGATCTGTTTAAGCTATTGGACAAATACTGTGTGCAGAGCCAGTATAGGACCAAACTCTGAAACAGTTCATTTAATCCACTGTCTGGAGAACCTGTCTGCTTTCATCACAGTGTTATGTTCATGACTTGTCTTAATTGACTCTATTAATCAACATTATCCATATCAGTTGCATCCAGACAGGCTGAAAACTACTTCAAAGGATTAAGTATTTTATTGTTCTGTTTTTCTCCCCTTTGCTGCTCTCCCCCTGTTTTTCACTGGCTGGATCCACATGCCAGCCTTTCACACCCATAGAATTTTCCAGGTGGACTGGCTGACTTTTTCCTTCCATCACTGTGGTGGTGTGTGCCTAGAATGTGTAGAGTGCTTCATTGAGTCCTATTCTGAGCTCTTAAGTCTTTAGTTGCATGCTTTTTTCCAAGCAATTGAGCTTGCCAGCCCATACTTCTGGCTTGCCTATATCTTTCCCTGAAAACTGGACTCCATCTGAGTGCTTGAGCCAACTGCCTGCCTGTGTGGAAAGCTTCAGGAACATGCACTCCAACCCAATTAACTCTTTTGTGAGAAGACCAACTAGCAAAAGGCAGCTTCAGGCGGGAAAAAAGGCTTTGGGAAAATGAAATGGCGTTTGGCAGTAAAATTGTGAGCGTGTACTTTAAAGAAAAGTCAAATATTATGAAGTCTGTACCTTTCTCACCTTCTTGAACCAAATGGATTTGATTCACACTTTTCAGATGTGCTCTGTCAGGCTTCCACACAAGGAAGGTAGATGTCACTGTAGTAGTTGGTGAGAGTTCTTGCTCCTAAGAGTGGTTCTGCAGCTGTAGAGCCTACATTTTTCTTAAGGAATGCTGGATTTATAACATTCATTTTTTCTTGTAAAGAAGCAAATTCTGTAGTAAGTATCCAGCAGAATGTGCACCATGGTCAAGATTGCTGGGATTATAACCATTTGATTACAAAAAAGGAAAGGGTAATTCTTAAGGTGTAATGATGATTAATTTTGCAGTGAGCTTTGAATTGGGCAAATGAAGTGAACATAAGCAGATATCTGTACTTCTGAGGTGCTTGGCGGTTTCATGGCTAAAGGGAAGTGTGGCTTGAATGTGAAATGCTTAAAGTATTTGCTCTTTGCTTATGCCTGAAGTTTGACTAGGGTTTTTTATGCTTTTGTATTTTTGCTACAGTTGGTGTCTGTTTTCCTTCATCCTGTCTGCTCTGATTTAGTAAACTGTTCTGTGGTTCACTTTTGTTTCTTGCAGTATTTTGAAGATCAGGAAGTAAATAATCTTTCTCTGCATATATACATCTACTTTTTTTCTCTCTTTTGCATGTGCTAACTTGAGTATATATCTTTCGCTGTCTCCTTGTTTCTTTTGGTAGTGTTCTACTTATCCCATCCTTAGTCCAGGCTAGCAGCAGTAGCTGTGTCCAGGGAATGAAAGCAGAGTTAAAAAAACGTTTCCTAATGCATACAGAGGTGCTCCCTTGAGTCTACGTGCCTGCTCCAAAAATAGCAGTCTTGGTTGAAAGATCTAAAATCAAACTAACTTGTTTCATCAAGGAAAATATTCTGGCAAGGGAACAACATATTCATTATGATTTTCCAGTTTTATTTTCAGTTTATTTTGCATTTCACTCACATTCTACATGCTGTAGAATAATGAAATGAAACTACTGACAGCTTTCCAGGCTATATATTATGTGTTTCACTGTCATAAAGGTAAGAGTGTGCTGACACACCATCTCCTGAATAGCTCAGGGCTGTTTTGCATGTAGAGACACAAGGATGCTACATTGGAGACTACACAGCAGAGATGCTTGAGCAGAATAATGGAGGAGGTACAGCCAGAGAACACAGTGCAGCATTACTAAATAGAGCTGTTGTTACACAAGGTTGAGTTGGCTTTAGCTGCAGTCAGAGGACCATGCGAGGAACACCACGAGTGTGATGTTGAGCCAGAGGAAGACATCTCCCTGTTTGGCACTAGTGGCTGTGCTGCGTGCTGTAGCAGTTCAGGTGTGATGGCTGAGTGGTTCATCTAAGCATCATTTGCCCTTTGCAGTGCCCAGCGTTCAGGCTGGGTGAGCTTTATGAAGTTTGTGAACTTTCTAGTTCCAGTTATGGCTGGCTGTGATATTTCTGTTTGTGGAGCTGACATTGCTCTTTATCTGCCTCTGCTTCTGTGCTGTGGCTGTTCTGGCTCCCTGTGTTGTAAGAAAAGGCAAAACACAGCCACTTTTGCTCTACTTTTTGTACCAGAAAGGCCTGTTTGCCCAGGTGGCTGAGATGCCTTGAGCCACCCTACAATGTTGCTGTATTTCTTTGTTGTATAACAGCAGTAAATTCGGGAATTTTGGATTAGCTACATATGTCTTGTGCTGATCAGCTTGCATCTTCCACTGGCAAGACTGTGTTTCTTCAGGTATCATGACTGATTTGGGGATCTCTACACCACAAACCTTTGCCAAATATTGCTGTGCTCTTGATAGTTCTTTTGAAAACTAATCTAGTACACTGACAAATTGGTTGCTAAATCCTAGTATGGTTTGTGTTGGAAGGGACCTTAAAGCCCATCCAGTTCCAACCGCCTGCCACAGGCAGGGACACCTTCCACTAGACCAGGTTGCTCCAAGCCCTGTCCAACCTGGCCTTGAACATTGCCAGGGATGGAGCAGCCACAGCTTCTCTGGGCGCCCTGTGCCAGCACCTCAGCACCCTCACAGGGAAGAGCTTCTGCCTAAGAGCTCATCTCAGTCTCCTCTCTGTCAGATTAAAGCCATTCCCCTTGTCCTGTCCCTACAGGCCCTTGTCCAAAGATCCTCTCCAGGTTTTCTGTAGCCCCTTTAGGCACTGGAGCTGCTCTAAGGTCTCCCGTTAAGGAGCCTTCCCTTCTCCAGGCTGACCCAGCCCAGCTCTCTCCTCCTGGCTTCAGAGCAGAGCTGCTCCAGCCCTTGCAGCATCTCCATGACCGCAGCATCTTCATGACCACATCATCTGGGCACATCTTAAGCTCATTTTAAGGTCATTTAAGCACACCTTAATCTTGTGCAAATTCAAGATTTTCGTCATGTATTTCTTCTGTTAAGAAGGGATTTTTTAGCTTTGTGTTCTTTTGTATGTTCCACTTATATTTGGTTCCTCCTCCTTTTTCTCTAAATACCAGTTCGTTGCCTGCCTTGTCTTAAACACTGTACCACTTTTCCCTATGCAGTAATTATTTAGGGATGAAGGCGGTTTTCAAAATGCTGTTTTGTTAGAGCATATGACCTCAGTGGTCAGAGATCATACGGTAATAACTGTGCAGGAGTCTCTATTTGTTTGTTTGCTTTGTTTTAGAGTCCTGTATCTCAGCCTTCAGATGCTCCAAAGAGGGATGGCCTCTTGAGCAGTTGTTAGCAGTACTTTAAAAATGCCCCCCATTTGTTTTGTTGGACTAGTATATTAAGGCATTGAAACAAAGCAAGACTACTGCTTGACCCAAACTCTGTTGGTGTGTTTTCCATTGGCTTCCCCTAAAGAAAAGGCAATAATAACCTTATATTGTATGTTGGGATTTGAAAATAGTAGAGGATGAACTTGTCAGCAGCTTGTATTATGTTCCTGTCTGTTGAGTGACTCTTTGAATGTGGTGCACATTTTGATACACTTGAGAACTTGCTTCCTTTCCTGTAGTGGTAGGAGATAGAGTCTACTTGGGCTTATTACAGAATTATATCTGATTTTAAGCTGCAGTGAAATATTTGCTCTAGTTTTTGTTTGTATTTTTGTTTTCCTAAATCAGCCCTTGAGCAGAAAATGTCAGGTGTAATTTCCTGGCAATTTGAGAATATACTTGTATATTGAGAGTACTGTGTATGCCAGACAAAAGGACAATACAGATACTAGTTGATGTATGGTAGAATGTAGAAAAATGTCATACTTACAAAGTGCTGGGTTGCATCTTAGCCAGAATATTAATATTAATCCTTTAAGAGCTTATATGTATGTTTATCTTGTAGCTTTGGGTAGTCAACAGGGGTAAGGTCCTTCTGTTATATCTATATTTATACATAAATCAGTAGGAGATTGTACATGCATTGATGTGCATGCAGAATCTGCAAGGCATTTCAGTTGGTGTGCTGAAGCAATGAAGTTGCTCACATGGATGAGATTTTTACAAGAAATGTAACTTATTTTCTTTGGCAATCCCCATCTCTCCAGGAGCCTTGCATATGGATTTGTCTCTTTCTCTGGAATAATCTGGGCAAAGGCTCAGATCTGTCAGCAGTTGAAGAATTGGTACGGGGAAGATGAAGATGTATATTGTTATTAACTTACTTACAGGAGGGTTATTGTCCTTCATAAGAAAAAAGTCTAGATTTGTGTTCTAACCTGAAGTATTTAACTTGATAATATATGCTTATCAAATAAAGCAGAGTACATAGTGCAGTGGTGTTGGAAGTTCAAGTAGGAGAGAAAAATATATACAAACTTAATCTCTTAAGAGTTTGGGTTTTTTTTTAAGCTCAAGTAAAAAGATGCATAAATGTGTATTAAATTCTACATAAGTTATTTTCCTTTATATTAATATTTGAAATAACTTTGCATGTTAGCTCCACAAATGTCATTTGCTAAGGGCAATAAGTGTTTATTTGCTTCTCTTCTGTTCTGCTTGCTGCTCCCTATCTGTGATGACAACTTTCTGGCCCTATTCTGCTTCTTTTATAACTCTTTCTGATGTTTCTTCCAAACCACTTAACCTGTATGTTTGCAGAATGTTCTTTTCAAGGTAGATTGTAAAAACATTTTCTCACTTTAATGCCTTCTGGTGTTTGGTATCAAGTCATGCTGCATCTTGTGATCCAGATCGGAGAGTGCTTACTTGTGTAAGGCTAATCTTTCTGTCACAGGATTATTGGGAGTGTAAATGTTTGCAGTGTTTTAATGGCCCGTTACATGAGGTGCTAATCAGGAAGTCAACTAGTTTTCACTTACTCTGTTAAATAGAATTGGACTAAATAGATCTTTAAACTTGAACTCACTTCAGAAGTAAAAAATGTTGACCCTCAGAGGGAAAATAACACACAGTGAAACTGTACAAAACTTCGGCATTCCTTGTACTCAGTGCTTTTTTTCTGTGGTAGGTGCATCCTCAGAAGGGGGCTACAAGGATGCTGGAGAGGGACTCTTCATCAGGGACTGTAGTGATAGGACAAAGGGTGATGGGTTCAAACTGAAAGAGGGGAAGTTCAGGTTAGATATAAGGAAGAAGCTCTTTACTGTGAGGGTGCTGAGGCACTGGCACAGGGTGCCCAGGGAATCTGTGGCTGCCTCATCCCTGGCAGTGTTCAAGACCAGGTTGGACAGAGCCTTGGGCGATGTGGTCTGGTGTGAGGTGTCCCTGCCTGTGGCAGGAGGTTGGAACTGGATGATTTTCAGAGCCTTTCTAACCCAAACCATGTTTCTATGATTCTTGCTTGTCCTTTGTAGACTGTATGTGTACTCTCTCATCCTGTGCTGCTTTTTTGTTTTGGTTTAATTTGGAAAGTAATAATATCGCAGGTACTACAGCAGCCTAATTCTACCTTTCCAAACAATATTTGCTACTAGGCCTTTTCCAAGAAAAAAAAAAAAACCCAAAACACCAAACCCAAAACCAAACAAAAGACCCCAACAAGATGAACCCTGTAAGATATTTAAGATTTGTTGAAGTAGTAAAGTATGTTTGTCAGACTTCATGGTACTCACCTGTAGGCTCAGAAGTTTTGCTTGTCAAGTTGGTTCTTCTATGAATTCTGAATTATTTAATACCCAAGAGTGTTTATTTTGTGTGACAGTGTCAAGTGTTCTGTGATGCTTCAGATCTTACAGATTTCAGGTTAGCTTTAAGGCAACTCTTCCCTGTGAGGGTGCTGAGGTGCTGGCACAGGGTGCTCGGCAAAGCTGTGGCTGCCCCATCCCTGGCAGTGTTCAAGGCCAGGTTGGAGGGGGCTTCGAGCAAGCTGCTCTAGTGGAAGATGTCCCTGCCCATCGCAGGAGGTTGGAACTGGAGGAGCTTAAGGTCTCTTTGAACCCAAACCAGTCTGGGGTTCTATGATTCTATAGATTTTCGTTTCCGTTGCTGACACTTTTTGTTTTGGTGGTAGGTAGCCAGTTTAGCTCTGCTCTGTGGAGCAGAGGCTCTTCCATGTTCTCATTGAGAGTTTCAGGGAGCTCACCCAAGTTCCTCAGTGCAGTTGGTAGTGATTCACCATTTTCAGTCTTTGGCAGAAAGGTTTGTTTGAGGTTTTTTTACATAATGTGATAGGAAAAAAGAGTACATCTGCTAGTCAAGCTGAAACAATAGTAGTAAAATTGTTCCATGTTGTGCTATGATAAAGACAGCTGTTGATCTGTAAGCTTGGAAGGTATGGAATTTTGGGGGGTGTTAATTCAGTGATACAAGTGACAAGTCAACTGTTTTATTTCCTTTCATTTTCTCCTATATGTTGCTCGCCTGCATGCATCTTCCTTATTACCATTAAGGAAAAGTGACAGAAAATCTGGCCTGTTCTGGACAATCCTTCGTTTTTAAAACCATGGGAGGGATACATTAAAGATCAGCCACCAGCCTCTTGAGTTTACTATCCTTTGAGGTCCTTAATGACATCATTTAGTGGCAGACTTGGCAGTCCTGGGGTAAATGTTGCACTTGATGATCTTAAAGGTCTTTTCCAGCCCTGTTGATTCTATGATTCTATGATTTTGTCTGGCTGTTTGCACATTCAGGTGTAAACCTGGGAGTGCACAGATGTGAGGGGATTTTTCTCCCTGCAGATAATGCCACTGACAGTGGGACCATCCAGCAGAGCAGTGTTGGTCAGAGCAGCCCTGAGGTGCAAGGTGCAGCAGGCCCATGTTGATGGAGAAGGGAGAGGCAGGGTTACTTGGCGCAAAGGCTTGTGGCACTGCTTCAGATATAGTCATTCCAGGACACTTCAGCCATGAGTAATTAGGTAGCTCCTCTGCTGTGAGTGCCAACAAGAGAGCTTACGTACTGTGCAGCTACCCTGTGAGTAGTTCAGCCTGGTCAGATGGTGCAGAACTAAGGCATAGAGTAGGAAAGCTGTCTCATAATGCTCAGTGTCTACTCATATGTTCTTGGCAGTGTTCCCCTTGATCCCCACTATCCAACCAATTTTTTGTAGGCCACTTGGTCACGGGTTTTTTTAACGTAGGCATAGTGCCTCAGCATCAGTTTATGATGTTGGACATAATCCTGGGAAATGGGGTTTTGTGCCAGGGCCAAAAGGCTTTTGATGTCAGACCTACTTCCTAAAACTCACATTAGCTTGAAACAAAAAACCGTTGCTACCAACTGCTGAACTTCTGCACATACAGTCAATCTTTGCTAAGTGCAGAGTTAGCAAAGTGTGCTTAAATGGAGGTAGTAATGGGCATCTTGTTTTGTGGTGAAGGATATCATGCATTTGTAGTGATATCTTTAGATGTTTAAGCAGGTGTCTGCAGAATTACATGACCATTTTATGTGCATTGATTGCTGCTCAAACACTGTTGTTGGAAGGGTAGAACTACAGGCACTTTACAAGTAAGAGATTATCATAAATGCGTGTTAAAAAGCCAAGGAAGAGTGGTTAGCATAAATCATGTTTGCTTATTGCAAGTTAGGATTAGAGCATCCTTTTACTGAATCCCGCGTAGATAAAACAGCTGAGCTGGATTCAGAAGCGAACACTTCTGCAACTCTAGAAATTATATCCCTTGTGTCTTCAGCAAGTCAGACTGTGGCTCCCCAGTTGTATCAGTCATGTGTGCGTTGTGTGATATCACTGGGCCATCATGTTGTTCAATATTTATAAGGGCCTGTAGGGACAGGACGAAAGAAATGGCTTTAACCTGCCAGAGGAGAGATTGAGATGAGCTCTTAGGCAGAAGCTCTTCCCTGTGAGGGTGCTGAGGCGCTGGCCCAGGGTGCCCAGAGAAGTTGTGGCTGCCCCAACCCTGGCAGTGTTCAAGGCCAGGTTGGACACAGGGGCTTGGAGCAAGCTGCTCCAGTGGAAGGGGTCCCTGCCCGTGGCAGGGGTTGGAGCTGGATGGATTTTAATGTCCCTTCCAACCCAAACCAGGCTGGGATTCTGTGAATATCATCATTACATTGCAGCCTCTGGGGTTGCGTGTCTTGCATGATACTCTTCAAGAGGTGGAGGGACTTTATTGCCATCTGTTCTTCAGATAAGAATGTGCTGAGTTACTTCTCTACATGCTTCAAGAATGGATAGTCTGTGTCATAGGATCATAGAAGCAACTAGGTTGAAAAGACCTTTCAGATCAAGTCCAACTATGACCCCAGGACTGCTGTCTTTAAGGAAGTCATCCATTTAAATCCATTTCTGTCAACACAGGAATTCTGACAAACATGTGCCAGAGGTGTATAGCAAAGGAGTTAAGATTATTATTTTTTCTTTATCTTTTTGATAGATTTAGCATGGAAATACTCTTTGGCAGCAGCAATTGATCGTACTGATAGATGCAGGAGGAGTTTGAAGTATGCCATCTTATCCCAGCCTTTCTAGAACATGCATGATCAGAAGGTTCAGCCACTGAAATACTGTACTTCAGAAGCTGCCCCATCCTTTGATACAGTAAATCCTGCAGGCTGACCCTTTGGCTGTGATTGATGAGTTTAAAACTGATCCAGCACTACACTGGTGGAGTGCAGTGCTCCTTTTGTCCCACATGCAGAAGTGCTTCCAATAGATTCATTGCCTCAACTAGCTGCCTTCTCTGGTGTTGTTTCAAATGTTTAAAGCAAAGTGGAGATTATCAGTTATTCTCCAATGAAGGCCCTGATCTTACTTCAGCTTTCACAGTAGAAGGACATTGCTGTATTAAATTTCTTTGCAAACCACACTTTGTATGTGTTTATTATTTTCCTACTAATAGTGAATAATAGGAATGCTGCTTTATCATTTGAACTCTATCTGAAAATTCCAGTATCAGTAATTACTGAAGTATTTGGCAAAGAGGAGAAATGAGCCTCAGTATTCCAAATTAAAGGAACTTTGCAAAAAATACAACTTTATTAGGCAACCAACACTTATGTGTAAGTGAATACTATGCTGCTGTAAGCTAAAACACAGAGTAACAGTCAATATGTTACTCTTTGAGATGTATGCTTTTGCAGAATTTCTTCCAAAGTGCTTGTTTCAGTATTTCACTGTATTGAACAAATACATTCAAACAATGATATATTTAGAATTAGAGTGTGTTATAATACTAGAGTTAATCATGAAGCACCATCAAGGAACAGATGGCAGGAGGGGACACAACTGGTTTGCAGTCTGCATAGATTTAAGCATGAAGCCATTAAGCTATCAGATTCCCATTTCTGATAGATTTTGGTCAATGAAAAATTAAAGACACCTAATCCCTGATTATATGAGGTCTCAATCTGTAACTCATGAAACTGGTAGGATTTCAGAATCACTGAAGTTCTCTAATCAGGAGTTTTAAACTAATGCATTATTGGGATAGATGCTCCTGTCTGGTTTTATTGCATTGAAATTAATGTATCTTGTCATAAGTAGGTTGCTCTTAAATGTAAAATTGCTTAAGGGTATCTTTTACTGCTCTGCTTCCTATTGACTTCCGGACAGATTTGCCCTATTTTGCCAGGCTATTTGCTGCTGAAGCAGTTCAGTATCTCCACCTAATAAAAGCAGTTCAGAGCATATATTTGCCTTAACAATATTTACAGTGTAACAAGCACAGTAGCCGTTGCAATCTCATATTGTTTAAAAAGTCTTTTTTAAAGATGTCTTTTACAAAGGTCTATTTTAGACCTGATTTCTTTTCAAAATAATTTCATTTGCATCTTATTCCCAATAGCACATACCAGTTTATTTCAGTGGTATTGCACCAAATGTATTCTAATGAGCAAAATGGTTTGGTATTAATAAACATGTAATTATTACAACATTTTCTTAGTCATAGAAATTAAATAATTCACTATATAATACAAGTAATTTATTAAAATCTGTTGTAAATTAGTTGCCAAAAAAATGTGAACAGATTTAAAGATGCACGCTCTTGAAAGTACAGATTCTGGTGGCTTATGTTTAGAACTTCATCTTTCTGTATGAAAAAAATAGGCAGATTTGATTAGTTATTTCAAATGCCTGGTGAGAAAATTAGTATGTCTGTTCCTGGCTTGGACCAGACTGACGAATTACAGTTATACAAACAACATATAATGGAAAACTTGTAGCTAACATTGTGCTGTGTTATTTCCTCTGGGAGAGGAATGAGTTAAGACATCAATATTTAAGAAGATGGACTGTATTGACTAACTGAAGATAATTTAAAATGGTGTTTTGTGGATTAAGGAGACTACTTAGCTTTCAAGTTGGAGGTTCGGAGGAAATGAGACCTGGTTATCAGTATTGGGAATGAAGGTGGGTTTACTTTTTACAGTAATAAATCTCCTGCTGAAGGACCTAATCACAGCTCTTTTGGTAACAGTGCACGGTGTGAGAAGTGATCTGTCAGATCTGGTCTGGCTGTTCAATGCACTGTGCAGGTCAAAACTGACAGTTCAGACATAATCTGAAAGCTAGAAATTGGTGACTGCAGATGAGGGAATACTAGTAAATGCAAACACTGAAGGATTCTTCTACCAACTGATCTCTATTTTAGATGTTTATGTTTCAACAGGTGGGTCATTTTAGTAGGGAGCCTATTAATATCCTGTGTTTATAAAGTATAATCACTGAATGACATAATGTGGTTAGAAAGATTTAAATGACCATAGCAGAGAGGTAAAGGAAAGGTATTTGCACAGGAGGATATTGAGAGCGGGATATCACTCCAGGAAGAGTCAGAAACAGTTATTTTTTTAAGTAAAGAGCACCCTAGTCATTGCTCACATGTATTGAGTGAGAGTGGCAATGACAACTTACCCCCCTTGTTTGAAGGTTAACAAACCAATACAACAATCTTTACCAAAAATTACAAAATCAAGGAAATAAAACTTCCCAAAGGCTATAGTTAGTTACGCTGTTATGAGGATGATCAAGGGCTGGAGCACCTGCCATATGAAGACAGGCTGAGAACATTGGGGCTGTTCAGCCTGGAGAAGAGAAGGCTGTGTGGAGACCTCAGAGCAGCTTCCAGTGTCTGAAGGGGACTACAAGGATGCTGGAGAGGGACTCGTCATCAGGGACTGTAGCAATAGGACAAGGGATGATGGGTTCAAACTGAAAGAGGGAAGTTTAGGTTACGTGTAAGGAAGAAGTTCTTTACTGTGAGGATGGTGAGGCACTGGCACAGGGTGCCCAAAGAAGTGGTAGATGCTCCGTCCCTGGCAGTATTTAAGGCCTCAGGTGACATGATCTGGTGTGAGGTGTCTCTGCCTGTGGCAGGGGGTTGGAACTGAATGTTCTTAAGGTCCTTTCCAACCCAGACCACTCTGTTTCTATGTTTAACTGCATTAGAAATGATTGGTAGAGATTAATAATGTTAGTACTGATATTTAAGTAACTGTAATTTTATTAGCTCTCAAAAGCAAGGGGTTAAACTTCCTGTTATCACAATCTGTTTTAAAGTTCTGTTGAGAAATGTCAAGGGAACTCTGAGGTCTGGTTTTCTGGTGGACCTGCTCTTGTAATCTTTTGGAGAAATGCAATTAATTCTGTGCGCCAGGTTGTCCTGGGGCTGACATTCTGATTTTGCTTGGTGATAGTCTGCACTAGCACAGGATCATATAACTGGCCTGTGAGGGGTTTTTTCAAGCGGTAAAGATACAGTTCCAGAGCACATCTGTGGCCCAAGTTTTCCCAGGAAAATTCAGTCTCAGTAAACTGCTGCCTGCAATTCATGCCAAAAAGAAAATACAAAGGTTGAATGCTTTCTGTTCTGAAGTACAGGAATGAATCATTTTGACTCAGAACAGTATAACTTTTATCAAAAAAGAAACCTGGAATTTTCATAAAGTGTAAGGAATTTGTCAGCAAGTGAGTTGGTCTTGATAGATGCAGGTATGCACAACGTAAGAAAAAATACATCTATGGAGAGAGGGGGATATGTGCAGTGAATTGGTGGAAATAAATGAATGTTACTTTATTTTCAGCAGCAGTTGATACATATCGACAGAATTTCTAACTATCTTTGTCAATGTGTGATTTGGTAGACGTTGATCAATATGCTGTTGGTTTTCTAAGAATTATGATGGAGAAGATGAATCGTAAGAATTATTTGCAGTGGTGCTGTTGCCAAGTGTCCACTAAAGTGTTCTGTAAGTGCTCAGATTCTGTTGTGTCTGTAGTGCTCACATGTGAGAGATGTGAATTACTTAACTTTTGTACTGTGAGGGGGAAATGCTGCTGTTCAGGAGCAATAGCCCAGTACAAGTGTAATGACATTGTGCTATTCATGATCTGACTTCAAGGATTTATATTTGTAACATCAAATAAAACACAAAGCTCATGTGCTCTGTCTTTGGTATGTGCAAGTCCCTGTAGTGAAATATTGTCCTGCAGAACTGTCAGGGTCTAACTGGAGAAAACCCCGGTGTCGGACCTGTTTCATTTGTGATCCCAAGAGTGAAATTAAGGTGCAAGTGAGGTCAAGGACTGTAATCAATCAGTTGGTTTGTTACAAAAAGACTATTATTATAAACAAGGAAACCATTATAAAAAAGAGATAGCGATAGGGCAGACTGGAAGAAAGATAGAAATGAAGCAAGGATTTGGGTTGCAGAGAGAGAGATAGTCACCACCATGGATCCAAGCAGTGTCATGGGGGTCCATAGTTGTCATCCTCGGTGGTGGGAGTCCTCCAGGGTCCATAGTAATTGTCAGAGGTGGGTGTCCCAATGGTGATTACCTTTTCCCCCTTTTATTATGAGTTGGGGGGAATACCTCTGTTCTTAATGTCGTGTACTGCACTGGTGGACCAGTTTCACTGGCCTTGCAGCCAGCTCTTGAACTGCATGTCTGTAGCAATTCCTCACACCAGTCCTTGAGATAATGAATGAAAGAGTCCTAACTCTTCCCACCCATCTCTCAGGCAATGGACAGTGGAGTCCCATTTCAGTTCCTCACACCCTTCTCTCAGGCAATGGACACTCGGGTCTTATCTTAACTCTTCCCATCCATCTCTCAGGCAGTGGACAGTGGAGTCCCATCTCAGCTTCTCTTACAGGTTTTTGAGACAGTGGATGATGGAGTCTGATTTCAGTTCAGTCTCTCACAAGAACATGAAGATGGCAGTGGTGGCAAGGAATTTGTGTCCTAAGAAATCATGGGCTCTTACTGCCTGTTTTTTAACTGCTCCACACCTATATCTTAGGCACTGTTCAGGAGTTTGTTTCTGTGTTAATTTCCCATTTGTACTATTGGGATATTAACAATTTGTATTAAAAATGTGTAAAGATTTATAGAATCTTTGACCTTTCAGACTGTTGGGTCCAACCATTCCCTCAGCACTGCCAAGGCCACCACTAACCCATGGCACTGAGGCCTCGTCTCCACGGGGTGTTAACACTTGCAGGGAAGGTGACACCAGCCTTGCCCTGGGCAGCCTGTTCCAATGCCTGAGCACCCTTTGGGGCAGGAATTGTTCCTTAGCTCCATCTAAACCTGCCCTGGTGCAGCTTGAGGCCGGTTCCTCTTGTTCCATCCCTTGTTCCTTGGGAGCAGAGCCCAGCCCCTCCTGGCTCCATCCTCCTCTCAGGCAGTTGTAGGGAGCGATCAGGTCCCTCCTGAGCCTTCTCTTCTCCACACTGAACCCCCCAGGTCCCTCAGCCCTTCCCCATCACACTGTGCTCCAGGCCCTGCACCAGCTCCATTGCCCTTCTCTGGCCCCGCTCCAGCACCTCAATGTCTCTCTTGTAGTGCGTGGCCCAGAACTGAACACAGGATTCGAGGTGCGGCCTCACCTCGAATGCATGGGCACAATCCCTGCCCTGGCCCTGCTGCTGCACTGGTGCTGGTACAGGCCAGGATGCTGGTGGCTTTTTGGCTGCCTGGGCACAAGTTGCTCATGTTCAGCTCCGTCAGTCAGCACCCCTAGGTCCTTTTCCATGGGCAGCTTTCCAGGCACTCTTCCCCAATCCTGGAGTGCTGCATGGGGTTGTTGTGGCCCAACACAGTGGTATGTTTACATACTCATTATGAAGACATAGTGCTATGCAAATGATAAAGTTTTTGTTCTTACAGGATCTAAATTTTCTAGTAAAGCTTTTGAAATGAGGAAGTGGAAAGCCTGAGCTTTTATGACGTTTGTGTTTTGAATTCTTGTGGTTGCACACTAATTTTTGAGTTGATACTGAAATAAGAGCTATTACAATATCCAGGAAACTCCAGTGCCCTCTGTTGTGAGTGCTCTAAAGGGAGAGCAGTGTGAAATACATGGCTGTGGAAATGTTGCTGAAGATGATGAAAAAGCCTGGCCATAATCTGATAGTCATTAAGATTAAAGATGAAGATTAAGGGCCCAAATCGGCCGTTTGGAGATACGAACTAGGGGACTTCAGCTGATCTCTGTATGCCAGCAGGGCAGCAGGATTTATCCTGGATTTTCTCTTCTGATTTTAACCAATTTGCATGAATTCAGTTTGGAAAGGAGCTCAGTTCTACACATCTCCAAAGCATAATTGTTGTTAGCCCATTTAGTCCTGTTTGCAGCTGCAGGTTGGCTGAATTAATAAATCCAAGGTGACGTCTTAGTCACATAGTTTGGGCTAATGTATTCCAAGATGTACTCTGTTTATGGTATTTTTAGGAAGGTGGGGATGAGCATTAGGAATGAAGCAATTACCAGTTTAAGAATCCGTGTCCTAATTTTCCTAGATTTATATTAATATATATGAGAAAAAAGATGCTAAGCTTACTGCTTTTCTTCTAAAAGTGACTGTGTTGGAGGTACATTTTATTTATGGTCTGATTTCCTTTCCCAGCATTATTTTTTCTCTGTTATTTCTGGCCATGCTTACAAACCAGGAAATTCCAATGGCAATAAACTGAAGAAAAGAACATAGATGTATCTCCCTAACATGCTACAACCAAAGAAAGCTGTAAAAGACAAATTGAAGTTTGTGTAGGTAACTTACATGTAAATGTTGTTTACACATGAAACTACCAATCAAAGTGATAAATTGCATCAGAATAAATCATGATACTACAAAGTTCAGTGGAGTAGAGGGAGTAGCTGAGCTTGGGATGCAGGTGGTTTACACTTACATGTTACAGTTGAGTATCTGTATAGAAGCATATGAATACGTGTATATCGATGATGTTGTAGGCTGCTTACATATAGTTTCTTTAGATATGGTCTGTACAGTGTACATGCTTTTTCTTGTGTCCTCTGCGCAGCCTTCAGCTTGTGTGCATCAATAGCATCTGGTGTTCAGGTGGCAGGTTCTGGGTGTTCTGCCAAGACAGCTCATGCTGACCTGTAACCTGCTCCGTTCAGTCTCCTTCTGAGGAACTCTGTGGGAAAAAATACACTGTGTTCTGGATGTGCTGTTCAATACGCAGTTCCTGCTCTCTGGGGGCGTATGGACCTGTGTGTAACCTGGCAAAACAGTGCACCCAGGTGACTGGGGAAAGGCTTTGATGAGCCTTTGCATGCTGCTTAGAACCCAGATGATTCACCTGTGGAACAGGTACAGGTGCAGACCTTCCCTGGAGCATGACTCTCTAGTAACTGAAACATCATCTGTACCATGCATAGAACCCCAGCCTGGTGTGTGTTGGAAGGGACCTTAAAGCTCATCCAGTTCCAGCCCAAGGACACCTTCCAGTAGAGCAGGTTGCTCCAAGCCCCTCTGTCCCACCTGGCCTTGAACACTGCCAGGGATGGGGCAGCCACAGCTTCTCTGGGCACCCTGTGCCAGCGCCTCAGCACCCTCACAGGGAAGAGCTTCTGCCTAAGAGCTCATCTCCGTTTTCCCTGTTCTGTCAGGTTAAAACCATTCCCCTTGTCCTGTCCTTACAGGCGCTTGTCCAAAGCCCCTCTCCAGGTTTTTTGTAGCCCCTCTTAAGGTACCTCTCTTTAAACAATACTTGTGCTAAAAAATTGAAGAATTAGGGTTTTTTGGCAATGTAAATTCTTTTGCCTTAGTATTTGGTTGTGTCCACTATAATATTCAGGTCATTTTTGTATTATAACAAGTTACTCCTCTTTTTGCATTTGATTCCTGACTATAATCCCTTTCCTGTACGTGTTGTTATTGAATTCTACTATACTGCTGTCACACCACTTTTGTGCTTTATCGAGGTTGTTCTCAACTGCCATGATGTTCTTTGTAGTCTTGTGTGTGTTGATTTGATTTTTTTATTCCTCCTTGGTTTTGCCAGTGGCAGTTCTCATAAGAGTGTTCTGTATTCCATTGTCTAAATCATTAATGACAGTGTTGACTGAAACCAGACCCAGCAGACACATACCCCTGCAGAAACCTCCAGTGTGACAGTGAGAAGTTAGTAGTTTGAGTGCAGTGTCCCAGCCAGCTGCACACTTACCTGACAGTAATGTCATTAAACAATGCCATAATATCATTAAATATCCAAAGTTGTGTTGGGCAACTGTATGAAGTGTCTTTGTAAAAGTTAAGACGCTTCACACTGACTGTAACTTTTGAGTTCTGTACAGGGTGTTGTGGGAGAGCTGTACTGATTCTGCATTGTTTTCCCTGAAAAATCATGAGTGGTTGTCACCCTGTCTTGTATGTGACTAATAACTTGGTATGTTATGAGGTATTGAAAAAAGGTGACTCATCTGCATTTCCTCAGATCCTTTCTGCTTTGTGAAGGAAAACCGGATTGATTTCCTCTTTGAAGCCAAGATAAACCAGGGGAAAATCTGGTAGTATGTGAGAATACGTGACAATAACTCCAATTAATAATACCTTTGTTGACAGATTTCAGTGAGGTGTAAATAACTGTGAGATAATTTAGTGTGTGCTGGCATGATGGATTTCATATTGCTCATTGTTCTGAAAGTTACATTCTGGCTTTGTGCCTCATGATGGTTAAATAGCATCATACAGCTTTCCAGTATATAGACATTTGATAATGTAGCCAGACTGAATTCTGTTATTGGTAATTGTCTGCATCAGTGAGAATGATTCCTGATGTCTGCAATGTGTGTGCTGGGATATTTACATTACAGCTGTGTTCTGCTTTCTGTATTCTGTCAGGGAGAAGTGCAGAGCCAGAGCCACAAAAACTTTCTTCTCGTATTCATTCTTCTGTAATTGTGATGGGTGCTCCCAATTACATATTGCGCTAATAGCCAAAAAGGGTGCTAAGCTGAGTTGCTCTATCACAGACACATGTTTCAAGTTATTAAGTTGTTTCTTTCTGCCTTGGCAGTCACTTCTACAGCTGCTCCTTTACTTGTGGAGGGGGAAAAAAAGAGACATGGTGACGAAGACAAGAAGCTGTTATGCTGGCACACTAACTGTATCATTTGTTTTATAGAGAGCGCATTAGAGATTAATGTTCAGTGTGCTTAATTTATTCTTTCTTTCTTTTTCCAGTAATCCAAAGTCTGCTAATCAGAGGATAAACAAAAAAGTAAACAATGATGCATCACTGAGGATTCAAAACCTGTCTATTTTGGTGAAACAAATAAAAACTTACTATCAGGTCAGTAGTTGTTTCTTTTATTGTGCTTTGCCTGGAATTGTTTTTGAGTATTCTTTTATAGTTAGGCCTAATAACAAAAATAAGATTAATATTTTGAGATACTTCATGGGTGGTTTATAAATCTGGTCATGTTTTTATCATGGTTAATTTGCAGCTATCATAGTAGTCTGGAAACACTTGGATGTGAGTGATGATGATCTGTTTATATAATAGATATTCTGCATATTTGAATACTCATATAGTACATTAAGCAGTATTGGTTGGTATTTTTGAGTTGAAGCAAGTTTTCTGCCTATTAGAGAAGTCATCGCATGTGCATTTAGTGTTATCATTGGAATCTTTGTAAGAGAAATGTGATGAAATCTATTGGGCTTAGAATTGATTTAATTTCAGGAGGAAATGTCAGTGAGGTGATAATGGTCGAATAGGAATTCATAGTAAATGTAGTGATGATCTAATCTAGAGCTGTAAAATAGGCATTGAACTTTTATGTGTTTTGTGTAATAGGTAAGAGCTGGTACCATCCCTTCTAGCCTGGAGAGAGTGGTGTACGCATGGGCACACTGAAGTTGAATCATAGAATGGTTGGAGTTGGAAGGGACCTTAAAGCATATCCAGTTCCAACTCCCTGCCACGGGCAGGGACACCTCCCACTAGAGCAGCTTGCTCCAAGCCCCTGTGTCCAACCTGGCCTTGAACACTGCCAGGGATGGGGCAGCCACAGCTCTTCTGGGCACCCTGTGCCAGCGCCTCAGCACCCTCACAGGGAAGAGCTTCTGCCTAAGAGCTCATCTCAGTCTCCCCTCTGTCAAGTTAAAACCATTGCCCTTGGCCTGTCCCTACAGGTGCTTATCAGTAGTCTGTCTCTAGATTTCTTGTAGTCCCTTTAGGTATTGGAAGACTGTTATAAGATAGGAATACACTGCAGATATCATCAGCATGCCTTGTAGTGTGTCTTTTAGTGCCCTTCCACACTTCTCTGCTCTTTTTTGCCAAAAGAGTCTACATCTGGGAGAAAATCTTGGATCTGCCTCTGGCAGTGCATCATGGCAGAGCCTTTACTGATGTGTGCTTTGCCTCATGTGTACACACTTAGTGTGTTTTCAGAAACTCCAGATCACATGGACAATTCCCAGCTGTGACTTCCTGTGGTGGTCAACCACTGTACATCTCTCTAGCTCACACTTTACACATATGCATACTTCACATTGTTCTTTACTTGGCAGCTACTATATGTGGATCTAAGTGCTGCTGCAAAGGCACATATGCTTCTCTATTTCCTGATGGTAGTAATTTTCAACCAGGCATTAGTGTTTCACAACTGGTCGAACACTGGCAGTATTGATCTCTCTTTGAATACAAAGCATTCCCTGTGCTGCTTTGGCTTTATAGTATCAGCAGTGCTATCAGGCAGAATTGCTTGCATTTAGGTAGCTTATCTTGGAATGACTCCAAACCTTCGTTAGAAATATTTTATTATAGCTTTTTTAAAATACAGAAGTATTCTTAATAAATGTTAAAATGAGGCACCAGGCCTTTAGTGGTTCAAGTTTGTCCTGTGTAAGTGTAAGCTATATGGAACTGCATACACTTTCTCCCTCTTTCCCTCCTCAGTTTCTGAGGCTTGTGAGATGCCAGCCTCCCCACACAGTACAAGTGAGGCTACTTGCAAGCACTGCAGGTCTGGTATTTGAGTTAGGATTGAAGACATTCAGTAGCCAAACTGCAACACTTGTTCAAATGTAAAATTGCTTTTTCCGTGTGTTGATGGTCACTCAGCGATGCCCACATGTGGACAGGGAGCTTTACACATTGGGGTAGTTCACTGGGTTTGGAGAGCAGTGATGAAGAATGGACTTTGTTGGCTTTGTTTCCTCTCAAGCGTAGTGCAGCCTAGCACATGGGGTGTTTCCCCACAACCCCTGCATGGGTTAGCAGGGCAGCGTAGCATGCTCAGTCTCAAGAAGGGGTCAAGTTAGTTCCTGTCACCTGCAAAATTACCCAAGGCAGAAAAGCTAGTGCCTGATGGATGCCTTGTAATCAGACTGAGAGGCCACTCCTAGCTTGGGGTACACCTTGGCAGAGCAGATGCATGAGCCCTCACACCTGAGGGCTTCGGAAAGCTGTAGAGGTGTCATGCTGGGTGTATGTTCTCAGATGCTTGAGATCTGAGAGTAGTTAAACATGGAAATAATCACTGTCTTGAGGTACAAGATTAAACAATGTCTGGAATATTGCAGTAGGAATAACATAGTACTTGTAAGGGGACTTTTAATTTTTACCATTATGTTATCCTAACTGTTAAATCTACAGAGAGACCTCTTTGTGGCCTTTCAGTACTTAAAAGGGGCCTATGAGAAAGATGGGGAGAGACCTCTTAGCTGGGCCTGTTGCAATAGGATTAGGGGTGGTGGTTTTAAACTAAAAGAGAGAAGATTCAGGCTGGATGTGAGAAAGAAGTTCTTTACAACAAGGGTGGTAAAACACTGGCATAGGTTGTCCAGAGCAGTGGTGGCTGCACCATCTCTGGAGTCATTCCAGGCCAGGCTGGATGTGGTTCTGGGCAACCTGATCTAGTTGAAGACATCCCTGTTCATTGCAGGGAGTTGGACTAGATGAGCTTTGGATGTCCTTCCCAACCCAAACTATTCTATGAACTTTTTGTTGTGAGCTTGTCCATGCTAGTTTATTCTGTGTGTTTTTATAACATCTGTGGAAAACATTTGTTTAGCAAATTATTCCATTAGTGTTTTAAATATATTTATCAAAAAACCTTATGGAGTATATATAGCACTTATAGAGTATAATATTCAAAATTAGAATGTTACGTGAGATAATACAAGGTTTTCGGTTCCTGTGTCACCCTTGTTCTTCTTTGTAGTTAGAATTGCAAGTCCTTTTACCACGGAAGCTGCTTTATTTGCTTACAGCATCTTACTAGTTCCCAAACGAGTCTTTTGAGCCTTTAAGTGTGTGGAACTGTTCTCAGCAGCTGATTCAGGAGAACTGATCCCCTTATAAGTTTTGGTGGGCTTGGAAGGTTTAATAGTGAGCCCCATGAGTGCTCTGTCAGCCTCATTTGGCAAATGATGTGCAAATCTGTAATAGAATAAATGCTAATGAACACTAAAAGTTTGTACAAGCAGGATTCTGTAAATAGGTTTAGTTTATTTTTACAGGTTAAACAACAGTGAAATGTGTGAATTTTGGGACACACAAGTTCCAATTGCAGGTTTTTAATAGAATAAACACAAATTGAGAACAGTTGCACCAAGCTTACTGATGAAGTTAACACCATGTGACAGAAAAGGTGGTAGACATCTTTGAAGCAGGGTAAAGGTGTTGTAAGAAGAGGTGAAAATGGCATTAGTCCTTAGAAGATACATTTTTTGGTTACCCCTGCTTGTACTGTGCTTCACAATAAGAAAAGCTTTATAATAATAATAATATATAATAATGGAATTATTTGGGCTATTACAATAAAACAAAAAAGCCACCAAGCCCCCACTTCTTAACATATGTCATTTTCTTTTGTAGTATCTATAAATACTCATTGAATTCTTTACATTTTACCTGTTCTTTATTGACTTTAAACTACCTGTGGGGCACTTCATATCTATTTTTTTTGTTTGAAAATTGGTGTTATCAAAATCTCAGGATGCAAAAGCAATGTTTGAAATTCATGATGTTTGAGTAGGTGAAAGCTATTTTCTCCCTTCTTGTAATGTCTTAGGTGTGTGCAGTCACAGTATGTGTTTTTCAGTCTAGTATTTATTCAGGTGTGATTTTTTTATGTACCCCCTTTTTCAAGAAGAGGGAAATGGATGACCCAGGGAACTATAGACCAGTCAGTCTCACCTCTGTGCCTGGCAAAATCTTGGAGCACATTCTCCTGAAGGCATGCTAAGGCACGTGAAAAACAAGGAGGTGGTTGGTGACAGCCAGCATGGCTTCACTAAGGGGAAATCCTGCCTGACCAATTTGGTGGCCTTCTATGATGGGGCTACGAAACTGATGGACAGGGCAGAGCAGCAGACACCATCTACCTGGACTTGTGCAAAGCGTTTGACACTGTCCCACATGACATCCTTGTCTCTAAATTGGAGAGACATCAATTTGATGGGTGGACCACTCGGTGGATAAAGAACTGGCTGGATGGCAGCACACAAAGAGTTGTGGACAAGGATGCTGGGGAGGGACTCTTCATCAGGGTCTGTAGTGACAGGACAAGGGGTAATGGGTTCAAACTGAAACAGAGGAAGTTTAGATTGGATCTAAGGAAGAAATTCTTTACTGAGAGGGTGGTGAGGCACTGGAATGGGTTACCCAGGGAGGTTGTGAATGCTCCATCCTTGGTGGTGTTCAAGGCCAGGTTGGACAGAGCCTTGGGTGCCATGGTTTAGTGTGGGGTGTCCCTGCCCATGGGAGGGGGGTTGGAACTGGATGATCTTAAGGTTCTTTCCAACCCTAACTATTCTATGATTCTGTGTGTTACACTAACTGATATGCAGGTATAGGTGATATTATAGGTGATGATTTCTACAGGTGCTTTTCAAGAATATTATCGTTTTTCAAATTTGGCATAAAATGAGGTGACTTTTGGGTTAGATTTTTTGTTTACAATATGACACCTAATTTGTGCCTTTTGGATGTAAAAAAAGGGGTGGTTTTGGAATACATTGCTTATGAATATGAACATTTTATGTATTAATGAGTCTGTCACTGCGCAAAACCAAAAAGCTGCTGATGGGATGGCATCTGCTGTGGATAAACATCTGGGACCAGGAGGAATACTATTCTGCTTCAGAAGAATTAGGCTCTGTCTAGACTGGGGATTTGACCTGATTACAGCCACTACTGGCTGTCAGGGACTATCCATTGATGCAATCTATGGAATAGGTGGACAAAGCTGCTGCTTTGAGCAAACTAAACTGTGCTTGGTCGTGCAAATAGGGGTATTCTAGTCAGGATTTTCCCAGCACAACTGCAGCAAACCCCCTGCTTTTCACATCCATGTTTTGGCAAGGCCACTGAGACGGTGGACATGAAATAGAGGAAATTGATCTTTTGTACTGTAAATGAAAATGAGAGTCAGTACAATAAATATTTTATCAATGAGCCATCAAGAGAAACATGATCACTAAAAAGGAGTTTGCTGCCTTCTGAGACATGGGATGTAGTTGACTCAAGATCCGTTAGCCAGCTCATTGCCATGAGAGGGTTTTCCTATGTTGTGATGATCTTGCAAACCAGTAAAGCAAGGTTTTTGTACAAGTAATTCATACTTGTAAGTTTGGCTTGTTGTTTTTCTTTTGAATTAGAGTCCAAATAATTAAGTATTGAACATGTGTGTATTAAGACCTGAAACATTTTAAACTATCTAATATAATACTCTTCAGTATATGTGATGTCATTTCTCTTCAGTGATGGTTAGTATTTGATGTTCGTTTTTATTCAGTACATATGATTAAAACAATATTTTAATTAACTTTTATAGGAGAATTTGCAGCAGCTGATCATGATGTCTTTGCCAAATGTATTAATAATTGGAAAGAATCCTTTTTCTGGTAAGTCTGGTTTTAACTCAGGTGAGAATTCACATATTTATTCTATCATTTCACTGGAAATACAATTCATGTAGGGTTGAGCCTTTCAACAGAAGGTTGTGTAAATACTTATAGCAAATAAGGGGGTTAACAGTGATGAGTAACGTTTTCTTTGTTCACACCAAGGTCCACACTTTACAGTAATGTGCTCTGTCCAGACCTCAGCACTGGCTGTCAATAGGATTTATACTGAAAGGAAGTGCATTCCCAAGCAACCAGTGAGCCACTGATACAACAAAGTATAAGTTTCATGTATTCCCAGTTACCACACTTTCAACTTTCTTTACCTGAGCCACCCCTGAGAGAAGAGGCAGTTCAATGCATCTCACTTGATCCAAGTCCTAATCCTTGTTTTTCCTTCCCCAAAACTCTCCTGATTCTCTTGCATCGTTACCTGAAAAATATTGCAATGACCTTCTTGCTTTCTCCCCTGAACTGACACTGTCTTCTCCATGCTCCCACCTTCTCTGCTTCCAGCTCTGAGAGTTGCAATTTTCAGACCAAGAAAATTAGCCTGTGTGGACCCAGCTGACTATCCACAGCCACTTGGGAATCTCTGCACCATGCTCTCAATTCCAGAAGCACGGAGCAGACACACCTGGCCTGCATGGAGCCACTATGGATTGGGCAGAATTTATTTACTTGGGTCTAATGTGTCCCAGGTGTTCTACTTCTGATGTTCTAGCATCTCAGCAGAGAGGTTAGGAACTACTCTAACAGGCTGTGTAGCTTCCCCTGGCTGTTTTTATTCATTTAAGATGTCTTAATATGCCATGCTTCTGTGTGTGTGGGACAAGATTCTTCTCGTGAGCAAGAAGCCCCATCTGTGTTACTTTGCTTTTTAGTTCCAGGGTACATAACATTGATACTTTCCATATCCCATCTGCATATATGCCATTTCTGTAGGTATCCTGATTTGTTTGATTTTCACTTGCTGCTTTTGAATATTGCTGCTTTTGCTTTTGAGGTCACAGCCTTTTAAGTTTCTGTATGTGTAGATGCTGTAATCTGTCATGCACCCAGAAGTGTGAATGTGTTCTCTTCTTTTCCAAAAGCATAGAATGCATTGTGCTTTTATAGTTTGATTCCAGGCTTTCTTAAGGTTTTCAAAAGCCTTCATGGATCTGCCTAGAAACCAGATTTAGTGGAAAAACAGATCAAAAAACCCCAGGTCATAGTATTGTTTTTATAGTGACATTTTTTAGTCTCTTCAAGATACTGAAACAAAACATGTCTTAACAATATTTTATAGTATAAGATGAAGTCTTATTTAAAATGCACTACAACCTCCCCCAGAGAGCTAATGTAATACTCAGTTGTATACATAGAAATCTATGCTTTAGTCATTGAAACAGAGGCTTCTTCCTGTTTGGGGACCTCAGCTAAGTCTATGCAGCTTTTGTGGTTTGGCAGCTTGAACCTCTGCTAGTGTATGCCCTGCTCTCCTGTGGGGATGTTACTGGATTTGTGAGACAATACAGACTTTACTGTAGCATAGCCCACATATTGTAAAAAGAAGTGCTATGAACACACAGTATTCCTGAAGATGTTTCAGATTCCTGCCTGGATTCATCACGGAGTTTGATCTGAATCAGAAGACAGACCTGTTCTCTTGGGTGCCATCCAGAACCTTTCCCCTTTGAAACTTAGGCCTGCTCTTGCTGTGTCAGCTTGAAGAGGGCCTCATCCCTACAGGGACTTTAAAGCTTTTTCCTTTGGTGGGAAGTGTAGTGAAATCAAACCTCAGTGACCTTTTCGGAGACTTGCTGTGCAAATCTGATTGCACCAAGGCCAGTCCCCATAGTAAAAGTCGATTCTCTGATAATGATTTGGATTTGGTCCACTAAAGCTTAGGCTGTAGCTGTGATTTTTCACAGGGATGTCTCCCAGTTTTCGCCCTTTGCACTTCAGGAATGATTATTAGAGAAATGCCAGAGGATGACAAATTGCAGAAGGCCAGGGCAGGTATGATCTCAGGAAGAGAAACGTGTTTGACTGTATCAGCAGCAGTTGGCTAACCAGGGAAAATGCAGCTAGAATGCTGGATTTGAGCTCTGGTATAAAAAAGAGGTCATTAGAGACTTGATCAAGAAACGTTTCAGTGGAGCTAATTGGCAGGAAGCCAGTTGGAGGAGAGAACTGGAGGAGAAGTGCTACAGACTGTGACTGTAAATGTGAAGTTAAATTACAGAGGAGAAGGAGAAAGGAGATAACAAGGTGAATGTTCTTTAATGGGGGAAGAGGAAGGATTAAAACAAGTTTGTATTGCTGAGGGAGCAAGCCTGAGGAGGGTGGACGGCTACAGAGGGGATGGAAGTCAGGGATAAGAGTGAGTGCAAGGGAAATCAAAGGAGGATGGGGTAGGATAGGGACAAAGTTCAAGTAGCAAGTTGGAGGGTGTGGAAGAGTGATCTATTTTTGTATTTGTAATGGGGACAAAAAAAAAAAAAGGAAGAAAACCATACAAGATGCTTGGTAACAGTGGGAAGCTGAGGTTGTTCAGTATTTTGCCATGTTTCCTCAGGGAATATGGGGAGAGACATGGAAACAATATTCAGGTAGGCTTTTAAAAGGTGGTCAAGAGATGCTGAAGCAAAGTGTAAATGAGTGTCCAAGGAGGAGTTCAGGGATTGATTTAAAAAAAGGAGAAAAGAAGTGATGAATTTATTAGGATAAATGAATGTAGGAATCGAGATGCTGGGATGGATTCCTTCTACTGCAATGTTCTGGTTAATCTTTATTGATAAAGACAGGCAGTCAGGTGGAATTCCCCTTCTTTAGCTGAAGTAGTGAGCTTCTGATGAAGTATGTTCCTTGATGTTTTCTGTTTCTGTGCAAAAGGCTTCCCAACTCGAGTCTTTGGGATACAAGAAGTCTCTATAAATGATTAAGGCTCTCCCATTTCTTTGTAACCTGTTTACTTGACAAACCTCTTTTGGAAAACTGGAAAGTTCCTTGTTCATTGGGATTATACACACTTCCCTCTAACAAAAGCAGGTTGAGTCAGTCTTGAAATATACTTAGTATTATAATGCACAGAGAACTGGAGCCATAAGGAAGGTGGAGAAGCTTAGCATTTGTCTTTCATCTCTGCTTTACAGCAGCAGACTTCACTCTTCTCTGAAAGCTAGTAATAAACATTGAGTTCTATGTCCTTTTAGGTTTTTTCTTGATTTCTTTTTAATTTCCTCTTTTGATCAAGATTACCTCATATCTGTAACTTTTTGAGAAGGATTTGACATTTAATTCACTTACAAAATACTGTGGATCAAAGCAAAAGACAATTTGCTTTTAAGTGAATAGTTACATCTATCTTACGTGGAGGTTCATCCAAAATAGCCTTAGTTGACAAGTGTAGAAAAAGATTGCAAGCTGCCATTTCAGAAAGAAGGTTCCGATGAGTTTTCTTTTAGATGCTTATAATCATCATAGAATCAACTAGGTTGGAAAAGACCTTTAAGATCCTCAGATCCAACCATTACCCCTTGTGATCATTGGAGATCATCTGTGATTACCGACTGTGTCCTTCAAAAAAAGGGACTTCAGTAACTTAGGTCAGGTTCCAGAATGACTGTGCATACTTTAGTATATGCTAAACGTTCGCAGTTTGGTATTTGGACTGAGTGTGACTCTTGGTATCAGTAGTAGTTATACCAGCTGTGTCACAGAGTTTTGCCAAAGAAAGGTCATGTTTCTAGCCAGACTCAGCTTTATCATATTTGAGAGCATAGCTTTTGTCTGGTTAGCTAACAGTGAAATAAACTACTGGCTGAAATCCAGAGTATATTGGAGAAAGGATCCTGTTAGGATCTTTTTATTCCTAGATAGCCTCTTGGATGGTGTTTTCTGTTTCAGTAAAGCAAAATACGGCCATATAGAATTTAATTCCAACCAGCCCAAGCTATTTTGCCATCCTTAAATTGATTGCTTTATGGCATTTACATTCTAGGTACATCATATATTTAGTAGGAAGATGAGGATGTTTCATATGTAAAAAGTAAGAAACATCTTTAACTATAATCTGTAAACAGAGTCCTTTAACTTAAGCTTCTTTAGGAGATTAAGATGCTTAAAGCCAGATGTGGAAATATATTTTGACTTTTAGATGTGCAGATGAGTATCTAATACAGCTTTACAAAATAAATGAACTCATCGCCCAACTCTTACAGCCTGGGGGTGTCAGATAGTTGAAGTACTTGTTATAACTATCTTGAGATATCTGAGATTACAGTTGAAAACTTGATTGTAGGTCTCCAGAGCACTTCTGAAAATGTCACTCACAACTTTTGCCTTACAAAGGGCTGAAATGCTGTGGTTTTTTCCACTTAAAGCTATTATGGCTGTTAAGCTGTTTGTTAACGCTGAAAGTTGGCAGTTAAATGGCAAAAAGGCCTAAGTTGAAAGCTGGCAAAATGGGGTTTTATTCATCTTTTTGCTTTCTGAACTAGGTTAACTAAGTTTTATGAAAATAAAGAGAAAACCTGATGGTTTCTGAGGGGTAGAGCAAGAAGCTCAAATTCCTATTTTACACCTACCATTTTCTTACAGTTCTGTTTTCCTCTTAGAGCCAGGTACAGAAGAAATAAAAAAACTCCTTCTGCTTTTACTTGGTTGTGCAGTTCAGGTAAGTTTAATGATGTTTATGTCTGTATGAAATAGTTTTAAGTGTTGCGGATCTCTTTTCTTACTGTTTTGATGCTTTGACCTTCCTTTCTGTATTGGTACTATTACCTTCCTGGAAAATACGGATATTCTTACAGTTAAAATGGCTACAGCGTCTCATGTTTTATTGTACAAATACAGCAAACTGTGTATATACCATTTCTAATAGTTATTAATTGATTAATTGTAATGATGTTATTTACCTGATGCCATAAGGAAAGGAAGAAAATGGTAAAGTTTTACTTCCAATTATCTTACTGATAAATCTTACTAATAGTGTTTCTCATATTTAATGAACTTTTTGGATGGGCTGATGTTCTTATTAGGGAAATTTGTACCATTCAGCTAATTAAAGTGAAAAAATAGAACCAGTTATATGTTCATAACAACTTAAATAATTGAGTACTAAAGGAGGACACTGAAAAATACCTGTGGAACTCACTATCATAAAACGTGAATAAGTAGCTATTCTAAGAAATCTCTTCCTTGCCCCATTTCAATATCTGTTTTTTCTTTATCATTTTGTTAGTGTTGAAAGTTATAATTACTGTAACATGGCATAAACCAAGTATGTATTGGTTCACAAGATTATTGGATAATAACTTAGTTATGTGATATTATGTCAGCTTTATTATTTTAGCTCTTAGGTATGCAAAGGAAGAATTAAAATATTCATAGATATAGATATATATATAAATGTATATAAAATAGATGTCTTTGTTTTTAGTGTCAGAAAAAGGAAGAATTTATTGAAAGAATCCAAGGACTGGATTTTGACACTAGAGCAGCTGTTGCAGCCCATATTCAAGAGGTATACTGGGGTTTTCTGTGCTTTTAACTTATTTGGAGGTGGAATATTGTGTTGTAGGAAGATTAATTGCATTTGTTGAAGAGCAAGTAAATCAAATATGTGATTTGGATACCAAGTGGTTTTAGTAAGCCAAAAATGCCTTCATTTTTTAACTTGGTTCACAGAAAGATTTCATGATTGAGGTTTTTTTTGGCCTACATTGTTAAAGCAGGACCAGGGAGCAAGTTTGTTGCTCCAAGAAATTCTTATTGTAGTTTAATGAATTTGTCATGTGCAAATTTATTTATAAAGTATAATTCTAATCTCATGTATGTGATATGTAATAGATATTAGGTCATTGTCACCTTTTGCTTCTCATTTTGCTAGAAGTACAAGGTGCTACTTTGAAGTATTCCATTACCTACAGTTTAATCTACTTTAAATGGTTTTCTATACCTTGTCTAGAGAGTTTAACCCGTAAAGTTTCAGCTTGATTTTCTTTATGTCTCCTTTCTATCTCATCATTTAAAGGGGATGGTTTTTCTCTTCCATTTCATTCTGTGCAGGTAACTCATAATCAGGAAAATGTGTTTGATCTGCAGTGGATGGATGTCATTGTACTGACACAAGAGTATGTTGAACCTCTCTTGAAAAATATGGCATTGCATTTAAAAAGGCTTATAGATGAAAGAGATGAGCACTCAGAGGTATGGGTGATGTTTTTTGCTTAAGAGAAATATAAGACATACTTCTTTTAAGATGATTCAGGTTACCATTTTTATAACTAATAGTTTAATGTATGTTCTGCTAGCATATATAAGCAAGGATTCCTTACTGCCAGAAAGTTGTCTCAGGTAGTGTTGGTGTGCATACTAGTTGTTGAATACTGTGACAAACTAGGAAAGGTAATAGCAGATGATCTTTTCCATGTAACCAGAGTCTATAACAACTTTAAATAACCTTCATCTGTAGCTGGAAACAGAAAATCCAAAGCTGTATCAGCTGAACTTTCCAGGAATCACTGAACAGTTTGCAAGCCATTTACTGAAGGATGTCTGTCACATTACTGTATCCTGTTGTACAGGTTTGAACTGGAGCAGGATCCATACTAGGAGAGGGAGCTTTTACAAGCTTGTCATGTGGTACAGTCACTGTTCTGTGTGAGAATCAAGAAACAGAAGTGTATTAAATAAAAACTGCAATTTGTGAGTCATCTTGATGGTCCCAGTAGAGTGTGGATATGTTCATGTTACAATTATTCCAAATGTTCCTTTGACAGCAACTGTCTGTCCAGTTCACAGCCTTGACGAGTAAAACAAACTGGACCATGAGGCCAGAGAATGTATGGTAATGCTTTTCTGCAACAAAAAGGAAAAGTAACTTTAAAATACAAAAGATATAAAATACAAGAGAGCACTGATAGTTTTGTGGACTTAAAAGGCTAAATACGAGTAGTTTAAGAACAGCCAAATGGTACTGTTAGAGGTGTTTGGTTTTGTTTTGCTTTAGGCACAGAGGTGTATTTAGGGCTTCTGACTTCTTTTAGGGCAAAACTTTTCCATTATTCTTTGCTTCATTTCAGTCTTTGATTTATTGAGGCAGTGAATTATAGTAGTTTCTGACTTAAAAGGCTCTCTGGATGCAGTTTTGTATTGTTTTATCTCTTTATTTTTGAAACTCCTTAGACTATCATAGAACTCTCAGAAGAACGGGACTGTCTCCGTTTCCTACCTCACGCATCCGCAGCACAATCACCTTGTGGATCTCCTGGCATGAAGCGCACTGAAAGCAGACAGCACCTCTCAGTAGAGCTAGCAGATGCCAAAGCAAAGATAAGAAGGCTTAGGCAAGAGCTGTGAGTACATGTACATCACAGAAGCGTGTTCAGAATTACAGGGATTTAAATGTTGTTTATTTCACACAGTAGTAGTTCCCTCTAGACAAATCCTTCGTTCTTTCAGGTGTTAAATTACAGTTTCAGATGCTTTTTTTTTTACTTACTGCACCCCAGGAAGCTTAATTTTTATAATATGAGGATATCTGGGGACCAGTGTGACAAATACAACTTTTCATCTGTGTTTGTCTTAATTTGTATTATGAATTATATCAATGTTTTAACCATAAACACATGGAAATCAGTGAACTGGTGCTGTGCTAATTTTGTGTCTTTTGTACTCTGAACTGACTCTGTTTGAGCAATCCCTTGAGCATGTTACAATGCAGTACTGAGCTCTTTGTTCTACATAAACTGTTTGTCTTTTAGAAATACAGCTAATCTAATGCAGCCTTGCCTTTTCTCTTACATATTGTGTCCATATTGTTCAGAGGCAAGTTCTTTGTGCTTCCTCTGTTGTTCATTATCATTAATGACTGTCTGACTGTAGTTTTAATATATCTGTGTTTATATATGCTTGTAAGACAATAGCTTTGCACTTGAGGCAGTTATGGGGTGACACTCAAAAACAATTACATGGGCAGGCAGGTAGGGACTGAAAGCAAGAGATGTGTCCTCAGCATTCCAGGATAAGTGACAAAAACATCATTTTTAAAAGGAGATTGTGCTGTAGAGATTCCTGATCAGCAGCGTGATTGAGTTACCTGTTTCTTGTTGGAAATAAAGTAAGAAATAGTCATCTGTGGTTCATTCATGGTGTATGACACATCTTCACTTGTTGCAGGCAGGAAGAATTTATCATTAATTTCCTGTCCCCCATCTCTTTGTTTCTTTCTGTGTAGAAGATTCCTTGTCTGCACAACACTTGTTTGCTCATGCCTTTCAATGCTGTTTCACTCTACAGAGAAAACTGTAGTGCCATGCCACTTTACAGAGAAAAATGAAAGAAAGAAAGGGAATCCTGCAAACCAAACTCCTCTGAATCTCTTGACCCACTGCAAACCTGGATGCAGTGAAACAGACCTTGAGTTTACTGGCAGGGGGTGGTCTTTTATATCTAAGGAATGTATAGTTTGTAAAATGAGTAAATTTTATAGCTTGGGTCAGTTACAGTTTCTTACAGTTTCCAGCTTTTACATTCATCCAGTTAAGGGTTTGCCCTCTTCTCCTGCTAATGGTGACCTCTTAGCTAGGGGTATATTCCCCTCCTTCACCTCATCCAAGTGAAAAATTAGTCCCATTGTAACAAAGATCCTTGTTTTTCACGTTCTAATTAAAACCTCCTTTTTCCCTTCTATTTTATGAAGAAAGCTGATTCAGTAAGTGGCTACTTACTCTGTCTTCATAGTCTTGAAACAGATCTGAGCAGTAGTGAAGAGTTAGGGAACAATAACTGTCAAGTGGAGAATCTGTTTCTCCCTATAGCAATGTGTAATGTTGTTTTAGCAGAATGAAGTGTGTGCCGTATGAACTTAAAATACAAACATCACATCTGAAGAGATTAAGTATGTAAACCAACTTGATATAGTTTAGAAACAGCATAAATAAAGAGATTTTTCTTTCAATCCAGCATATCTCATGGAGAGAGGAAACAGGTAAAATTAAATGGGAAGTTGAAGGTAGCAGAAGTCAGTTACCAGCTCACTGGTCTGCTCTTAGCAGCGTTTGTGATCAGATCATCTCTAGCTGGCTGGGTTAAGTATCTGGTTGATTTACTCAGAGCATCCCCTTCCCCCACTCCATCTTGGTCTTCATGAAGAATAGAGGACAAAAAGATAGGGCTCTTTTTTTCCTGATGTCTGTATTATTATGTGTCTCCTGAAATGAGCCCGCCCAGGATATTCTATAAACAGCTGCACCAAGAAAATTAGTGAAAAAATTGCTGTTATTAGTTTGATTGACAGTTAATAGATAGCCTAAACACTGCACACTGCTATGCTCTGTATAATTTAGTACAATCCTCTCTAGTCTGGAGCTGAAGCATGCAATTAGGGCAACAGTGATGGCTCAGAGCATCTCACATTTTGCACTCTATTTGAATTCAGTTCGTAAATAAATTTCCTTTATGCATAGCAGTATATTTAAAATACTAGACTTTGAATTAACTTCTGTATGTGGCATTTGGTATTAAATGCTGAGTGGATTTGGTAAATTTAAAACTAGATTCATTCCAGAGTTGAAAACGTTCAGCTGAAAATCTATTTATAATCTGGTTTTGGCAATGAACCTGGTTTAAGATGCACTGCAGCTAGTACAGTTTCATACAAAGGGTCTGTAAAGATGGCTCTTTCAGTTGGATGCAAAACAGCTATTTGAGGCTTGTAACAGAGAAACTCCAGAAGTGGAAATTGCACACCTAATTTTCTATATTACGTCCTGTGTCTTTCTGTGGAGAACGATAATACAGGAATATGAATGTTAATAGGAAAGTTACAGTGATCTAACATAGCAGAGAATACATTTGTATTCCTGTATGGTTTCTGAACACCCATGCAGAGGGAAAGCTCTGGTATCTGCTGTGCACAGTCAGCTATGCATAGATGAACCCTTGTATACTTGGAGGCTGTCAAGAAAGATAATTCATGGTGAGATTTGGCTCATTTTTTAAAACAACTGGTCTAGTTTTGTTTAAAACAAATATATTTTTCATTAGTATGATGACTTTTAGATTGTATTATATGCTTCAGTCCATTAAATTCTCTTATTTCCTCCTTTTTGTTTCATACTTTTATTCCAAAACATTAAATCATACAGTAACATGCTTGACTATGCAATCTATCTTTGATAGATCTGAACTATTGGAAATGGCTGGTTTTTTCCACAGTGAATACTGGTTGTTGTGAGGTGCAGTTGAACTTTGAACATTGGGTATTCCATGTCTTTGAGAGAATTAAATATTTCCTTTGCACTTAGTGTTTAATGAACTCATTTGTTGAGTATTGAGAAGCTGGAAGTTAAGAATTAGTCCTGTAAAAGCTGTAGGATTCTATGGTTTTCTTATTACAGAGATCGACATAGACTGAAACAGACACCGTGGTGTTTCTATAAAATTAAAATTCATTAAGCATTTCATAAAACTAAGGTGGTGAAGTTCCTCATTCTTTTAATGGATAAAGGCATCTGAAAACCTTCGCTCTTCTCCGTAGGAAAAATAACATCAATCTAAAGGTGCTTTGCGAATTGGCTTTACCTGCTCTGTGACAGGGTGTATCAGTGGTCACTGTCTGCTTCTCCTGGGAAATATTTGGACCTTTTGAATGTATATTTTAAAATTAGTCTAAGTTTGCTTTTGGATGTGAATCTGGTGCACATTCATGTGCATTGTCTGGGCTTTTCTACCAAAGAAGTTCTTTATCACAGAAAAATATCCCTTCTTGCACCCCAGTGTTTTCTGCTCCACATCTCCATGAAACTGTGGATTAAAAAAGGGAAGTCTCACAAATCTTAGTGTTTTGTTGTCAAATGAGATGACGGTTACCACGTTTTGCAGTTGCATCCAACTGGTTTGTGTTTTCTCTTTTAAGTGAGGAAAAGACTGAGCAGTTGCTTGACTGTAAGCAAGAGCTTGAGCAGATGGAAGCTGAACTGAAGAGACTTCAGCAAGAGGTACAGGGTTTGCAGATGTATTGTTTAATAAAAAAAAGGGGAGAAAAAAGTGGCCACCACCAGAACAATTCTCCTCCCTCCACCTTCTCTTTGTCTTAGGAAGTATGGTTTCATGCATTTCTTTATTTTGCATTTTGGCCACCAAATCATAGAATGGTTTGGGTTGGAAGGAACCTTAAGATCATGCAGTTCCAATCCCCTGCCACAGGCAGGGACACCGCACACTAAACCACGTCACCCAAGACTCCATCCTGGCCTTGAATGCTGCCAGGGATGGGGCATTTACCACTTCTTTGGGCAACCTGTTCCAGTGCCTCACCACCCTCACAGTAAAGAGCTATTTCCTTATATCTAACATATAAAATACATGGTTTTCTTCTTTACTTTTTGTCGGTATTAATGTATATCCTTCTTCATTACCCAGACTTAAGTAATGAAGCAACCATATAACCCTTCAGCGTGTACTGCCCAGTATTCTTGCCTTTAATTTCTATGTTTTTGTATTTTCTAGAATATGAATTTACTCTCAGATGCCCGTTCTGCACGAGTGTATAGAGATGAATTAGATGCCCTTCGTGAGAAGGCAATTCGAGTCGACAAGCTTGAAAGTGAAGTCAGCCGCTATAAGGAGAGGCTGCATGATATTGAGTTCTACAAAGCTAGAGTGGAGGTATAGTAAGGAAAACCTCACTGAATAACCATCATTTTGTGTTTGATCTGGCTTTCTCAAAGTTATTTTCATGACTGAAATATTGGGATGTAAAAACGGTGTCACAGCTTCTGGCTTTGGGATATATGTTAGTTGGTCTTTGTGATAAATAACAGTTTTTAGGTAAGAGTCGCTGTGTCTTAACGGCATGCAGTCTGATTTGAAGTCAGCAGTATTCACCCTAGCTCTAAGCCAGCAAGATCAGTAGGAGCCTCTGTTTAGGATATTGATAAATCCAAGGAGGAATTGCTTAAAAATAGGCTATAAATGTGATAATTCATTTCTCCTCTTGTGGGTCTTCTAAGAGAAGGTAATTTTCCAAGTAAAGTGTTGAGGAAATAGTGGCTATACATGTAAATAAGTGTAGGATGACTGCATTCCATGGGTAAAATATACTAAAAAGAGATACACTGATACCAGCCAAGAGACACACCTACAGTTCTGTCTGAATTAGGAGCTTAGGAAACCAGTCATCAGCATGCAGGATTTTATCAGGCCATAATTCTGCCTGTAAATGGCCAAATTGTTGGGTGAATGTCAAGGCGGCAGAATTTGTGAAAGAAACATTTGTGGGAGTCAGAACTAATGAAAGACATTTTCAAGGTGGTTATTATAAAAAGAAACTCTTAGAAAAGCTGGAAGAACTCGAAACGAATGCTTGTTGGAAAAATATTATGTTGCCTAGATGTAGTTGCTGAGATACTGGTATGAAGCCTTTTCTTTAGAGTCAAAATGACTAAAAAGCAAAACCAAGATACTAGGCTAGATTGTGGCACGGGATATTTGTACATAACTTCTTCATTTAATGTGGCCCCTTGGATTAGGGCCTGGATAGGATGTCAGGTATTCATTCGGTCCTTCTGCTTTAAGCATGGTATTTTTTATATACCCATTCTCCTCCAAATAAAAGCTTGGTATTAGCCAGGGCTTTAGGACCTGAGTGATGAGGTGTCCACAGCCTTTTATAGCAGCCTTTCATACTTTAATGATGACTTTACCAGTTCTGAATACAGTTCTGAATTCCGTGTTTTCTCTGCGCCTTCCAGTGTAGGAACTCCAAAGCAACATCTCAACATTGTGATCTATGGTAACCTCCAGATTCTCTTCCCACTGAACTGCTACCTAGACATGACACAATATCCCCAATGTTCTAGTTACTGCATCCGAAAAATGTCGTAATACTGATGACCAATGATACAGCATCCTCTAGAAAGAATTGAAACCTTTTAATGAATGTATGCTTCATATGTCACAGCAGAATTTAGCTACTACTGATAAAAGCTGATGATAATGAAGAAGGGAAAACTGCAAGGCAAAACCCAAATATTTTTGATGTTCAATTGTAGATCCTTCATCTGAAATTTCTAGTAGCTTTATTGAGAAATAAAGCATACCAACCAACATGATAGTTACTTGTTTTTTAATGGAAAATTAGATGGAGAGTTTTTCAAAGGGAACTGCAGTGTAAAAAAGCTAACAATGGAGTGTACTGAGAGATAGGTGCATGGTGCAGGCTGAGATGTTGTTAAAGGGGCTTTAGACATTTCTGAAACTTAAAAATGTCATGGTTCCCGAGCCTTGTTATTATTTTCAAGATGACCTGTTCTTAGCCTTGCTTGTGGAAATTAATTTTACCATCTTACTGTGTAATGTGAAATAATCTGATGAAATTGGAAGAAGCTTTCTCAAGATATACCAAATACATACCTTAGTAGCTGTCACTGGAACATCCATTCTTGAGGACGCTCCAAATCTGCCTTCACTCACCACTTAAAAACATGGGCTGGGAACCACATTCCAGCTGTGGATCTTTTCTCAGTGTTCTACATACTTTAAACAAGATGTTGCTATTCAGCATGAGCTCAGTGATAAAGGTCCAGTGCTGTGGTTTATGTTCCCAAATTTCCTCGAAGTTTGTTGGCTGTTACCTACATGATGCAGGAGTTCAGCATACCTGGGGCTGTTGGAAAATCTTGAGTGGTAAGCATTAGCATGAGCTTGATAATGCATCTTAGGAAACCTTTATGTAGGAGCTGCTTGAAAACCATCTTACATGAATGACTTTCTAAGTCATGATTGTATGCACTACTGTTGTAAGAGGGACTGAATGCATATGTTTAAAAAACCTAGTAAAGGAAAAGAGAATAGTGTACAGGATTTGAAATCACTGAAAACATGTTGAAACTGTAAAACCCCCTAAAATTGGTTTACATGTTTCACAGCTTTTAAGCTCTGATTTTTCAAGCATGCTTGAATGGAGACAGATGTTAATTAGTTAGGTTTGCTTCATAATAATAATTACAAGTGAATTTAATATTTGTGTAGGGAGGAGTATGAAGGATAAATATTTATGTTCTATTCACTAATCTTTCTTTCAGAGTTTGCAGCTGAATTGCGAAAAGTTGTCTTTATATCATGAGTAAAATTGCCAGTTATATGTTTTTACCCAATATTATTTTCATCAGATGTCATTAAAACAATCCTCTATGTACATAAATCAAAGCTGTTTGGACCTTTGATTGTGGTTGTATTTTAAGAACACGTTGCATTTCAGCATCATGTCCTGACTTTGGGCTTAAGTAAGTTGTAAACCTGATTATGGCCTATAGAAAAATTACTCTCAGGTTTTATCCTCCATACCCTGCAAACCAAAGAGTAAGGAGTTCAGTGTGATAAGATAAATTAGGGACTGAAAATGAGTATCTCCATCCGCCTCCAGTCTTTGACAATGGCCAATAGTAGATGCTTAGAGGAGAATAAAAGAAAAGGGTGAGCACTTGATGGTGCTTTCCTGTTGTGCTGTCCAGCCTCCAGCTTAGGGAAATCACACTCAGAAGTGGTACTTGGGGGCTTTCTGCCCTTCTCTTGCATGAATTAGGTAACTCTCACACATGTAAGCCTTTTACATCTACACAATAATGTAGCAACAAGTTCCACAATTCAGTTCAGTGGTGTGTGAAGTAATTCTGTTTGTTTGAGCCTGACACCTGTAATTTATATTTGATGTCAGTCTTTTGCTTAGCTGTAGTTCATATATGTGCAATACATCTTTCCAGATCAGATCTCAAATCACAGACATACTTATGGTTTGATTGTAGTTATGAACACCTTACTTATTCCTGTGTGCTTTAGAGACTATTTAATATCTCTTGAATTATGTAAAATTTACTTTTTATAAAGATTTCATAAGTTAGTTATGTGAAATTGCTGTAAATATGGGGGCTTTATGTAAATAGTCTACTACAGCTTCCAAATAAATGTTTTAGCATTAGAGAAACCTTTCTGAAACCAGTTATGATGTGTATCAACTTTGTATGGAAAGGGAATACTTCTGTTGTGAGTTTTTCTTGTTGCTTAATTCTTGCAGGAGTTAAAGGAAGACAATCAAGTGTTGCTAGAAACAAAGACAATGTTGGAAGATCAGTTAGAGGGGACCCGAGCCCGTTCTGATAAATTACATGAGTTAGAAAAAGAGAATCTACAATTAAAGGCTAAATTACACGATATGGAGATGGTAAGTGTAAATGGAGGATGGCAGAGACAACTGATATGCATTGAATTTCATATCCATTTTTAATAGAAGAACTTCCAGTCCCAGTAGTGGGAGAGAGGAGGAAGGAATGTCTTGATTTAGTATAACAAGTTTTAGATACATTTTCCTACAGTTGCTCTGGTTCTACCTAGAGAAGGAAAAATTGCAAAAGCAGTACTCTTCCTAAAGGCAAGACAGTGCTTAATTGGATAGCTAAAATATGATGATGATGAGTTACAGAGACTCATTAGTAAATATGATAGGATCCATTGTTTTTTATGTGAAGATAGTCTTTTGTCACTCAAATGCTTGGATGCAAGAGGTTATTCATATTTCAAATTCTGGCAGTATAGTGACATATTTATCAGAAGGTTATTCCCAAAATAATTTTCTGGTTTAACCAGTTCTACTCCAAAGAGTAAACATGCTAAAATATAAAGTCAATTTGATATATTATTACATATTATAATAAATACACTGTCATGTATACTTTGTATACTTCCTTTGCTGATACTTGCAGAGAAGTGAACTTTGAAAAAGAAACAAGTAATCACTGCCATAGGTTCTGATAAATAGAGGTTCTTCTCTGCATAATCTTCTTTGCTAGTTGCAAGTTCTCCATACTTTTTCACTCCCTGTCTCACTGTGTGTTAAGACACCAGAAAATGCACTTTTGCATTTCTCTGTGGCATACTTGATACTAAAATACTGTGTATGTTGAGACATCCTTTTTTTAATGTTACATGTGAAATACCTTTTAAGGAGCGTGATATGGACAGGAAGAAGATTGAGGAACTCATGGAGGAAAATATGACTCTAGAAATGGCTCAGAAACAAAGTATGGATGAATCATTGCATCTTGGCTGGGAACTTGAACAGATAAATAGGACTACTGAACTTTCTGAAGGTAAACCTAGTAATACTTGGAACTTAATAGATAAAATAGAAAACTTGGAAGCTCATTTAAGGTTCTGTATGCTGTAGCACAGATCTTAAGTTACGTTGCTTTACTGTTCTCCAAGTTAAAAAAGACTTTTTTAGGCTTTTCAGAGTAATTGTTTGCAGAGTAATTGTTTAGCTATGGCAAGAGTTTTGAACCTTCCAACATAGCGTGCTTGGTCATACATTGGATCCATACAAATCGTTTGTGGAAATGTAGAGATACATCCTCAGTTGCAGGAGACAAATCTCTGCTGTGATTAAGAACATCAGGATGAGTAGAACGTTTCCTTTCATGCATCTACAGTGTTAACTGTTGGGTAAGGAGATGGGTCGTTAATCCTGACTAGCTCTATTCACCAGGAATGCATTGGAGGACTGTCAAAAACCTCAGTCCCCTAAGCCTAAAACTGAAAGGTCCCAAGAACTCGAGGTAATAAGTAACCTTTTTTTAATGGTGTTTTTCTCTTACAGTGCCACAGAAATCACTCGGTCATGAAGTGAATGAACTGACATCAAGCAGGTTGCTGAAGTTGGAAATGGAAAACCAAAGTTTGCTGAAGACAGTGGAAGAGCTACAAAGTGCAGTGGGTTCGGTAGAAGGCAGTAGCTCAAGGATCCTGAAAATGGAAAAAGAAAACCAAAGACTTAGCAAAAAGGTAATCATCAGTGTCTGGTTTGAACTGTGTATGAGTTACTTGATGCTGCTTGCTGTTTTATGAATTACTGTTGGTTTAGGTAAAGTATTACAGAGCCTAAATAGTGTTTGTAAGTTTATGGTAAAAAAAGAAAACCACCTCAGAGGTTTTTATGTTTTCTGGTTACGCTTTTTCATTGATGTAAGACTGTGACCATTTTATTCAGAATTGTGTTATACCATTGAGGAGAAAATTATTGACATATTGGGGACATAATATGTAATGAAAGTGTTTTAAGATACTTGATAACTTTATATTAATTTCTGTAATTATTGAGTAGGGGAAGTTATGTGTGCAGGGGTGAAGGGTGATAAGGCTGAACAGAAAAACTTGGTCATATATCTTCATAGTGAGAAGATGGGCCAGGGAACTGATGAGCAAGTGAATTAGAGGAATTTGTCAGATATTTCTGTGCTGATCTACAATATTTTACTCTCCAAATTATCTGTATCAAGTAGAGTGATTTAGTGATATTTATAGAGAATAAAAAAGGGGGAAAAAATGGGAATTAATTACAGTGGAGTGAAATGAAATAGCTTTTTCTTCAGCAATATTTCAGATGTTAGACTATTCTTGGAGTTGTTAAGAGATCATTAAAAAACCTAAATTGAAAGAAATCCCTCGTGTATTCCATGCTCCTGTGCTTTTTCTGATTTCTTAACAATATGGTGGGTTTTAAAGCAGCCTCTGTGCTGCTTTGGGTTTCTGCACAGTACCAGAGTGAAGCTAGGAGTGTGCAAAAGAAGGAATAGGTATATAAGGTACATTATATAATATATATATATGTAGGTATATAATGTAGAAGAAAAGTTGGGGCTGTTCAGCTAGAGAAGCTGCGTGGAGACCTCAGAGCAGTTTCCAGTGTCTGAAGGGGGCTCCAGGGATGCTGGAGAGGGACTCTTCATGGGGGGCTGGTGCGATAGGACAAGGGGTGATGGGTTCACACTGAAACAGAGGAAGTTCAGGTTGGAGATAAGGAAGAAATTCTTTACTGTGAAGATGGTGAGGCACTGGAATGGGTTGCCCCGAGAAGCTGTGGTTGCCCTATCCCTGGCAGTGTTCAAGGCCAGCCTGCACAGAGCCTTGGGCAAAGTGGTCTGGTGTGAGATGTCCCTGCGCATGGCAGGGGGTTGGAACTGGATGATCTTAAGGTCCTTTCCAACCCAAACCATTCTATGATTCTATATAAGCAAGCAATAGTAGATCCTTGTGATTGTCTGACACTGTTCCTACCACTCTGGATGTCTGGCAATATAGAATCATAGAATAGTTAGGGTTGGAAAGGACCTTAAGATCATCCAGTTCCAACCCCCTGCCATGGGCAGGGACTTTTCCTCACTTGCCCCTAGAAACAGTGTTCTGAATGGTGATCAGTTCAGCAGAAAGCTTGAAGTAGAATAAAATGTGTTATGAATCCTGTACACATAGTCTGCTTCTGTCTTCTCCTTCGCAAAAACCAATGACAGCTCCAGTATCCCTATAAAATGTGCACTGGTCTGCTAAGCAAGTGGCCAGGAACATCTGAGTTTGAGGAGAAGAGGGAGAGGGAAGCAGAAGACTGATCGAACATTAGTATTCTCATCGCAAGAGAAGGATTTAATTCAGGTTCTGGCCTAATTGTTGCCATGCTTTCTGCAAATTCCGTTCTGCTACCTTTTGTGATTTTATTGCCCTGTATTCTTTAGCAGCAATATAATGTATAATTCAGATAACTTGTTTCTAAAAGCTTTCCCATGCCTGCGATCTGAGTTATGTCTGGACTCCTCTAGGATCAAGTAATGCATCAATGGACTTGAGTTAAGAGTATGAACCTTCCAGCAGATGATTGTTTAAAAATGCAATGTGCATGTTGTTTTCAAGTGACTAATTACAACTTATACCTGAGAGAAAAATCACACTTGTGTATTTTCACTTATGAGCAGTTTTGTTGTCTGGCAACATTGCAGGCTGGAACCATCCGCCAAAACAAACCTCTGGGTTTAATTCCCAAGGAATCATCGTAGTATCTCTTGAAAGAGTTAAGTAAAATTAAACACTCAGCCCTTGTAAGTTAAAAGGGACTTGGAGGAGCAGTTTAAATCTCACTAAAATGGAATTTTAAGAGAAAAAAAAGATGCTTGGAGAGGTATCCAGAGCCTAATAAAATCTGATGTTTTTCTTATGCAAAAGTACTTTATAGATACAGTCTGAGCCAGGGAAAAGTCTGGCAGAAAGAAATTTACTCCTAGAAGAGATGAATTGTTTCAGATAAAGAATAGAAAATCCCACGTGATTCTTAACTTTAACCTTTTTATTCATTTTTATAAGAGTACCTTCAACCCAGCTCAGAGTAATGCTATTGTCATTTGTAAGTACGTTGTAAAGAGCTTGTTTCTTTTTCCCTAGCTTGAAGAACTAGAGAATGAAATTAGCCAAGAGAAACAAAGCCTTCAGAACAGTCAAAATCTGAGTAAGGATTTGATGAAAGAAAAAGCACAGCTTGAAAAGACACTTGAAGCACTTCGAGAAAACTCAGAGCGACAAGTGAGTAGCAGAATTGAAATCTTAATGCTGCATTGCCCTGTACTGTTTTCTTCCTGTGCTTTTTTACAGGCATAAAGGGATTGTCAGTGTAGCAGACTTGCCAAAAGGACCTATCTGCAGCAAAACAGCTTGTCTGAGACCTGCAGCCAGTGAGAGACATGACTCATTTTTAGCTGAGGCTTTACTGTTAGTTTTAGAACTCTCTTAGTGTTCTGTAGTGCTGCTGTGGCTTTTGTGGGCTGTGCGTTTGCTGTGGTTGCTTAGAGGGTGTAGCTCAGCCAAAACAGAAAACTGGGAACTTTGGAGGTAAGCCAGGCACCTCTCAATGGAGGAAAACAGGTTCCAGACAGCTGGGCAGTGTTTGAAGTAATGCTGGAGTACTAATGAGAATTACAGCAGCCTGTCCCTCGAAGGGACCAGACCAGTGCGGCAGAGCTGCTCTGCTTGTGACTGTTCCTCCTGTGTCACCCACAGTCTTATTTGTCTGGGGTAGGATCCATCATACCCAGCTTCATAATATTCCCCTATACTGGAATGTTTTCTAGCTGTGGCTTATAGGTGGATGGCAGAATGTATTTTTGTTTGCCAGACACTGGGTCTTTGTGAAAGATTTGAGCTGTATTTGGGAGGGTTCTGGATGTCACTGGTTTGCCTGTGTCTAATGGGTGCTAACACCTTCTCAAGGGCTTTGCAGAGCAGTTCAGGGGACCTGTGGAAGGCAGCCATTAGGAAACAAGAGTTAGGGAAACTTCTAGAAACCCCGTATTTAGTAATCAAGTCCTTCAGAATCAGAGCTGCAGTTATCTTTTATACATTCCACTGATCTTTCTTGATGAGATCAGCATCTTTTTAGTTTAAAGTACAGCATTTTGAAATACAGAATGTTGTATTTCAAAGATCCTGATAAAAGCCCAATTTAATCAGTAAATAAAATTCCAGACATAGAAAAGAAAGGAAAAAAAGCTTGGCATTGAAGCTTTACTTTCATTTAAAGAGAACAGTAGGGATAACTTTAAAGAAAATAAGCCAGCTTGTCTTGTTTAGAAGTGTTAATTGCTATAAAAATTGTTTTACGCATTGTATTAGAGGTGTACTCCAGGGAGAAAAGAGCTAAGACTTTCTGGAATAAGTCCTAAGTCCCAATTCAGCCGTACTTAAATTGTTATAAACATGTTGGAGTAGGACTGACATTTCAGTGGGACTGTTCCTGCTTAAAATAACATACTTAGGAGCTCTGATGGGTTAGCAGCATCTTTCATGTCTTTTATGAATCCTGTGCTGAAACTTATGGGAGTCAACTATACAAGGTTTATTTGATTTCATCAAAATTATGGATGCATTGATCATGGTTTTTTGTTTAGTTTGGATTCTAGAGGCAGAATTGATGGAAAGGAATTGTGCATGTGCAGTAACATAGAAGAGAAGCTGTGTGAAGACCTCAGAGCAGCCTTCCAGTATCTGAAGGGGGCCTACAAGGATGCTGGAGAGGGACTCTTCATCAGGGGCTGTAGCGACAGGACAAGGGGTGATGGGGTTAAACTGAAACAGGGGAAGTTCAGATTGGTGATAAGCAGAAGTTCTTCCCTGTGAGGGTGCTGAGGTGCTGGCACGAGGTGCCCAGAGAAGCTGTGGCTGCCCCATCCCTGGCAGTGTTCAAGGCCAGGTTGGACACAGGGGCTTGGAATAACCTGATCTAGTGTGAGGTGCCCCTGCCCATGGCAGGGGGTTAGAACTGGATGATCTTAAGGTCCTTTCCTACCCAAACCATTCTATGATTCTATGAAGTTGTGTTTTTAGACACCTGTTTATTAGTTTCTAGTTAATGGCTTCAAAACAGTTTGGCATTGCTGGGGATGGAGCTGTAGACCCTGTAATTAATAGTTACATTCAGACTTCAATATGAAAGAACAGTCTGTTATTTTCTCAGGCTGTTTTTCAGAGCAACCAGCACTTTTGCTTTTCTCCCAAGCAGTTTCTTGTCGAAACATCCCTTATGCTTTGTTATTAGTGCATCCTTAAATATTGATCTAAACAGATGCTGGATTTTGCTCTCTGTTGTTACATACCCAAATAGTTTCAAATGGTTTGGAGTAACTGGAAGAGTCAAGAAATACTGAAAATGAAGACTTAAATGCTGCCTTTATCCTTGTAGTAGATCTGGGAATATGTTACTTAAGAAAATAATTCAGTTCCAGTAGGATTTACTTTCTCTGGAAGCTGTTGTGGAACAGCATGTCCAAGGGTTCTTTTTAACTCAAAAATTAATGGAACTTTGCTGTGTTTCTTCCCAAAGTGTTACTGACTGTGATCAGGATGCCCTCATATCCCACAGTACTTTTTCCAAGTGAAATAAAGACACTTTCGTGGCTCCCACACTTCCCACCACGTCAAATTTGGTTCAGAACTTGACTGCAGGTTTGTTTTTTGAGGCCACGCATCTCTGGGAATTAGAATTGAAGTAAAATAATCCAAATCTGGTTAAACACAAATGAAACTGAAATGCGAATGAGGAATGAGAAGCAGACTGAGCTTTGTTTTGCTTTGTGCTTGTGTTAGTTTTGGTTTCATGTTATCTACTAATAATATCCAAGAGGAAGATGCTTGAAGATTCACTTTGACTTATTTTGTTGTCAAACCTGCACCTGTGTACATACACAGTGTGTGTAATGCTTCAAATAAATACTTATAGAGTAAAAGGATATTTCTTGTTTTAACTAAAAATAAACGAGAAATATGATGTAATCTTTTAATCTTAGTAGCTTTCAGTTTATATATGGAAATAATTACTTGTTGGTGTGTTGCTCACCAGAGTTTACTGTTTTTCTACCCAAATTAGATTAAACTATTAGAACAGGAAAATGAACACTTGAATCAAACTGTAGCTTCTCTAAGACAACGCTCCCAAATCAGTGCTGAAGCCAGAATGAAAGAAATTGAAAAGGAAAATAAAATCCTTCATGAGTCCATTAAAGAGACCAGCAGCAAGTTAAATAAGATTGAATTTGAGAAAAAACAAGTCAGGAAAGAACTGGAGCACTATAAAGAGAAAGGGGAGAGAGCAGAAGAACTGGAGAATGAGCTGCATCGTCTGGAGAAGGAAAATGAGCTATTACAGAAGAAAATCACTACCTTAAAAATCACTTGTGAGAAGATCGAGGCCTTAGAACAAGAAAACTCAGACCTGGAAATGGAAAACAGGAAACTGAAGAAGACTTTGGATAGCTTGAAAAACCTCACTTTTCAATTAGAATCCTTAGAAAAGGAGAATTCGCAGCTTGATGAGGAAAATCTAGAATTAAGAAGAACAATTGAATCCTTGAAGTGTACAAGCATTAAAGTGGCACAGTTACAATTAGAAAACAAGGAGCTGGAGAGTGAAAAGGAGCAACTTAAAAAGAGCCTGGAGCTCATGAAAGCCTCATTTAGGAAGACGGAACGCTTGGAAGTCAGCTACCAGGGCCTGGACACAGAAAACCAAAGGCTACAGAAAGCCCTTGAAAACAGCAATAAGAAGATTCAGCAATTAGAAAGTGAACTGCAGGATTTAGAGTCTGAAAATCAGACTCTGCAAAAGAACTTGGAGGAGTTAAAAATCTCCAGTAAGCGCTTAGAGCAGTTGGAAAAGGAGAATAAGTTGTTAGAGCAAGAGACTTCTCAACTGGAAAAGGATAAGAAACAGCTAGAAAAGGAAAATAAAAGGCTTCGCCAACAAGCAGAAATCAAAGACAGTACTTTAGAAGAGAACAATGTAAAGATTAGTAACCTGGAAAGGGAAAATAAATCTCTATTTAAAGAAATAGTTGTCTATAAAGAGTCGTGTGTGCGCCTGAAAGAACTAGAAAAAGAAAACAAGGAACTCGTGAAAAGAGCCACCATTGATAAGAAAACCCTTGTCACTTTACGAGAGGTAAACAGAAATCAGTTACCACTCCTGGCATGACCTATTTGATATGTGAAGAAATGATACCTGTGTGTTTGAAAAAGATCTTATATTTTGCAGTTTCTGTGATTTAATCTGTATACTAATAGCATCCGTAATGGGTACAGTAAGGAAAGTGTTAGACAATTAAAATTTATACAGTCATGATAATCAAATGGAATAATAGAACCATATTACACTTAATTCTGTAAGGTTGCTTGCAGATTGTCATGGAGCCTTTGTTAAATGAATGTTGTTGAGATGCTTCATGTTAGCATTGGTTCTGGCTGAAACCTTTTCCCTTCACTGTAATGTTCAAAACCAAGTTTGAAAGGGAACTCCTACAGCAAGGAAGGGAGTGAACACCTAGGGTGAAATCATACTGTAGCTGCAGTGTGATGTCTGATCTAGCTGAATGGGAAGGAAAGGAGTTACCATTGAGTTATTCAAGTCATGTAGTCACAAAAGAGTCTTGCCTCAGCACTTCTAGGATTAAGAGTGCATCACTTTATTTACATGGTGATTCTGACTGTACCTTTCTCTGTGCAAGGACTTGGTGAATGAGAAATTGAAGACTCAACAAATGAACAATGACTTAGAAAAACTGGCCCACGAACTTGAAAAAATAGGCTTAAACAAGGAGCGCCTCTTGCATGATGAGCAGAGCAGTGATGACAGGTGAGGATGTCAGGGCCTACTTGGAACAGGCAGAAATGAGGCTCTTTTTTACTCATAAAGTAGTTCTACAGACTGGTTTTGTGCATACTCTGAGACTTTTTTAAGGCACATTAATAGACCCAGATTGGAACTTGCTATTCTTTGGGATAATAAGGTAGTTGATGTGCTTTTCCATTCAGCTGTCTCTGAAAGAGAGTTGCCACTTTTTGTCACCAAGAAATTTCTTGAAGTCTGTCAGTAGATAGAGCTAATGTATAATTAAAATGCTTTATGTTCGAGTTAGCAGCAGGAGCAGTAAAAGATAATAGAACCAAAGTGGGCTTTTTCCTTCTTGACTGCTTGACTGATAGAAAGGGTTTTTACACTTTGTCACACAGTGGTTACCTTAAACTGTCTCACTCTTTCCTTCCACTATTTCCTTCTAACTCTTCCTACCAAAAGGAAGCTGCTTTCCCACCCAGACTGGTTGGGAAGTGCCCCATACTTGAGTGTCTCCAAAACTTCATAGTGGCTCTATCACTCTACCACACCTGCCATTATAAAGCAGCTGCTATCCTGACATCTGTTTCTTCTGCTGTATGTTGTGTTCTGTCTTGTCCTGCAGGGATTTAGGCAAAACTTGTGACAGAAGAAAAGCAGACTAGCATGGGCTTCCAGCCAAGCTTTATTTCATGATGCTATTCAGTTGTGCTATTGAAGAAAAAAAGAAAAGCTGCTGTCACGATCTGTCATTATAACTGATTGTCGTGAACATTTAGATTGATTTTGGGTCTTCTACATCAAAATATCTGTATCTATATCCCCCCCACCCAATCAAAATCAGTTTCTCTTTCTTGCTGCCAGTGCTCTGTAGCTGGGATGGTGCCAGAATCCTGTATGACGAATCTGTTACCACCTCTTGTTTTGTGCTTGTGTCTTTCATCCACCTTTATCAGCTCACAGACCAGGAGTTCTTCTGTCAGGAAAAGTCCTCAGAACTTGACTAGTCAAGAGGTCTGTTCTGATTTAAGTATCACTGTGTCACACGAGTATACCAGACAAAGAAGAATTATCGTTGGGCTGAGCTGAAGCTTAAAATGCTTAGATGAATAAATCCAGATTGAGCAAGGTTTTTCTAACCCATATGCTAGATTCTAAGTGGTTGGAGTGAGTGCTCCCATAAAGGGAGAGAATGTTGTTCTGTGAAGCTGCTTTTGTAGATTATACTACATGAAAAAAATCATGAGGCTGCATCCCCTTTCCAGACAACAGCATTTGTCCTTTGCTAGTGCTCATACTCCTAAACATCAGCTGGGTTCACTTCTCATAGGTCAGTTGGTTTGTGACATTGGGCCATGTGACACTGGTGTTTCCTTCACGTTCTACCGAATGATGTTACATTTGATCTGTAAGTTATAATTTGGAAGAAAATTTGGAGTTGCTTGTCTCTGGAATAGGGAGTTTCATCCAGCTTTCAATAAATTATAATCCATAAATGAACTTCCAACATACTTCTGCACATACCATGACCCGTTTCATGTCTTCCTTTGCTTCCAGGTTAGCTGTGTGTGGGAATTACACAAATAAGTTAATTTTCATTCCCTCCACATCCCTGTATTTCTTTTCGAATGGGTATTCCTTTTGCAAGGAGCTCCTGCACCTTTTTTGCTATGTATGTATTAAGAGCACAGCTCAGGGGGCAGGCTCAAGCACTGCATACTGATTGACCTGCACTTGGCAAATGTCTGCTGCTGGCATTAGATCTCCTGTGACGTGGTGCTGCTCAGCTGCACTGCGTAAGAAGAGCTCGTGCCTCATTCTTTGCAGATTGCCTTGCAGCAGGAGATAACGCCTGTGTAGAGGGGTGTTCATGGTGAACTGGATTGTCCAGCCCTGACCATGTGAAAGCACCACAAAAGCAGATGGGATATTTGATGGTTCACGGTATTTGGCTGTCAGGCTGTTTGGGTGTGATGTGACTGTTCAGGCTGATCTGAGGTGAGATATGTGGGAAGCATTAGATCTTGAAGCTTACCTGGAACACTGTTTAAAGCCTGTCTTTGAGCTCAGGCTTGTGGCCGCATTGTTTTAGATGTGAAGTGATTTGGGCTATGCTACAGTTTTCAGCTTCTCAGACTTCATATAGAGTTGGGGATTGTGAATGAGCAATATTTGTTTTCAAAGTGGAAACATTGGTTGGTTTGAAGTTTTGCTCTGCCACTCTCCTGCCTTTCCATTATTCTCTACTTCCTCGTTCTTCCAAAAGGTACCTGGATTTATTTCCTTATATTATTACCTAGGTGAGGCATCAGCAATTATTTCATCACGTTCATTATGGCCAAAATGACTTGTCAGTGTATTTTTGGTCTGCCTCTCTCATGTTGGTGATGGGACTTAAAAATGCATAATTCCTCTCTTTTTGCTTGGAGGGAGCTGCTTGTGGTTTCTGTTGGATGTTCTCGGTAGCACTGCAGAGTCTTTCTCTTGAGGCCTGCCACGTCTGATGAGTTAACTTTGAAGTGTTTTCCATTTTCTCTTCCCCTTCTAATGGCTGTTGTCAGTAGGCAAACAGATTCATGGATGTTGACCCTGAATCTGAGATACCCAAATCTCAGTGGAGTTAGAAAATTCCTACTATCTTTGATTATGAGGTGTTCAAAAGGAAACTGGATACTGGGTCTCTGCTGTTAGTCTTTTTCCTTCGTTGTTTTCTGTGTAGTGTATAACTGAATATATGCTTCAGCTCAAGAAGATGAAACACTGTCTATTCTACTTGTCATAGACTGCCTACTGTTTCTTAAGTCCCTGAGAATTACTTGTCAGACCTTAACATGTAGGATTCTCATCCTACTACATGATGCTGCTGGACAGCTCTCGACTTATTAATCCTCTTACCATTGGTCTTCTGCTCCAGTTCCTGACTAGATCTAATACTTTTGTCCATTCAGGAGTCCTTTGCAGTCTATTCCTTTCACTAAACTGATAGATTCTTCAGCAGTCAAGATTAAAAAGGGGGATATTAGTGGTTTGCTTTATTTAATCCTACTGTGGGGAGAAGTGGGATGTTTTCCAGATTCTGAGCATGTGTACAGGGACTGAACTGCTTAAAAGTGATTAATGAGCATGGCTTTTAGTGTTTTCTAAAAAGGAGATAACTGTTCTAAAGGGATATATTCTAAATCTGACCATTTCTCTCCCAAATATGTAATTTGGGGTTTTTAGGTGCCCTAAAATATTATAAATATAGTAAAAAATGACAGCTTTACACATTGGGAGTGGTAACAGTCTTAAAAATAGCAGCAGCTGGGCTGAGTGAGCAATTTGCACACTCATACATCAAATGAGTATGCACCTGCAAAGTGCTGCGTTCATCTCCTTCCCTGTTCCTCCTCTTTGTGAGCCGGCAGGAAATGGAAATTGATGAAAATCTTGCTCTCCAAATACTTCACATCCTAATTTAGTTCGGGTCCCCGCTGGATTCACTGGAGGGGAGCCAGAAAGAAGAGTGCTGTCATCACACACGTGCTAATGAACTAAAGCCAGCACCCTGCTGCTTGTGGCTCAACGGGGCTTTTTGTCTCTGTGATAGGTTTTAAAAGAAAGAAGGATTCAGAAATGGGTTTGACTGTCATGTTCTGCTGTTTTAAACATAGGACTTTCTGTCATTACTGAGGTGTCTTCATGCTTTTGAATAGAGCAGCATCCAAACAGTTTTGCCTGTAGCTTTGAGGTTACTGTTTCAGAACAGTTTAGAATTGAAATACCTCAAATAATCCTTTAAAATACAGACTTCTCTGTGTGTGTATGTGTGTGTGGTGTCATTGACCAGTAGGTACAAGCTTTTGGAGTCAAAACTAGAATCCACACTTAAGAAGTCTCTTGAAATAAAAGAAGAGAAAATTGCTGCTCTGGAGGCACGTTTAGAAGAGTCAACAAATCTGAACCAGCAGCTTCGTCAGGAACTTAAAACAGTAAGAGAATGATGATTTTTTTTCAATGAGATTAAATTAATCCCATATCAGTTATTGTTATTTCTGCACTCAACCTTGTGTGAGACAGTGAAAGGTGGGCATCGTTCAGGTGATGTAAAGCAGGACAAAGTCATGACTGCATTTTAAGACTGCAGTGATACAGGCCCAGTGTTGAAATCACATGAGAATTTGATGAGTTTATTCATTGGTCAGAGAATGTGTCAGGTGGATGAATAACCTGAGGTTGATTTGATTTGGGATGTCAAAAGCAGTCATTTTCTATTACATGTTCTGATCTGAACATGCCATGAACAACCTAAGTGGGCTGGTTGAAAAATGAAATACAATCTCGTTTGTTGTAGGACTTTACAGTAAGTGGGAGGATACAGCTGAAAGCACTGAAATAAAATAGAAAATAGAGGTCTTTTTCCTTTAGAAACTCGTTAGGGTTAAGCTGTCCATAAATATCATGTACATCATCTCCCCAGTCATATGCAAAAAGCAGATCTGCAAACACAGTGATGTAGCACTTTCTGTTCTTTGAAAGATGGTATGCTCATGTAGTCAGTTAGGATGTAGAAAATGGAAAAGGCTGAACCTAATGTAAGTTGTCCTAAATAATTTCAGGTGAAAAAGAACTATGAAGCTCTCAAGCAAAGACAAGAAGAGGAAAGGATGGTTCAGAGTTCTCCTCCGAGAAGTGGGGAAGAAAATCAGTCTGTCAATAAGTGGGAGAAGGAAAACCAGGAAACTACTAGAGAGTTATTGAAAGTTAAAGATAGATTAATTGAAGTGGAGAGGAATGTAAGATGTGTTTTAAATACTACTCTGATTTTAGCTATTTATCGTGAGCTGTTCCAGTAATATAAATGAGAGGATTTTTAAGGAAATATGCAATTTATCACCTACTTTATGAACCAAGCAGAATGTGAGTTAAATATAATTTGTGAAGCAGCTGGATTCTGCTGTAAAAAACTTGACTTCCAGCATATAGAAGGAAATGTGGAAACCTGAATTTGCCCTTTTGAATCCACAAGTATCTCTAAATCCCTCTTACATGATCTTTATTTAAATGAGTCATGGAGTTTTCTCTACTATTTCTCCATAGGTACAATAGTAGTTACCTATTTTTTCAATCTTAACCTGTAGTGATAATATTGCTGTGTTACTTGGTTCTACAGGATGATTTACGATTCTGTTCCAGTGTGTGAAGTCATGCTGCTTTGTTTGTTTAGAAGAAACAAACTCTAGTTTAAGTGTTAACTTCGGCTCAGTAAACAGCTTTGAACTCTCATTTTCATTATATTTCCTTTAATGTTCTAAGAATGCCACACTGCAGGCAGAGAAGCAAGCACTCAAGACACAATTAAAGCAGCTTGAGACACAGAACAGCAATCTGCAGGCTCAGATTCTTGCACTTCAGAGGCAGACTGTTTCTCTACAGGAGCAAAATACAACTCTGCAGACTCAGAATGCCAAACTGCAGGTAATATTTTCCTGGTTTGCTTTCAAAACTAAAATGAACGCAGAGGGTTTTTTCACCTGAAAGCATTTAAAGCTAATGGCAATAACGGATATAAAGTCAGATTTTGCTTCTGGTACTGACATGGAAAAGAAAATGATGTGCAAATAATCTGCACTAAAAGCAGTCAATACGTTGTTTGCTGTTGAGTAACAACTTCTCTAGAAGTCGGTTTTAATCCTTCATGTTTGTCCAATTTAAACTCCGAACTTTATCCTTGGAGTGGAGAAAATTCTCTTATCCAGTCTTCTAAGATATTTTTCTGTTTATATTTCTTTTGTACTTCTAAACTAGGTCAGGGTAATAAGGTGTCCAAAGAGACACATAAAAACTAAGTAAGTATGTTAAGATTGAATTCAGATAATTCAGAGGCAGAGAAATGAGTGACCATGGGCATTACAAAAGTGATTGCCCACAGTCTTGCAGCTCTTAGAGCCAAAATTCAGATGTCATTCTTCATACTTGAAGAGGGTTATTAAATACATAGCTTGTTTTCCTCTGATAAATGAAATATTCTTGTTAATGGATGTAATGCTTTTTGGAGCTCTGAGAATTAAAACTACTTAGAGAGGGAATGCAAAGTCCACAGGTCAGCAGAAACAGTAAACAGTGTCAGGAATGATGGAGGGTGGATGGAAGTCCAGGAGTGAAGGAGTCTTTAAATGAGTAAACAGTAATGAGTAATGCAGTTTGTGGACGTCTCCAGTTATCTTCCTGCCTGTTTCTGGAGAGCAGGATGTGGTTGTACCACAGATGCACTTTCCATCTACCATACTGAAATCTGATTAGTGCACCCCCTTTTGTGGCTGGCAAGCTCAGGAATGGAATAGGACAGTGGTGCACACACTGTGTCTTGTCTAGTCACTAAAAACTAGTGAAATATTTTTGTGGTGAGCCTCACCAGGCAGTGTAATTTCTGTTGCTGGGAGTGACTGGGTGATGTTACACGCAACAGACTGAGAACGGGAGTTATTTTCTTCCTCAAATTCAGCTATTTTTGCTCATAGCTTCAGGCAAGTTGCAAGACAACTGTCCATCAACTCTGAATCAAAATGAAAGGTGAAATATGTTCATGAAAATAAAGTGATTTAACTATTAGCTAAATCTGAAGTGCACACTAAGTTGCTCTACATGGACTATGTCAGAACTGTCCTTAGGCAACTGTAATTCTACTGTTCCTTCCAGTTCCTGTAAGGAGCATAGAAGAGATGTCTTAAAGGACAACTGGGAATTCTGAGCTACATCAAGCTCGGGCTTCAGTCTGGGAAGTTTCACAGCATACACATGCCATCAGACATTACTTCATTTCCAGCAAAAGGTTCAGCTTTCTCATCTGTAACAAAGAATGCTGCAGTTCCAACAGAAGGGGATTTGTTCCTTGGTAACAGTGTGCACTGGAGTGATAGATTTTGGGTTTTTTCCCTTAATAGATACCCTGAGGGCATTAGAAGCCTCAGTAGTTTGTGTTTTTCATCTCTTGAATAGGAAAGAGAAGGAATCTAGCCCAACACAGGTCAGATGACAAGCATGTTAAGTATCAGCCATTCTTTTAAGATCTCCAATGATTAGTTTAGGTTAAGCTCTCCAGAGGCACAGAAAGTAAAGTTGTTGTTATTGTTTTGGGGTTTTTTTTATCTGTCAACTGTTGAAGGCTTTAGTGTGTTAATAGGCATTAATACTGTTCTGACATGATCAGTGGAGAAACTGTACACCAGCTCTCACAACATGTACGTGGTGACCAAGTGACATTACTGCTGTTGGAGGAGAACCAGGAAGGGCAGTTCCTCAGTAAAACAGAATATGGGTAGTTCCTTCCAGGTGCTATTGTTTTATTTCCCTTACTCTCTGTTAAATGAATGCTACTGTTTGAAGTCTCATTGTAAAGAATATGTGAGTACAATAAGAATTTTGTGGAAACAATAGAGATTCTGTACAATAAAGACTAAAAAAACCCAAACTATGCCAATGTGAAGGCTCATTTTATTTTAGTCATATCAGGAAAATGTGCTTCTCATCTAGACAGCATTTTTAAAAGATATTTGAAGGTAAGTAATCATTTGATATCTTCCCCACCATGTCAATAACTAGAAGGTTGCTAAGATGCTAAGGAGTAAACTCAATCTCTCAATAGGAGAAGATAGACAAAGGTAATCCAGACTGTGGAATTAACTTGCAACTCTTGTCAAATGTCCCTGACTGCAGGTTGAAAATTCCACGCTTAACTCTCAAAGCACATCTCTTATGAACCAGAATGCACAACTGCTGATCCAGCAGTCTGCTTTAGAAACTGAGAACGAATGCGTGCTCAAGGAGCGCGAGGATCTGAAGTCACTGTATGATTCACTTCTCAAAGACCATGAGAAACTGGAGCAGCTGCACGAGCGCCAGGCTTCTGAGTACGAATCTCTGATTGCCAAGCATGGGAGTCTGAAATCTGCACACAAAAACCTGGAGGTGGAGCATAAGGACTTGGAAGATAGGTAAATACTAATGGGCATAAGTGAAATTAGAGTCTGCAACTCCTGAGCAAAAGCCACTCTATAACTAGTATGAATAAAATCAGTATTAAATGCAACATTAAAGATCTTTAAACTTTGAAACTTTTCCCCAAAATTCCATGTTTTCTTGTCATTCCACAAAAAAGTAACTTAAATATTAATTTTGTTTGCAGGTACAACCAGTTGCTGAAACAGAAAGTGCAGCTGGAAGAACTGGAGAAGGTACTCAAGGTAGAACAGGAGAAGATGCTGCAGCAAAATGAAAAGCATGAAACTGTAGCAGCAGAGTATAAAAAGCTCCGTGATGAAAATGAAAGGTAAAGCAGAAGTCAGATATAGAATGGTGCATATGGAATATATTACACATAAAATAACACACATGTTCAGATACAGAATATGGGTATTGGCAAAGCTCTGAGCACTTGCTAGTACAGTCTAAGGAAATGTTGTGTCCTCTCACATTTATTCATGCTGCAATTGAGAACATTTACAATTCACACCTTACAGCATCTCCTCTTGTTGGTCTGTGATACAGTCTTTTTAGAAAGACTGAATAGGAAGAAACCAAACTCAAACCCACAAAATGTAATTATTATATCCTGAGGATACTGAATTCCACATACTGTCTTCAGGAATGCCAGGCCAAGCACAATGCAGCGTGGTTGTGAGCTGTAGAGGGAGCAAACCACTCTGCATGAGTTGCTTAAGGGGCAAGATAATTGAGGTTAATACCAGTAGGAGTAGAAGCATAGTGGGTGGCAAAGCCCTGCTTGACCCCTGCAACTGAGATACAGCTTGCCATAAGTACTTAGGTTTAATGGTAGTATTTATATGGCATGATACTTCCCCCCTCAAGCAGAGGCATTAAGGTTTGTTCATCTGGCAAAGAGGCTCACAATTAAATGCCTCCTACCTTTTGTGTTGTGTGAGGAGGATTAGTAGGGGCTGGAGCTTGTTTTAGGAAAGGGACATGGCCAGGCCCAGCAGTAACAGAGGGAGCCCAGAACCAATATATGAACATCCATCATTGCCAGAGTTTGGATTGTTCCTATTAATTATTGGTTTGTGTTGGGAAGAAATTCTAGCTTGTTTGTAAGATTCTTGTATTTTGAAAAGTGGGATCTTAAAACCAGTTGTGATGTCTGCGTTTAGGAATCCTGCTTTATTTTTAACCATACGGAGAGCCCAGAGTGGTTGGCTTAAAGGCATGTCTAGGAAAGTTAGACTCAGGTGACTTACCTACAGTATGTGATAGCAAGAAACAGTTGTATGGGTTCTATGGAGTAGCAGAGAGCTACCCCATGGAAGAGAGAAGTGTCATTACCCACATTCCCTCTGAAACATGAGTATACTTCCTTCTATCTGCATATATTCTTTTATGATGTCTTTTAATTCCAGGCTTACTCACACCTACAGTCAGCTCTTGAGAGACAACGAAGTTCTCCAAACGGATCATAAGAATTTGAAAACACTATTGAACAATTCCAAACTAGAACAAACACGATTGGAAGCCGAGTTTTCCAAACTCAAAGAACAGTACCAACAACTGGATATTACATCGACAAAGCTAAATAATCAGTGTGAGGTATGTGGGAATTATGCTATTTATCATGACTGATATCACTGTAATAGTCATATAAATGTATTCTTAGTTTCATAGAAACCTTATGAAGTGCTTGAGAATTAATCGCTGGGTTTATAGATAATGAGTGGGTCTGAAGACATTAATTTGCCTGTTGTGCAGGCAGTACAAAAACTGGGGCTCATGTTAGGTAAACTGATTTAAGTTATTTAAAGCATCAAAGAGGCTTTTATCAGTTGAGTCATGGTTTAGTTAAGTTTTCTGTTTGATTTGAGTCTCTTTTTAGACCTCAGTTTTCTTGATAATCTCATTCTGTGTGTGTAAATATGCTCACATATATATGCATGTACCATTTCATGTATTTTAACAGCTGCTTAGCCAGCTTAAAGGAAATCTGGAGGAGGAAAACAGACATCTACTAGATCAAATTCAGACATTAATGCTACAGAATAGAACATTACTTGAGCAGAATATGGAAAGCAAGGATCTCTTCCATGTAGAGCAAAGGCAGTACATGTGAGTCTTTAAAACAATGAAATTATTGTCTTTAGGGCAGTTACCGTAATACTTCATTGAAGCTTCTGTTTCATATAGAAATCAGCCTTCTGAAATGTGCTACTTCTGAAATATTTCTTTTTAAAAGACAAATGTAAATCATATATGAAAAGCAGATAAACTACAAACACATTTCTAGTTCTGAAGGCTCAGTGCAACTGTGTTCATTGCTGATGATGCAAATGAGGACTAAAAATGTTATGTATTCCTCATTCTGCTACAGGCAAGGTTTCTGGGTTGATTTGAATTTGAGAGGGAAAAGTGCATGACTGAATGATTCTGTTAGAGCCTCTGTGCACTTCATTATCATTCAAAAAGGGGGAAAATTCTGTTGTGTAATAAAAGTAAATGGATTTTTTTCAAGTTTATATCGTAACATTAATGTAAGACTGCTGGTTTGCTCTATCTTGCCTGAGTTTTCAGTAAGAAATATGTCTTATACAAGAATTCCTCATAAGTGACAACTTTGAGAGAACAGCTATCTAAAGGAACGTGCTGCTCGCACATTATACATGCATTTTTGAAGCATGCATTATCACTGATTTCTGTTAACAGCGACAAGCTGAATGAATTACGGCGACAGAAGGAGAAATTGGAGGAGAAGATAATGGATCAGTATAAATTTTATGAGCCATCTCCACCAAGAAGGTACTGATGAACATGATCTAAGCACAGGTCTAAGCCATGGCATACTTGTTCTGCTCCAGCTGAAAATCAAGATCTCTTTAAACTTCAGGGGAGCAGAATCATGTCTGTGTTCTTGCGTACAAAGCAGGAAAAATCTGGAGGTACGAGTGATATATCATTAATGCCATCGATGTGCTGTGTCATTGGTAACAGAAGGGGCAACTGGATCACTCTGAAAATGAGGAAGCTGATAAAGTCCAAGAAGGATGTTAACAGAGAGCGCCTCAAGTCCATGACTCTTACACCCACCCGCTCAGAGTCCAGTGAGGGCTTCCTGCAGCTGCCCCACCAGGACAGTCAGGATAGCTCCTCTGTGGGCTCCAACTCTCTGGAAGATGGGCAGACCTTGGGCACCAAAAAGAGTAGCAGTGAGTACTGCAAAACATTTGTTTTTCTATTAATAATCCCTGACTAAATGTCTTTTTGATGTGATTAGAAGTTAAGAGGTGCTGGAAAAGGCTCTGTGTTTCGGAGGATTTAAGTCTTTAGGAATGAAGCCTGAATTCATTTATTAATGACAGGTTTATACCGACTTCTTGCAAACTCCTTGAGTGTTTGGGCAGGAACTAATTCTTAGCATATCTTCAGCTCTAAATACTAAAATGCATTTACAATGCTTGGATAAGCGGAAGCAGGAGCTGTTCCTGGGTCAGGCGAGCAGAATCCTGGATAGAATGTCCGATGCCTCCACTAGAACCCTTTTCTGTTTGTCCCTCTTGTCCCAGCATGAACCTTTCCCCTTGCCTTGGAAGTGCTTTCCAAGCTGTGGCTGTGCTACCATCCTTTAGCTGCCAAATAGATCTGTCTGGAGGTGTTTCTCCAGCATCTCACAAAGCCAGTGATGAAGAACTTTTATACCGTTTGAATAGGCAATAGGAAGAGGCAATTTATAGACATGACGTGTTAAAAAGCCCAAAGATTGGAGTTAAGGGCTGAGGGAGACTGAGGAGGGTTACAGAGGTGTGGATAGATTCCAGACACAATTTGCTCACCTTGCAAGAGCCCAACAGCTGTCACGTTAGGATGCCTGTTGTAAAAGGCCACATTCTGTGCAGTGTGTCCATTTATTATCTATAATTGTTGTAATCCACTCGTGGTGTGAATCATAAACTGCCCAATTTCTCACAACTTGAACAATAATATTGCAGCCCCTTTATCAGGTTGCAATGGTTCCATTTAATAGTTATGCACCAAAAGCATTTTGGCTGTGCATGTAAAAGCATCAGGCTGTGCGTGTGTTAACAGTCACTTTTGCAATGCTTTTATAAACGTGATGTCTTGGGTTTCAGAAGACAGCAGATTGGTATCCTGGCTTCTGTGCCAGCTCTGAATTTGCTGCGTTAGAAATGATTGAAGCCATGATGGTGCATTTTTTCTTCTGTACTTGCAGAAGCTTAGTCAAAGCTAAAACCATCTAAACCCACTATGTCAGGGGAGCTTAAAATCCAATTTGTGAGTATTCTTTTAATAACTGAAGAAAATAGTAAGTTTGAGGTTACATTTTAACACTTTCTTGCTAACTTGGCTCTTTTCAGTGAGGGTCTGTTAAGGTTCAAAACAGGTACTTTTGAATTGAAATGAGCAACTGTTGCTTTTACATCTCAACTGAAGTCTTGTGGAACTCGGGAGTGGCTGAAGCTACAGTGGATGTGTTTGCAAGTGTGTTAGTGTGAATCCAGTGTGCATGCTTTGGTTCAGACCATCCACATCTGTGTCAGTGATTTCATGTTCTGGAAGGGCTCTTGTGTGTGACAGTTTTCTCTGCATGATACTTGGGACCTTGTAGTGTGCAGTTACCTCCTCGTGGAGCCACGGTTGAAGTCACCATGGCTGATCCTCAAAGAGGTTTGAAGTTGTTCAGACCTCATTAATTTCTGCTCCATGGACTTTGTTCATGTTCCCCTTCATCCCAGTGTGTTTATCCACACACACTGGAAGGGATGATCTTATCCCCGGTCCTAACCTTCCTCCATTACACATCGCCATGGAAACCACAGTTTTTGATACAATTTGGAGGACTGATGTGCCAGTTCAGTGCTGACAGTTTGCATCTCACAAAGCAGGAGAGTATCTTGGTGTGAAGTACCAGTAACAGTGCACATTTTGCAGTCTGTTTCTCCTGCTTTAAGAACAACTGTAAATCCCAAATACCAGGACACTGTTGCTTTCTTTTCTGTAAGAAGTGGCTTGGCAGTAGCAGCTTCCACTGAAAGAAGCCACAAGAAAGAGAAAACCTCCAAGTTGCTGCCTGTCCACGCATGTGCTCAGGTGTTGTAGCTCCACACTGGTTGAAGGCAGTTTTGGGTATGGGAAGAAACAGGTTCTGTTGCACCCTCATCTCCTGTGTCTGGGAATGGAGATGGTTCCAAAGGAAGTGTCCCCTGGAAAGCAAGGGAAGGCAGCTAACATTCCCCATATGGCAGTCACTGGCACACATCATGGTATTCTCCAAAGCCAGAGGACAGAGTAGCTGATGTGTTCTCTGAGGTGTTTAGGTTTCCTACCTTGTATCCCCTGTCACAGAAAGCAGGAGGAGTTACTGACTCCAGACTGAACTATCCTGCTACTAGCACTGCTGATAGGTTCTCTGTGTGAGATCTGTGGATTTTCTGCTTTGGAAGCTGGTGATGGAGGCTGCTTTCCTGCTACAGTTCACTTTCTGATGCAGATGTTTTCAACAGACCTTGAAACGCTCATCTTACAGAGACAGGTGATCTTGGAGCAACAGTCAGGTTACCCTGTTCTGCAGAGACAACAGCACCTGTGGTCTCAGAGTGCTTGAAGTCCTTTTGGGTCTTGAGGTGCTCTGGGAAGGAGGGGAGGACACATCGTGTCATAGTGGAAGTAGAAGTAGTATATTGGGCTCCATTTTCTACTACCAAAGCATTCAGAAGATGTCTGCCTGGCGTTTTCTTATGGCATGAACAAAATGATTGGAGGATTTTAATACTGTCCATGCAGAATTCCCCAGAGTATTTCTGGCAAACAGTAGGAAGATCACAAAACAGGAGGTTTCCTGATCAGTGGAGAAATTCTGCAGTACTCATCATTCATTCTCAGCTCAGGAAGCAAGAACATGTTCATAGAATACTGAAAAGAGAAAGAAAAGCTGATGAACCAGAGGGTTTTGAGTAGCTGCTGACTATGACAGACACAGTCTTTCTGCCATTGTGGCTTTAAAGCCTGGTGGAATAAAGGTGAGAAGAGCTCAAGCTGCCTAAGCTAGACTGTGATGCCTGTTTGTTCCTGTTGTAGCTTGGTCATTCCAGTGTTTTTGTGCAGGATGTTTCTTTAGTTGTATTCTATGCAGAATTCCCTTAGGTAACTGCTTCACTGCAGGGGGTTGCATTTTGACAAGGGGCAGGCTTTGATAGATGATTTCCAGGACATCGATAGTTGCAGTGGAGTTTTCGCTTTGGTGCTGTTGCTCAGAGCCATAAATCAGTCCTCTGGGAGGTTTCTGTGTTAATGAACAAGAATCACAGGTGACTTCAGCGATTCTTAGGCATCCTGTGTGCTTTTTAATAAGATTTGGGTGGTCGTTTCTAATGAAGAGGGATCAGATATCTATAAAGTATTACAGAGTGATGGGGGGGTTGTCTACAAAGGATTATAGAAGGCACAAAGAATCATGTTTCACCATGATGGCAAAAAGTAGAGCAGGATTGCCTCTTTGGTTTGATGGGATTAATGCTAAACCTGATTATTTACCTGTTAGAAGACTAAGTCTGATGCTGTGCCTCATGCTCCTTTGGCAGGGTTCTATATACTATTAGATACACAACACATCTCCTAAGTGGGAGGTTCAGCAGTGACTCTGCTGTTTATGAGCCAGGCAGCATCCATTTTTATGTCGGTTTTGGCTTATTTCCTCAGGGTCTACAAGAGGAGGAAGGCTTTATTGATCTGATAAAACCAAACCAAAATAACTGCTTATTTTGAGGTACATACAAGTATATGTACATGATAAAATATATTTGTGTAGATTATGTATACCCAAATACTGTGTACTTCTGTATTGGACAATTCACTAAGTGCAGAATAATATGGAGAATAATAGTGCAGAATAAAAGTGCAGAATAATATGGAGATTGAAACTATAGATCCCTCTCCAGTATAGATGGAGAGGGAGATGTCCTCTTTCAGGGTAGTTCATGTGCACTTACAAACACTTATGTATATATAATGCTCTAAAAACTAACTGCTATAACAAGCTGCTGGTAATGCAGAAACCCAGTGTAAATGACAAAGTGTGTGTCCCAAGAGTGACTTGAGGGAGATGAAATGAACAGGTCTTGGGCTGATAGACTGGGCTTTCAGACCTGTGTAAAGGATGCTGGTGGGTAATTCCATGATGGATTTCTTTATGGATCTTTCCATGCCAGTCATTTGCATGTGGCTCCTGTGTGCTTGGCAGCTGGCTGACACCTCTATCTGGGGATTGAAAAGGCAAGTGTTACTAGTGCAGAAGAGCTGAATCTAAGGACTGGATTCACTTGGGATTCCCCCTCCTCTATCTTACAATACTATTTGTGATTTTAACTCTCTTTTCTGATATTTTATATATATTGAATAGATCTCAGCTTTCTCTTAGTCCTCCCAAAATGTTACAGCAACACTCACATTTGGATTTAATTCCTCTATTTTTTTCTAAATCTCGTATTTCAGCTAAAAGATTTGGTCAGTCCCATTGCAGCCCATAAACCTTGACTTTCCTTTCCCTGTTACAGATTTGAAGTGGAATATTTCATTAAAATACTACAATCACTGCAAATAAGCAGTAGATTGAACATCAGGGCCATGTCATTTTCCAACAACACAGTAGATAACCAAAGTCATCAGTTAGCACACAATGTAGCCAATGAAGCCTGATAATAGATTGGGTCCTATTAGAAATGCAGGGCAAGGCATTACAGGAGTGCTTAATCTCAAACAATAATGATGTGAGCAGATTTTAAAGCAGAATTTGTACTTAGTTGCTTTCATTTTAAGCTTTTTTGGCTTCACATTTTCTTTATGTTCAAGAAATGTTATTTTTCACAGTAAAAGCTATATAATCCTTAATTTCTATAATAGTCTGTAGAGTTATCTTTATATTTTCCAAGAGCTTGGCACTTAACTTTCAAACTGTGTTACATCTTCACCATTATTTTCAGTGCATTTCTGAGGTTGTTAAGGTTTTCCTAGTGCAGCTTTCATGTGTCATTGTCACACAGAAGCATGAGAACGATAGCGTGTAGCATAGCTTAAACTCAGACATTCATTTCTGTCCTTAGTTTCAACATTTAACTTCCATCTGTTCTTCTCCCCTTTTTTCTTTCATTTCCCTGTTTCCGTTTTTCCTCATGCTATGACATTAAAGTGGTTGCACTGAAAAGACTGCCCTTTTTGAGGAACAGACCGAAGGAAAAAGACAAAATGAAGGCCTTCTACCGTCGCTCCATGTGTAAGACTTTCTGACAGTTCAGCTTCTTCTCAATGGCTACACTGGCTTCCGTTACTAATTTTTCACTAACCTCTCCCTGGACTGCGCTGTATTTTACCTCCTATTTTGCAATGTGCAAGTCCTGCTACAATACAAGGAGCTGGAGCTTTTCCCTTTTTTTTAAACCTTGGCACTGAATACTTTATATATGTGCACACACACACCCCCCCCCCCCAATACTATACCCACACATGCACATACATACATATATATATTCAGTGCATTGTGACTGCATATATTTGTATACATAGTTGTCTATATACACATGTCTCTATGTGTATATAAATTGACAGTGCACTGTGTTAAACTAAATAGTTGCAAATCACACATTTCATAAGCCTTTTGTTAAGAAATCACTGTAATCTTTTGTTTAAAGGAAGGGTAGAAGATAGTGTGAGGCTCTATGGTGGTCTGTCACTCTTCAAGTATCCATCAATTGTTGTTGCCAAAGTGTTTGTATTGAGTTGATTTATTTGGTTTTCCGATGAGGGGTGGACAATTTTCTCTAGTTATAGTGCAGTGAAGGGGAATATCATCAGATGTCATCTTTTCCAGACCCTTTTATTTGTTGTTAATGTGAAATCCAGTATCCCTGCAGTAACCTGCACTGTACAAGGATCCCGTATCATTGTTGACATCATGTTGTATTACACCTTTGCCCATTTTATCCTTCTCCATTCCATTTTCTCATTGCAAACAGTGAATCAAAGCTTCTAACACGCATACTGCAGCGCAAGCATGGCAATTATACGTAATAAAAGCAGTTTTAAGACCCATACTGAGCTGAAAGGAGTCACTTGACTTACACCACTCCTCACTCATTGAGCTGATTGCATGTCATAACACGGATGATCTTGTGCTTGTATCTTCCAGTATTCAATATGCTTTAATGCTTAGAAAACTGTCCAACGTTTTGCAGTACAAAATAAGACCAGAAGAATACATTGACCACGCTGATCATTTGCTTTCATTTGCATCCCAGCCATGAATGACCTGGTGCAGTCCATGGTCCTAGCAGGAGGACAATGGACAGGTAGTTCTGAGCATCTGGAGGGTCCTGATGATATATCTGCGGGTAAAAGGAGGAAGGAGTTGGGAGCTATGGCCTTCTCTACTACAGCTATCAACTTTGCAGCTGTCAACTCTTCTGCAGGCTTCAGATCCAAGCAGTTGCTAAATAATAAAGGTATAGGTAGAAGCTTTTTGCACCGTGACGTGACTGTGTGTAACAGCAATTTCGTGTAAATACTGGGTGTACTTCTATTTTAAGTTATTCCACAGAAAGCAACTTCAGTAAATTGAGTTGCAGTGCTAAGCTGTGGCATAGGTTTAATAACTGTAGTTATATAAAGTGTTGGTGGGGTTTTCCTACAGTGTGTTACCTAAGTAGAACTGGATTGGTTTGAAAAATACCTCAGTATATTTTACATATTTCAATAATCTTTTCATTTCATTTCATTTTACATCTTCTTTTATGTCTCTGTATATAGATACCACATCCTATGAAGATGTAAGTCCACAAGGTATTAGTGATGATTCTAGTACAGGATCGAGAGTTCATGGTAAGAGGTGAACTTTAACTAACTGAATTAAGGATACGTTATGTGAATGTTAACCAACTTTGCAAGGAAGAGTGAATGGCATGGTTAGGAATGAGCATGCTTTCTGTGATTTGCCTCTCTTGAATACATAGTCTCATTTCTTCAGATTGTTCTTTTCTTTCTTAACTACTACATCAGATATTCTATATCTCTAGTAGATATTCTATCTAGTAGAAAGTATCTATGAAGTGCATCTGAACAGGATCAAAACATTTTCCCTTTAAGAATTCATTCAGAGTTAATAGTAAAAGAAAAGAAGTTATAATTTCCATCCTAAAAGCCGTTTTAAACCCAAATCCAAATGTGGCCTGATTATTCTATTCTTTATTCTTCAGTGAAACCTAAATTTGCCATGTATCTCATGCAATCATTTCCTTCAAGCCACGCTTGAAGTGAAAGCTGTGATAGATTATGTAGAAGTGAAACTTTAATACTTAAAATGAGCAGGAGCACAGACCTTTCTGGGGACAGTAACAGCGCGTTTCCTTGTGTTGCATAGGAGTGCAGCCCGCTATCTGTGCAGATGCTCTTGCTCCTCCTGTTGGTGGCATTTCAACTCTGTGCAAGGTTCCTTGTCAAATCTGTTGTAAGTGACCTGCTCACCAGCTGCTTGCTGCACGCCCTTCACCTCCAGACCCTGGTTTCCCACTAACCAGCCTGGTTCAACTCTAAACATACACTCTGTTTCTCTATTTCTCTTTTCCTCTCCCTTGTACCTTTACTATTCCTGTAGTGCCCTTTCCTAAAGTGTCCTCTTGGGCTGCCTGGAAATCCCTTCGCTTTCTGATGTGTAAGAAACCACTTTGTTGGCAATGGGCATGCTCAGCCTGTGCCGTAGTGCATGATCCTGCCTCTGAGCATTCTGTGAGCAGAATGTGGAGGTGCCGTGCCACCCGCTAAAACCTGGTTCCTCATCGTGTCTCCTCATTTCCCATTTAGCTTCCAGACCAGCCAGCCTTGATAGTGGCAGAACATCCACTAGCAATAGCAATAACAATGCTTCACTCCATGAAGTCAAAGGTATGCTGTAGGTGAATTCATATACGTGCTTCGTGTCCATTGTTTTCTCTGTAAGATCATCTGTTATAGGTTAAAATAAGTAAAAAATTAAAGAATTCCCACTAAACACCACAGACTGATTTTGTTTAGGTGTTTTATAGCCTTTATTCCTCAATTTAGGAAAGGATACTTAATATAACTTATGTTTTCATAAATATTAAAGGGGGGATGTTAGTGCATAAGTTACAAACCATTGTAAACCAAACCTACCCCAAGGAAGAAGGTTACAAAATAAGAACTCCCCCAAATTGCCTTAAAATGGCTCATTTGGAAGCAAGGAATTGCTCCATTATGTTTTTTTTCTCTCGTAGCATCCTACTGTTGTAAAGCTCTGTGTGTAACACACAAACTGGGCAAAATGGCAGCTGAAATACCAGCCTGTAGTCACCTGTATTTGTTTCTAAAGGATGGATAACATCCCTGGATTTATAAATTTCATAGATCACAAGTCCTGAGACATTGGTTATAATGGGAATAATAATCTCTAGCTGGAGACCATTGGACATACTAGACTAGAATGCTGCCAACTCAAGTCTTCGTTTAATACTAGTGGCTTGCATTTATTAAACAGTATCAGATTGGAAGCTCAGAGGTGAATGCCAGCTTGAGATTTGGGTTAGTTTCATTAGTTTCCTGGGTTTATTAGTTTAATTTGTGTCTGTTCCATGATTCTGTGGGGTTCTCCTCACCCCGGTTTCTGTGCAGCATTGGAAATCTTGTTCTTCAAAGTTAATTCCTTGGGAATAACACGGCATAGGAAATACTTGATTATTCATCAGTATTTTTCAAGCAATGCACAATTACTGAGCAATAAAAAGAATTGGTGCTGTGGAGTTCATTTTACATTGAATGCCGTGTGCTTCCTTTAGGCCGCAGTTGTCATAAACTAGAAGTAAGAGCAGAAGCTGTGGCAGAAGCAGCATTCCTCAATTGTCCTCATTGAAGAGCTGTGTTTAAGAAAACATTTTCTTTCCATTCCATGCTTTGTATTTCATTTAATGTAAACCTCATTACTGGTATAGTAGAGCATGTGCCTCACAGTGATGCTGAATAAGAATGGAGACTCCTCTTTAGCCCCTTGGAATATGATGTTACGTAGGTGGAGGCCCAGATTATAAGTGAGAGGTAGGGGTTGTATTCAGAAACCCCCATGATGTTTAAAGAGCTCGAAGAGGTAAGTCAGGGGAGTGCAGTTGTGTTAATCTGCTTGGTTTGAGTAAGAAAGGACAACTGGCTTTAATCTTTTAAACTGGATTTAGTATTTTAAGTGGGCTTTGATAATTGAATCTGATACTGTTTCAGATGTGAGCATGGTTTGTACTGTTCAGCAGCTCCCATATATTCCTATGGAATCACTGAATGCCATTTGCCTCAAAGCAGGTGCAATTCACAATCAGAGCAGGCCCCAGAGCCACAGCAGCGGGGAGTTCAGCCTGCTGCACGAGCACGAGGCATGGTCCAGCAGCAGCAGCAGCCCCATTCAGTACTTGAGGGGTCACACGAGGTCTAGTCCTGTGCTGCAGCAGAGAACACCCGAGACGCTGGATGCTCGCGGCAGACACATCAGAACGGGTTCCCCTGGAAGTGAAGTCGTGACCCTGCAGCAGTTTCTGGAAGAGAGCAACAAGAGTACCTCCAGTGAGGTTAGTTTAATGGATGCTTTAACTACGTTATCCCATGAGAAGAGTCGATAGAAGACTCAGAGTAGCAGAATGGCTGTAAAACTGTGTGGAGTTACTGATTGCATCTACATTAAGGAGTGGTGTGGACGGTATCCTGATAAACTGCACTCACTGTATTACACACAAAATCAGTTGGGATTTTGCAGCTTAACTCTTTCCGGGTTACTGAATTAGGTAGGAAAATCCATCTCCATTGCACAAAACTGAGACCTGGCACACGCACCAGAGCTCAGGTGAAGGCCACAAACTCAGGGTAGGTTTAGTTCCCATTCAGCTCTTGTCCTCAGTAAGAGGATGATGCTTTACTTTGTTCCCTGAGGAGAGGCTCTTGTCTGCTTCAGACTCATCTTTTAACTGGGCAAAAAAATGAACAGCTTGGAACATACTGAGATCTGAGAGGAATAAGGCAAAGAGAATGTTTCTTTCAATTGGTGACAGTTTGTTAGAAGCCCGAAATCACCTTGTCCCTTAGTATTCCAATTGCTTCTTCACTAGTTCCTGACCAGTAGAGATGTCCAAAAGCCAGAAGAGCTGTAGGATAGAGCAAGCCCATTACTGTGACTAGGCCCTGCCCTGAGAGAGAACCAGAAGCCATCTGGTTTTAATGCCACAGTTGAAAATGAAGAACACACATTCACATCTGTACTGATTGGGGAAGTCAGAGGTTCCAGACTTGAATCTGGAACTGAGTTCCTGGATTTTTTTGCTAGATCCTTCCAGTGACCTCTCACCTATGGAGTCCCTGACAAGGATTTTGGGTTTTGAGCATTAGACAATACTTTTCTGGCAATAGAAGCACCAGAAACCACCTGAGTCATCCATCCACTGCTACTCATGTAGCACAGACCCGTTCACAGCATCACAAAATCATTCAGGGTGCAAGGGGATTCAGGAGGTCTCTTTCCAGTCTTCTGCCAGAGTATCTCCTTAATGCTTTTAGCTTAATTCTTCCCAAATTGACTCTTTCAAGAAAAAATGGGGAGCTCTCTGGTCCCGATGGAGGCACTGCAGGCACCCCAAAGTTCTGTACTTTGTGTTGCTGTGTGAGGTTTTTGTCTTTGTTATTTGAGTGATGAAGGAAATTGAGCTTTCGGCTCTGGATGATCAGTGTCAGTTACAGTAAGAGTCCACATGAAATGGTTCAGGAAGTATGAGTGCGTGATGGCACAGGGCAAGTGAGTGAGAAGGTGAACTTGGAGTTTTGAGCATATGATTTGCTGAGTTAATCAGTGATAGAGAAGCTACCTCCAGATTAGTTGTGCTGTCTGGTTTCCAAAGTACTTGTAAGCTGTACAGAAGACTCAGTGGTATGTACCATAAACATTGAATGCTACTTTTAGATCTGAGTCATTGAAGTACGTTCAGGAATTGTTCTCCATTTATGTCCACAAAGGTGAGAATTCCAGTGTATAAATTCCTGTTTCACCTTTGTGACAGATGAAATCAGCAAGCGAAGAGAATCTGTTAGATGAAGTGATGAGGAGCTTATCCGAGTCCTCGGAGCTGGCAGGGAAGGAGAAGCTGAGGAAGCAGCCGTCAGCCGGTTGTGGCATCGTGAGATCACTGAGTGTCAAAGCCACCATTGACTTCTCAGATGGACGGTCCCTGAAGCCAGAGCAGCTGGTGAGGCCCAGCCTTCGGAAGAGCGACGATCCCACTGTCACTAGCTCTCCAGCGAAGCTGACAGGAGGCACCCAAGGGAAGGCCAAATCCGTTAAGGAAAAGCTCCAGGGGAGCGTTTCCCAGCGCCAATCCCGCGATTGCAATCCCTACGCCACCTTACCTCGTGCCAGCAGCGTCATCTCCACGGCAGAAGGAACCACCCGAAGGACAAGCATTCATGACTTCTTGTCTAAGGACAGTAGGCAGCCTGTATCAGTGGATCCAGCGCCAGCCACCGCTGACAGGAGCATTCCATCGGCTTCTAGTGAGTACTCAGCACACCAGTTACCCTCTCCTTTTGTTCACTGTGTGGCTTACAGAGTAGATTGTGTTCCACAGAGCGATGCAGCTACTGCAGTTAAACCCCGTACTGTAGGATGTCACTCTGATGTGCCTAAAACTTCCAGGATGGAAAGGTCAAATTTTCGGGAGAGAACTTTGCTGAGCTCAAGTGTGTTTAATGATAAATCCTCTGGTAACGACAGCACAGGGTCGCTCACTGTGGCTCAGCCATTTTTATCCCTTAACACTGAATTAGTTAGTAATATAAGTGGGTTGCCTCACAGACCTACATCCAAACCAACTGAGCAGGCAAATCTGTCAGCATTTAGATCAGTGCCAAAGAATCCAGAGCAGCTTCCTGCTCCCCAGGAGCCTGCTCGTAGTGACCCACGGTCAGCTCTGAGTAGTGAACTTGTTCCTGCCCCGTGTGTGAACACCAGTGAGGCTGAATCCCCACTGCTGGTTTCTGAGGATAACAAAACTGTGTGGTATGAGTATGGCTGCGTATGACAAGGAAGTTGTATTATTAATTATATATATATATATAGTGTCACACAACACATAGGTGTTCTGCTCAGTGTCCACTGGACTTCAGAGATTTCACTCCAATGACAGAACAATCCCATGTTAGATCTGCGGGTGGCTGTTTCTAGAGCTCAGTTGTGTACTCCAGCATGTCTGAATGTGTAACTGTAACCTCACCAAAGCCTGCATGAACCATTAATTGCACTGTATGTATTTTGCATGCCTTGAAAAGTCTTTATAATGCAAGCTATGGTTTTATTTGTCACGCATCACAGATACTTTGGTTTCTCCGTGTATGTTACTGAATGCATGTCAAACCAGTCGCATGCTGCACTGCCACAAACGGCACCAAGAGCAGTTCCAGTACAAAACCAGGGCTTTTCAGCTGTAACAGTAACACACTGAGGATGTATTTGGAGTAAAAACACTCCCCCCTCCTCTTGCTTAAATGAGATACTAATGGAAAGAAGTGGTTAGAGAGATTCCAGCGTCTTACCCTTTTCATTGATGCCATGGCCTGGTGTAAACGCACTTCGCACAAGGAACAAGTTACAGCCCCGTAATTCAATGCCTCCAGCTTGCGCAATAAACGTGAATTACTGTTCATAGTTATTCAATTCCCTGAACATTAATAAATGCAAAGACCATTCATAATCCTAATAAATCTTAGGAGGAGGTGATAAATACTCACATGATACACAGCACTTGTAATGAAGAAATGACCCTTTCCACCTCCTCCCTTTTGTATGCTTTGTCTCTCCACGCCTGGTGTACAAATGTGGTGAAGTGTATGGGTTATTAGGAGTCAAATAACGGAGTGATAGGAGACCCCTTGTGATGTGTGGTAATAAAAACCTGTATTGATCATGGTGGAAGCTCATTTTTTCTTCTGAATAGAAGTAACACTAATACAATAGAAAAGAAGATGTGTGACAGGGATAGCTGTTACGTTAACACAGCTAAATAAAAGACACAATCACCAAGACATTGCTTGTAAAGTTACTATAGGGATGGTGAAGCGAGTAACTCGTTAAATCCCAAATGACCAATACAGAGAAATGCTGAAAACGAATTGCTTCATGTGCCCCTGTGTCTGCAATGGCTTGAAGCCTCTCAATGGTGAATATGTAACTGTATATTATGTTATATATAACAGTTTAAAATTGTATCATACTTTAATTAATGAGGTTTCAGATGAGCACATTTTTGCTAGAGGCCGTAGTTACCAACAGCTATGGTAGGCCAACATTACATATGCTATAAAGACCTGAATGACAATATATCTAGAGAAGAAATAACTTCAAATCTCCTGGATACTGGAAATAATGAATGCCATATTCTGAGTTTTACATTTGAATCTCTTTTGCCAGCGGTTCTGTGGCACTCATGGTGCTGCTGGAGCTTTAATTCCTGAGCGTTTCACTAGGGAGAGACAGCAAATCTGCTGCTCTTTAAGGGAAAGCAGCAGACACATCCCATATCTTAGTCTAGAAAATGGCCATTTCAAACATGGGAGTTGTTAATAGAACACAGAGATAGCCCTTCCCAGAGCTCCAGCTCCATTCTAAGGTAGGGAAAAGGAACAGGGGCAGAAGTTTGGATGCTTCAGAGACATTTTGTGCAGGATAAAATGACTGTTCCTCAACGTGAAGCAGCCATCCTTCCCCATGGCTGCAGGCATCCCTTGATACTGGGCTGATAAGTGTTGCTCACAGCGAGCTGTCAGTTACTGCTGAGCTCCCTCTAGAATTGTCTCTCTGTTAAAAACCCCAACTCTGAAATACCATCTGCATTTCACAGGCAGCAGGATCAGTGTGTGCTGCTCTCTGGCCCTGTCACTCGACTTTGTTTCTGTTAATCTCTCTGTGTTAGAATTAGCTCTGAGGTGAACAGTGCTGAAGCGATGTGAGCATAGCACATTTTGCGGGTTATTTAAGGCATTACAGAGCTCTCAGAGTACTTATTATAAACTCACACTGTGCTGCCAGTATCTGTATCATCTGCTTAACTGATTGCAAGCCTGTGTCTTGCAGCGAGGCTGCTTGTTAGGATAAGAACAAGGTTTGTAGCTCACGGTAGTATCTTCTCCTTAGATCAGCTGCTGTTGTCTGAGACATTGGATAAGCTTTAGTGCATGATACTGCCTCGTTTGCCAGCCTTGTCATGCTTAGGTCCTTGGGCTGTCTCAGCTACAAACCCCACCAGTATTGTCCCCAGATACATTGCAAACCCTCCAGCACTGAACCCTGACTATAGTCAGGAGCAACCCTAAGGTCTAAAGAGAAGTTGTAGAGGTCACCCCAGTAGAGTGAAGGTAAAGCTGCTGTCCAGGCACTGGATATGCTGTTTCCAGCCCCTGCCCATGCAGCACTGCAGTTTCAACCATCTCATTTCTCTTCCTAGCACAGAGCTTTTCAAACAAACCAAACCTGGGAGTGGGTATCTATGCCTTTTAATGCCTTTTAGCCTGTGTTTTACGTTACCTCACTGGGGGGGCAGCATTAAAACAGCTGCTCTCTTAAACCCAAAGGGCTTCAGAATAACTGTCAGTGCCTTGGAACATGAGTGCCTCATACCCTCTACAACAGTTCTAGACTCACCTTGTCCAGGTCAAGGTGCCATTTTGTGTGGTTTATAACCTTCTAATGAACTGCATTCAGTTCTGAGGGTACCAGCTTTCTGTGCTCCTGGGCTTGCTCTGCAGAGTTCAGCACAGCAGCAGGCACATGCTGCTAGAGCTTTTAGTGTCTCTGAATGACAAATTGTCAACATTTCTTTATTATATATGAGAGAAAGCAAATGTTTTCATGTAAGGAAGGGTTATTTTTCCTCCCCTTTTCATTCTTTAACAATAACATCATGGATGTCTGTTGTGATCTGTGCTCAAACAGCGGAAGAAGCTGTGAGGTTCCTTTCAGACCAAACTGCTGCCACTCAGCCCTGCAGATGGTGCCCTTGCACCGTGCCCTTGGTCTCTGCTGCCTTTAAAACTGAAGAGTTAGGGCTTTGCATGGTAATTACAAGCACTAAATAGGTGGCTGCTGGCCAGAAGAGGTTAGGTTGTGTTCAGGCTCAGTGATGTGCTTGCTGTTAAGGTTTGCTCGATGCGTTGCTTGCAGTGAGTAGTAAATCGAGATCCCGCATTTTGCACGTTCAGGCTGTTGCATGCAAAGTTAATTCTGTGTTTTGCAGAACTGATGAACACAGATGAGGCGAGTCCTTGCTCTGCTGGGTTCAGTCAGCCTGGGTTCCATTGGGTTATGTTCATTTCCTTTTCATACAGGCATTTAGGGTTAGTGTATCTGAAAGGGAAGTGTATCTGAGTGTGGCTTTGAGAACAGTACCCGGTTATTCCGACTGCTAGGATGAATTGTAACAAGTGTGGTTGAGCAGGCACTTCCAGTGAGTTTCTTCCATCCCTCTCCTCTGTCCTTTCCTCTACAAACAAAAAAGATGTTGAAGTGTATCCTTTTGCTCTACTAATGAGTCGAATGTATTTTAATGCATGAGGGGTTTATTTTCATGTCCTGATCAACACAATGAATAACGTGAAATGCTTTTCTCTGCAGATGTGGAAGCTATCCCAGAAAGCAGAAATTCAAAAAGCAGGTCTAGGGAGCAACAAAGCTCCTAATTCTATTACCCACTACCTGAGCTGTGGGCCAAGTGGTGAGTTTCCTGCCCAAAACGTAAATGAGATTAATTTCATTTACAACAAACTAACAGCATTACCTATGAGAACAAGTGCACATTGCATTAACCAGTTGTAAATGCTGCTTGCTTAACTGGCTTCTGTCTCGCTTACTGGTTAGGCCAGAGCAGGATGGTTTCCAGCAGTTGTTTTGCCTGTGCAGGAAAGGGAGTATCATCCCATCAGCCTTCTGCCTGGGAAAATGACATTTACTTTTGTTGCTCATATTTCTTGAGGAAGAAAGTTAAAGAAAGGAGTAATGTTGAAGTCAGTTCTTAGAAAGGGACTGATACATCTAAAAGGACAGTTTAACAGAACAAAAAGTGTTCCATAGCACAAGGAGACTGCCTTTGTACAAAGCTTGTCTTTGGCATCCTGTCCTCCTCTCGACTCCATTAAACCACCTTTGCTGCATGCTGTTAGTGCTGTTAGTTCTGTTAGTGACTTAACTCCTGTATTTTATACTTCCCCACTTTTAAGCTTTTCTTATGTTCTTTTCTCTTTCCGCCTTTCAACTGAACGCAGAGAGAAAAGTGTCCTTCAGTATCTCAGTATGAAGCCTTTATATCTGAAGTAACAAGACAGCGACTGTAGGAATCAGTAATAAGAATTAAGGGAATTTTTTTACCTTCTTCGTGACTAGAGCAGGCAAGAAATAAAAACCTACCTACCTTCCTCCTTCCTTCCTTGAATCAAGGAGCTCTACTGGAGTCTGCTGCCGGAAACTTGTAGATGGTCTTAGGAATTATTGCACATTGCACTGTTAAGATCTACTGAATAAAGGACAGTTCTCATCTCTCCCTAAGGACCGAGGATTTTAAGGTCTCAAGAATTTACTCCAGGGGAAACAAAAAAAGGAATAAAAATACTTCTTTCCTCTTCTGTTTATGAAATTAGCCACTGATTTGCTTCAGCTTCTGCTAATAATTAGCCAAAAACCCCCCTAACAAGCAGTTTCTCTTCTGTACATCTAAACCGCTGTACTATTTTGTTGGAATTGACTGTAAATACAGCTCCAAACCCCTCCCCGCTTACTGGCACTTCACTGCCTTACTGGGTTAGTGTAATCTGCATGAAATTGCTCTTTAAAACGTTTCTGCTGATTTTTGTTGCGTTCTGCAAGGGAAAAAAACCATGTTTACAAACCTGACACAGCTCAGTGACGAACACGTGCGAGCCCTGGGATGATCGTGTGGTACAGAGGTCGTTTGTCAGTTGTGTTCTTCACATTCCCACACGTTACTCTGCGAGTGTGTGTTCAGATGTTCCCGGCAGGACATGGTCGGGTATGATTTTTCTATGCCTTTTCTTTTACTACAAGGCTGTTTTCAACAAGTGGCATTGCCAGGATCAAACTGTCTTACGATGTGTGTGTATTGACTCCTTTTTTTCACTTGTTTGTCCTTCGACATGAGCTGGTTGTGGCTTTAGGAGGTTTCTTGATGGCAAAAAAAAGAAATGTAAATAATATCACCTGCATTTTACAATCGGTTCCCCTTAAGGTTATCTTTTACTAGCAAGATACATTTTGTTCATTATTGATTTATATTAAAGTCGATGAATGTTATTGGTACATTCAGTGGTTGCATATATTTGTTGTCTTGAAAGCCCGTGGGGAGAGCTCACAGGACGTGTATGTGAACTTACAAGCAGAGCCAAAATGAGTTTACTGTAGTTGTATTTTACTACAACCCCATAAGCACACTCATGCTCCAGTTCTAACAGGTTAACTGTGTAACCTCCTCACATCCCATCCGCTGACAGGCGTGCGAGTAACTTCATCTCCAGTTATCTCCACTCACCTAAGTGAAGGTAAGCTGATGTGTCTGCAGGGTTTAGCACTTGAGCTGTCAAGGACAGTTGGAATGGAATTGTTTTCGCTGGAGAAAAGATGCAGTTCAGCAAATTCAAAAGCATCCTGGCACCTCATTTACTTCATTTTACTGAGATTTTGTTAAAAAGGGTAAAAAGAGGAAAGTTGGGGAAGCTTTAGAAGGAAATTCTCTTGGTTTTCTTCCTTAGAGCAACTTCCTTCTGAGCTCCCTTTGATGATAAAATATCCTAAAAGATGCAGATCTGCACAGAATGTTCTGGGTTTACAATAGGAATACTCAGTTCAGTTTGGGATTGTTTTCCCAGAGAGTTTAAACATTTTTTAGTTGTTTTTCTTAAGTGAAAACAGGACCAATTGCACAGCTCTGCACCCATAGAATGTCCATTCTTCCTCTGCAGACATTTCTGGTGTTCCATTACAATCACTGGCTTACTGTGGTGACCAGCTCACACTGGCATCCGGTTCTGGTCCCTCACTCTCAGTGCCAAGCTTTTCACTGGTTCCAGCAGAAGCGTGGGGTGTTTTGTTGAGTATCCACACAGAGCTGCAATCCCAGGAGGATCTGAAGCCTGCAGTGCTCCTGGTGTCTGGCTCCACAGCAGCTGGCAGCTTTTGTTGGAATCCGGAGCTCAGTTCCCTATGTTGTAACCAGTACAAGGATGTTTTGAGAGGGATTTGGGCATCCCAAGCCGCACAGTAACAGCCATGCTGGTTGTATTCATGGGGTCCAAGCAGTTGGGTGGGTTCAGGTAGATCCTCCAGGACCCGTTGGGCAAGAGTGTGTTGCCCTGACTGTGTGATAGGCATTTCTCTGTGAGCAGCGCTGCTGGGCACACATAGCCTGCCCTCACCAAGTGTGGCTGTGTTAGTTTTGGCCCATGGGCATCTCCTGATGGTTCATTTATTAGCTCAGCTCTTTTCTGTGTTCATTAAGTTGTCCTGGATCACCCATCACAACTTCCACACTTGCTTTCTGCATGTTGTTACACCTTCCTAAAGCATTGGTGCAATCACAGCCAGGGTTACAGCCACTCATTAACCGATAACGGGTGTTAGAAATGACCCCCCCATCCATTCCTTGTACAAGAGAATCAGCCAGAGCCTGGGGGCAGAATTCCCCCGGCACCCCAGTCCTGGCTCAGGCCTGTCTGTGCCAATGGAAGTGGGTTTTTACTCACTTCACCTGCATCAGCACAGAGGCCAGAGTGGGATTTGGGGTTGTAATTGCTGAATTAGCCAAGCCCAGCACCAGAGATGTGTTGGCGTTTGAGAGATCAGGATCTGCTGCTCACAGCACTTTGTTTTGCAGACGTCTTGGAGCAAAGGAAGCTGTCAGGAAGCTCTCCATGCTCTGAGGAGTTCCAATTATTTTCTTTCTCCTTCTTAATCTTCCCAGTCTGTGCCCTTCAAATACAATAAACATGTAAATTTAATTAGGGAGCTGCTTCACGTGTTCTGAAACACAATCTCCCAGGGGAACACCAGGGTGGCTGTTGGACAGTGTGTGTACAACAGGGGTACGCACACTGCTTTCTCCTCAAGCACTGCCAGATCTGTCACTGCTGGTTCCGGATCACAAACAGGTTGTAGTGCTGTACAATGTGTCGGTTTGATTTACTTTGCTGAGGGTCTGCAAGAGGATTTAGTATCATTCCCAACACGTCTTGTGTCTATTCCCAAGACATGCTGCAGCCCCAGCGAAGCAGCTCATGTATGATTTGTGGAGTTAGATGATGATGTGTGTGTAAATAATGCTTTGATATTAATAAAACTGCCTTAAAGGAATGTACCGAGGTGTGAAACAACACTCAAAAAGCTCTTATTTAAATCTGTAATTTCCTTTACATATTGATTTTTTAATGTTTGCCACTGTAAACATTTATTAATGATGTTATTAAAATGCCAAACCAAATAATTCTTACTCTTGTGTGTACATCTATACACACTCTCACTGGAGACTGATGTTGCTGGAAGGATGGTGGTGTTCAGTTGTAGTCAGTGAGTCCTTCTGACTCTGCTGGCGCAGAATCTTTCCTGGACAGTGTTAGTTTGTGTTGTTTCTCTGTGTGTGGCTGCTCACTAGACGCTATTTTGATATTATTTAAATAAAAAAGGCACTAATTTCATAAGTAAATGCAAAAAGAAATCATTATAGATTTGCCAAATGTAGCATTGAAAGCTTTGATTTTGCCTGGTTGTTACTTCTGCTGAGAGAAGTCTGAGAGTCTCTCCTGAGGACAAAGGTGGTTAAATTTGAGGCAGTACAGAGCTGGAGATCCATGAAGCACAGTAAAGCGCTGTGTGCACGTGTCTTTAAAACAACTTTTCACATTTAAAGCTTTCTGGATAGAAAAACCTTGACAAGTCAAATATCATTTGGGGTTTAAGTTATAAAGTATTCTAGGGTACCACAAAGAAAACTTAAAGGGAAGGGAGAGTGAGTGGCAGGCAGAGGGTAAAGTAAATTCTACTTTTAAAGACACATAAGACAGTATCCACGTGTTCCTTTCAGTCCTTTCTTTAACAACACATATAAAACCACAGGTATCTGGACATCGTTCTAGCGGCTCTTCCTATAGCATCAACATTTTTAGGTCACCTCTTTCCCATTTGAGATGACTGCAGCGATAGCTCGGGTTGGTTTGTGTCTTTGGAATGTGGAGGGGAGAATAACAACAGAACAGTTAGGAGACAGCAGTTCAAGCTCATGGCTGAGAACAGGTTATCAAATCCTTCGAAGGATTTGAAGGACACCGTGGTAAGGCTGTTTGTGCAGTGACTTGCTTTGCCCTGGGAGATGCTTTTTATTAGTTGTTCCCTCTGTAGAATTTAAAGTTTCACTTTCTTAATAAGAAAAAAATAGGAAGAAATACTGCATCCTTTCCAGTGATGTGGTAGCAAACAGTCATCCAAGATCATGAGGTCTTTAATGTGTTTTTTCTTCCTCCTTCTGTGTTCTGTCTTCAGTTCATCAGTGTTATTGCTTGTACGTGACATTTTTGTTAGGCTGTGTTCAGAAGCCCTTTTCCTCATCATCTTCACATTGTGTCCCTTGCTTTCACTGCTCCCGTCTCTGGAAGGGTACCTGTTGCCACAGCACATTTACTGAACTTCATGGAGTTTCTGCTGCTTCTGTCTTCAACACACATTCTATTTGAAGGGGGTTTATTCATTTAGGCAAGAGAGGAGGAGAAGGAATTGAGAGATTTCGCGTTCAGCGTGTACTGGTCATGGGACAGCAGATGTTTCTCTGTACAAAGTATCACCTATTGAAAGCCAAATCAGCCTCCCCTCAACCTCTTGGAACACGTGGATGTTTGTCAGGGGAAGGCAGTCCCCTTCTCCCGATGGGAGCAGCTCAAGTACAGCCCCTCGTTGTATCTTTCTCTCCACTTCTGTAGGTGCTGGTTAAGGTACACTGGAGCACAGACACAACAAAACCACACACAAATGTTGGTACAGCTCCCGATTGTATTAACTTTCCTCCCAAGCATCACCAACAGAGACCAGGAACCTGCAGTAACATTACTCCTTTGAGCTCTTCCGTTAGAAGGGAGGCTGGTACCGGGGTTTGCATCCTGGTTGCTGAGAAGCTCTAGTAGAGAGGTGCATGTCTGTGCTCATGGGGCAAGCACAAGGTAACTTCCCAAGGGGAGGATACTGTGAAAGTGAAACTGCAGCTAAAAACATAAGACAATCAAATGTGGTTTTGGTAGTGTAGGCAAATTGTTTCTTTCTAGGTGAAAATAATAAAAAGAAAGCAATGTGTAGGAGAGGATGAGTGGGTACAGGTACACAGCAGAGACACCTCTGTCCTGGGTGTACTGACAAATGCCGTGGAACTTTTAAGTTAATTTCTTAGATCCTAATGATGTTTTCAGTTTAACCCTTCAAGGCCAGTACCACACATGGGAAGTTCCAGTTTTATCTGTTTCGTTAACAGACTGTAACATCATTTAAATAACACCTTTTCTGGTTACTCAGTGGTAGACTGCAAACATCTCTTGTCTTTTTAAGAATATGCTGTTCAACTTCTAATGACCCAAAGACAGAATTTTTTCTCATCAGACTATAAACTCACACAATTGAAAGAGTAAAAAGGAGTGAGCCTGGGTTTTCCAGTTTTATTTGTAATGAGACTTTTGCCAGTTTTTCTTTACAAAACCTATGCCTCGTCATAAAAAAGTGAACTTCATCTACTTTGTGTCCTCATCAAAACGTATGATGATGGGATCATGCCCTGTTGATCTCACAAACCTCAAGAAGTCGTCAGGGCTCAAACCCATGGTTGCAGTGTTTGTCATTGGGTGGAAATACACCTTCTCATGGCCATCCTCCAGGAAGGCAGCGTCCAGCACCAGCCTCACCTCCCCCTGGTCACAGAAGAGCGCCAGCGGTGTAGCACAGCCCTGGCCCACCTTCAGCTTTTCCAGCATGGCGTTTTCATCAGCAAACCTCAGGTTGCCGCTTCCAAGGCCCAGTTTTTTCGCGAGATCAGTTAAATTGATTTGCCTGTTGTGCAGGAGAGTCACCAGCCAGAAGCCTTTCTTCTTTTTGTCTTTAAGGAAAAGGTTTTTACTGTGACCTCCTTTCATGTGTTGGACGTGAGGCATCATTTCTTCAACAGTGAACACCTGGAAAATGCCACAGTGCAGTGTGAGACACTGTATCCCGTTAGACTTTTGGTTGTGTACTGGCAGTATCTTTTGTTAAATACTTAGAAAATGACTGAATGTTACACTCAGCCTAAAAAACTGTACCCTTTTATGAAGGAGTTTTAACAGAACACAAATAAAATGTGACATACTGCTCCTGTTCACTTCCTCATTCATTTCTGGCTCATATATAGCAAGAATTACACTTTAAAGATGCCGACAGGCAGCACTGACAGCACTGCTTTTACAGGCAGACGGGAGTGACGTGGCATGTGTGCTTTTAAATGGGAGTGAGAAACAGTTTGGAAAGCTTTAGATGCCCTCAACTTCTAAGTGAAGAGTTGGGTGAGCTGCAGCTCCTGAAACTGGAGGGGGAAAAGGGGATCTGGGGAACAGAAATGCAGAGAGCGATCAACCCAGCTCCCCCCAAAAAAACCCAGAAACGTTCTGCCAAGCCAATGGCTGCAGGTCCAGTGGGTGAGAAATTCCATATCGATTCTTAATTATGCTACAAAATCATCTACAGAACATAAAGCTGCCCTGCCGCGTGCTCTGCCCTCTTTCTGTGTGTAATTGTAGTCTCCTAATTAAGAAAGATGCGGAGGACACCGAGAGAGGCGCGTTCGGAGGGGGCAGAGCAGCGGCCCTGGGGCGGCCCCTACCTCGGGGTGCTCGGCGGTGACCGTGGCGATGCCCAAGTCTCGCAGCCGCTGCTCCAACGCCTCCCGCAACTCCGGTGCCGCCGCCATCGCCGCCCCGCTCCGCCGGGGCCGGGCCGCGCTTCCGCCCCTTCCGCCGGGCAGCGCCCGCCTTCCGCGGTGTTAACGGGGCGCCCGCCCTGCCCTGGCACGGGGACCGGGATCGGAGCCGGGTCCCTCGGCTTGCAGGAACCGGAGCTGGGTCCCTCGGCTTGCGCCCCGGTGCGGGGATCGGCCGGCGGCGGTAAGCCCTCGGCAGCGCAGTCGGTCAGATGGGAAGTGCGGTCTTGGCCATCCGGTTGAACTGAAAGCAGGGGAGTTTGGAGCTGGTTTCAGAGGTCTTTTTCTTAAAACCAAGACTGGATGAGAATGTGAGGTCTCCATCTGTGGAGACACTCAAACCCCGAAGGGACGTGATCCTGGTCAGTCTGGGATCTGACCCTGCTCAAGCCAGGGTTTGAGGCCGTCTCCAGAAGTGCATTCCCACCTCCACTGCTCTGTGATCCCACCACGCAGGAGACCAGAGCTTGCTGTCTCCTATGGGGCGGGCAAATCTGTCTGTCCCTCCTGTCCTACAGCTCCAGGAGCTTCCTGCCATCCCCCTTCAGCCCCTCCTGGCTGGAAAGCAGTTATCCATAACGCTCCTCCATACACCTCCCCATACCTCCCCTCCCATGCAGCTCAATATATTCCACGTTTCCTAAGGCATTCTGTGTCTTTGTCACACAGTGACATTAGAACAATATGTGCTTTGACACACACTAGGTTTCCCCATCTGACATGAATGTATTGGGTTCAAACCCTGGTTTCAGAACAGGTATTATAGTTCTCTATATACTCATCTGCACGTGCTCACTGTAATTTCAGGTGCCAGCTTAGTTTTGCTGAAACGCTGCTAAAGAAGGAAGTTAAGAAAGAGTCAAAGCTAGAAAAATCAAAATAAACCATTTAGCCAATGAGACACATTAAAAAGGAGAACTGCAAAATCAAACGTTTGTGTTTTTTTAAAGGCAACCAGTAATAATGAAGAGCTGCCACTAAGGGACATAGCCAAGCACTAACGGCCACAGTTAAGTGGAAACTATTTCTACAACCCAAACCATGGTCCTGACTTGTGACATCAGGAATTGCTTGTTTTCAGTTTGCCCTGCAGGAAAACAGGCAATCTGTAATGAAGCTTTAAATTAGAACAGCATGAATCTGTGGTTAAGAGACACGTGGATACAATCTGACCCATGCTAATTCCCAGAGCCTTAGAGCAGCACACAAAGATTTCCAGGCAGCATCCAGTGGAAGATCAACCCAAAAAGCAGATTTGCAGCAAACTCTGGTGACTGTTTTGTGTGATAAATTTATCTTTTCAATAGAGTTTTCCAGGTGAATCCCAGGCTCATGTGAAGGACACGCTGCCCTCAGGATGAGAGCTGGCAGCTCTGTGGGTCATAGAATCATAGAATAGTTAGGGTTGGAAGGGACCTTAACATCATCCAGTTCCAACCCCCCTGCCATGGGCAGGGACACCTCACACTAAACCATGGCACCCAAGGCTCTGTCCAGCCTGGCCTTGAACACTGCCAAGGATGGAGCATTCACAACCTCCCTGGGCAACCCATTCCAGTGCCTCACCACCCTCTCAGTAAAGAATTTCTTCCTTAGATCCAATCTAAACTTCCCCTGTTTCAGTTTGAACCCGTTACCCCTTGTCCTGTCACTACAGACCCTGATGAAGAGTCCCTCTCCAGCATCCTTGTAGGCCCCCTTCAGATACTGGAAGCTGCTCTGAGGTCTCCACGCAGCCTTCTCTTCTCCAGGCTGAACAGCCCCAACTTTCTCAGCCTGTCTCCATACAGGAGGTGCTCCAGCCCCTGATCATCCTCGTGGCCTCCTCTGCACTTGTTCCAACAGTTCCATGTCCTCTTTATGTTGAGGACACCAGAACTGCACACAATGCTCCAAGTGAGGTCTCACGAGAGCAGAGTAGAGGGGCAGGATCACCTCCTTCGACCTGCTGGTCACGCTCCTCTTGATGCAGCCCAGGATACGGTTGCTTTCTGGGCTGCGAGCGCACACTGCAGCCGGCTCATGTTCATTTTCTCATTGACCAACACCCCCAAGTCCTTCTCTGCAGGGCTGCTCTGAATCTCTCCTCTAAAAATCCATGTGCATGACCCATGTGTGGGTCCATGTGCTTGTGTGGTCTTTGTGCCCAATTCACCTCCCTGTGCAGGAACACAGACTGCATTGAACACCTTTGTACAACCTTTGGTATTTAAGTTTGGGGTTTTTAACTGTGCTTTAGTTTTTAGATGATTTTTCCCATTTTACCTTTGGAGAAACACTCGAGGGCCCTGTGCATTGTCAAGGTATCAGTCAGCACCTGACATATTCATCAACAGATGGTCCCTTTGAAATACAGGACACGGTTTTTGGTCAATACCCTGCATCATAAATCAGCAAATACAATAGTGAGATACTGAGGGCTGCAAAACATGTAGATGCCACCTATTCTGTGTGGAAAACCACCTACGTGAGCTACTGTAAGTCCCCCATTAAGGATAAAGTGTGTAAAATGAACAGATCAAACATATATAGAGAAAGTTATGGTTATTACTAGTAACACACAATTTGCAACCACTTTGTGGGAGATCACTGTAGAAGCAGTGCTGTCCCAAGTGGACACCAAGGTGAAGATTGTTATAGAGGTAATTTGGGTTTATCTCTGGGTTTTACAAATAGCATTGATGGAATACTAAGGATTTTACAAAAACCATTTACAGAGCTTCCTCTTAGGTATTATTTTCCCCCTAGTCTATTAGGTGATATTATTGTAGAGATGCCAAATTAGACAGAACTTTAAACACAAACAGCCATGTTAAACCTTTGGAGATGGAGTGGGAGGGCACAGAATCCCAGCCTGGTTTGTGTTGGAAGGGACCTTAAAGCTCATCCAGTCCCAACCCCCTGCCACGGGCAGGGACCCCTTCCACTGGAGCAGCTTGCTCCAAGCCCCTGTGTCCAACCTGGCCTTGAACACTGCCAGGGATGGGGCAGCCACAGCTTCTCTGGGCACCCTGGGCCAGCGCCTCAGCACCCTCACAGGGAAGAGCTTCTGCCTAAGAGCTCATCTCAGTCTCCCCTGTTCTGGCAGGTTCAAGCCATTCCCCTTGGCCTGTCCCTACAGGCCCTTGTCCCAAGCCCCTCTCCAGGTTTCCTGCAGCCCCTTTAGGCACTGGAGCTGCTCTCAGGTCTCCCCTTCAGGAGCCTTCTCTTCTCCAGGCTGAACCAGCCCAGCTCTCTCAGCCTGGCTCCAGAGCAGAGCTGCTCCAGCCCTCGCAGCATCTCCAGGGCCTCCTCTGGACTCGCTCCAGCAGCTCCACGTCCCTCTCGTGCTGTTGGACATTGCAAAGAAAACAGGACATCTCCTCACAGGCAGGAGAACCTGAAATTTAGGGGTGTGTGTGTGTACATGTAAATACAGAGCCGCAGGAAGCGGTAACAGCTCAAACGCCATCCTGCGTTCACCGACCCCTCCATCCTATGAGGGGATTTCCCGCCTTCCGTGAGGCGAGGAAGCGCGCGCCGGCAGTCGGCACTGCGCATGCGCGATGACCGGCGCTGCCGGGCGCCTGCGCAGTAGAGCGCCTGAGCCCAGCGTCAGATACGGGGGTGAGGTGGGGACGGCAGCCATGGGGGCTCCTTGGCGGGATGGGGTGCGTTGGGTTAGCGCTGTCCTGGACGGGCTACGGGCGGTCCTCCGTGCTGGAGCCTCGGGGAGGGCGATGAGGGCGGCTGTGACCGCGGGGAAGGCTGCAGCTGCCGGGTCTGCGGTACCGGTACGCGGCGGTGCGGCGCAGTCCCCCCGGCAGCGGGCTGAGGGTGTTGTGAGGCGGCCGCTCGTGCCTTGCCCTCAGGGGTGAGCGCGGGTTGTCAGGAGGAAGGTCTGTGGAGCCGGGTGGCTTCTGTGCAGTGCCAGCCAAACCGATGAGCTGGAGAGCTATCGGGGAGCGCCCGTCCCGGCACGGCTGACCCTGAGAGCCCGGAGTGGTTTCTTTGCTGTTGACAACCTCCTGTGGGTTTCTGCTCCGTGAGTTTGTCGTGTCTCATCCTGACTTTGTGTTAGTTTTCTGTGTATGCAGTCTTATGGGTTCCTTGGCTTTACCGTTTCTGTCCGTTCTCATTAGGGAGAAAAAACCCACCAAAGTAGCTGATTTTGGTTGGTTAGTTGTTATCTTCTCACTTCTGTAGGTATCTGGATACAGGAGAGTTTATAAGGTGACTGCAGTTGTTTTGGGAGGAAATGGTAGCATTTCACTCATTTGGAGCTGCTTGGGAGATGATACAAAGCCACCTCTGAGGGAAGAGATAGAAAGTACAGAGCATGGCATCACTGAGCACAGGGACTTAAATAGCTCTGAACAGGAAGAGAAGTTCAAATAGGAGACACTTGTACAGGGAAGTTCACAAAATGACCCAAGCCAAAGTTAAGATGGTTAAAACAAGATGTGGGATGATCTGACAGAAGCATCTTGGAAAGCTTAGTTGCTAAGGCAGGGCTTAGCCTCGAAGGACATCTCTGTCCATGTGACAGCACTGGTGTTCCTACAGTGCTACAGAGTTTTAGTGGTGGTATATGCTCTTGTAAGAAGCATACTGCAGATGTGGTTTACAGAGAGGTTTGTTGCACCTGGATAACTACTGGTATAGAGCAAGGCATGCAAATGTCCCTTTTTCCTAGGTCATGTCAACCCAAAATGTAATAGTTTATATTAAAGATCAGTGGAGGAAGGTGTAAGATTTGTAAGCTGTGGCAATATTAGTAGATCTGTGTGTCCACAGTGAAATAGTGGTGGAAAGCAAAGAACTGAAGGGAACTGAAAAAAATGGAGCAGTTACTGAACAGATCAACTTTTTCAGCATTAAAAGGCCTGTTTTGAAACACAACACTCGTGCCTTCTGTTCCTGCCTGTATTATCACAGGGAAGAGTATCTTTCAGCTTTGAGTCTGATTTCAATGTGTCCTTTGTATTTGCAGTGAGGAGATGAATCGGGGATTGATACTGAAGTTTGAGAATCTGTTGCAGTTACGTGGTACTTGTCGGCAGCTGCGGACTCTGTCCTACAGGAAAGTTTCCAGGGCACAATGGAAGCCTGTGCAGTCATCTGCACATCCCGTGGGATCTGTCCTTCTGTATCCACACTTCTGGCAAGAAGACAAATCAATCAGTATCGCTTTATCGCAGCGCAGACACCTAGCTACAAAGGAGGTGACTAACAACATCCAGTGATCTCTGGGTTTATGTGGAAAGTACAAGAGCTCAGTTTGAAGGTTTAAATTACAGAAAGAAGAGCTTTATTAATGAATATAGAGGAGCTTTTATAAATGTATAAGCCAGAATGTACTTAATATATGACTACACTGTGACTTCCTCTCAAATGTTAAAGTGCTTATACCAGCAGCATCATGAATCCTGCAGAGGCAGGAGGAAGTTAGTTATTACAAACAGAAATTAAAATTATTTTGTTAATTTTTCCCCTTGTTTTGAAATATTCAGAATGAAAAAGATTAAGTGTAGTATCCTGTACATTTTAAATATTCACCATGGTGTGTTAAGTCATTCGTTTATCATAGTTCATTAGTATCATAGTAAAAATACATATTTACATCACATGGCTTGATTTGTTTACATCAGTGATTTACATAATTGTCTTTTTAATATTGTTTTTATTATTTCTTACTTTATGCCAGCTGTATGTTCCTATATATGTGTCTAATTCCATGTAGGAGACGAAAAAGAAGAAAAAGAAGGTACTGCTAACACAAGGTGAAGTGGAGATAAGGCAGAAGATGACTGTTGAGGAACTTGCACGAGCTATGGGTAAAGACATAGGTGAGATCCTGCTCTGTTGTTTGAGGTCAAATGAAACAAAGCAGTTAAAATCTGTCATGCCACTTTCAAGAGTGGCAAAGGGAAAGATGTCTATGATGGCATTAGTGATTGCTAATCCCTCCCTTAGCAAGGTAAATTGCACCCATACCAAAGGAAATGTTGGTAGACACGATGGCAGACTAAAGAGACAAAAAATCAGGCCATCTGAATTGCCAGGCAAGACACTTTAATGTGAAGAATTCTTCCATCTCCAGTAGAAAGGCTTCAGATCCACGTGAGCTGCTCTTCATGACTGTGTTTCCTGAGTGCTAAATTATTTGGGGAGGAAAGACACTGCACCCTGGTTTATCAGCTGGACCCCTATCAATAAAGAATTTGGGGCTAAAGAGAGAAGGCATAAAAGAGCTTCAGCCTATAATCCAACCCTTGGATCTTGGGTTCAGGAACAATATGTATTTCATTAATATAAGTAATTTGATTAACTGGGAATGGAAAGGACTGGTCTGGAAACACTCCCCCCTTTAAGTGACTGCCCTAACAGCGGGGTTTCAGAAGCAGGCTTGTTCTTTTAACCCCACAAACCATTCGGGTTCCACAGTGGCTCAGCTTGACCAGTTTTCAGTGCCGTTTTGGGGGTTATTATCATGTTTTGACATTTGGAATAATTCAATACTTGTATAATACCAATCTCCAATCTCTTTTTATCCAAAAAGGTGGGTACTTATTTGTGGCAAACTCTCCTCTCAGCAGTGAGGAGAGAAGCAGAAAAGTCTGTTGTGTCTTGCTGTACATAGATTTGTAATGGTATTAGGTCAGTGTGCAGCAATTTTTGACTAGTGCATTATGTTCTGTATTTCTGCTACCAAAGAAGGGGCATATGAACAGATTTATCAGATTTCCTCGCTCCTTGAGTCATTTCTTTGCTGTTTGGTTTAGGTGAGTTTTAGTTGTTTCCTTCTTAGGGGTTAATGGAAAAGCAAGCTCTGAAGATCTGAGTGAAAAATAAGATTGCAGTATCTAATAAGATAGTTGTTTTCAGAAGATGTTTCTCAGTCAAGTTCTTCTCTGCAAGTCTGCAGCGTAACAGGGACTTGCAGATCAATCTAAAGGCAAAATGCTTTGTGAATGGAATTTATTAGCATGATATAAACGACTAATGAAAAAGTCTTAAATTGTATGAAGTGGGATGTTTTTGTCCCACGTTTTTGTGGATATAATTGTTAAATGTCTTTATCTTTTTACAGATCATATTTATGAAGCTCTGCTGTACACAGACATTGACCTTGATTCACTAGAACCAGATTCCATCTTATATGAAGACCATATCAAGCTAATTGTTAAAAAATCAGGAATGAAGTATAAATCGGCAAAACTGAAAGAGGAAAAAGAAAGAGAAAACACAGATGCTGTCAAGAGGCAAGTTGTGAACTGCTCTTTTTGGTTCTTTTTATCCTACTTGCTCCTGCAGGTGTTTTTCACATGTTTACTTCCTTTGTTCTGATGATATGTTGGTAATATCTGATACAGTCATGATATGATAATATTTAATAGGGAAGTTTTACTATTTTGATTTCTTTGGTCATAAAGTTGATACTCGGATTTGGTTTTGTTTAGGTGAGCTTTTTCTGTGCTGTTTCCTGGAGAAAAGCCAGTTCTTCTTTGCCTTACTGAATTGCTGTATTAATTGTTGCAGTAAGGCTGAATACTAACAGAGCTAGCTGTGGGGTGTAGATGGGAGTTGTGATCTCAGTGGAGAGACTCACCCGTTCATCACTGAGTTCTGGTGAACGGCTCTTCCTTAGCCATAGTGGGTGTGCATGTCACTCAATGAACTTCTTTGGTATTTACAAACCACCTCATTGCTGTAATTGTAGGCCTCCTGCAGACCCAGCAGTACTAACCCCCAGACCCCCTGTTGTTACCATCTTGGGCCACGTAGATCATGGGAAAACAACCTTACTTGACAGCCTGCGAAAAACTCAGGTGGCAGCAATGGAAGCAGGAGGCATCACCCAGCACATTGGTGCTTTCCTTGGTATGAATCATGCCTACATGCTTGTGTAAAGACCAGCTTACTCTCCATCTTGCATCTCGGACTGACTTTCTGCCAATTCATTGGGGAAAAATCTTGCAATATAAACAATGTTTATGTAAACAGTGATAAAGGAAATCATCACTTGTGATAACTGTCATAACTGTGTGGATGGAACTTAGAAGTTTATTGTCTGCACAGTTGATATTAAACTACATGTTCAATGCCAGGTTGGACGGGGCTTGGAGCAAGCTGCTGTAGTGGAAGGTGTCCCTGCCTGTGGCAGGGGGTTGGAGCTGGATAAGCTTAAAGGTCCCTTCCAACACAAACTTTGATTCCACTATGATTCTACTTTGGATTATTGAAGATTCCAGGACACTTTTTCTTCCCTGAGGAGTTAAAAGCAGGTTTCAGTCCATGCCAACAGTTATCCATTTGCCTCAAATATGTCATTACTGTTAAAAACAGTTCTTAAAGGAGTGATGCTTGATTTACAGTAAGTCAAATAAAGTTCTGTGAAATGCTGATTTTTAAATGTACCATATCCATTTGTTCACAGTGCATTTGCCTTCTGGGGAAAAGATAACTTTTCTGGATACTCCTGGACATGCTGCTTTTTCAGCCATGAGAGCAAGAGGTACCCATGTTACTGACATCGTCATACTGGTTGTAGCAGCAGAAGATGGAGTAATGGAACAAACTATAGAATCCATTCAACATGCTAAAAATGCAGGAGGTAAGGTGTTCACCTTGTTAATATTACACTTTGAAGTGGGAAGTCCAGTACTCAAAGTAAATGTACAAGATGTGTGTTACTATGCAGATCAAACAATGAATACTTTGCAAACGTTTATTTACTTGGACTGGAATCCACACACTTGGGAAGTAACTGTTGTAGTCCCCTTCCTTCTCCCTTGGGAAGGTGTTTGAAAATGTACTGAATGTTGCAGTAATACATAAAGATATTAAAATACTAAGGTTTTTGCAGGACTTCCAGGTTTGTGAGAACCCCCTCATAGGGGGTGTCTGAGGGGGTTATTGGGGCTGGTTTTCCTCTTCCATAGTAAGATAACTCCTCCAGCTTACTTGTGGTAGTTCAGATCTCACTGCCTACTCAGGGAATAGGCACAAAGTGCGATCATGTGCTCTGAGTGACCATCACCTTTTATTGCAGTTGTGTTACTGGCAGCAATGTTTGGTTAGCTTGGTAATGAGTTTGTGTGTTCTCCTTTTAGTTCCTCTTATCCTCGCCATTAATAAATGTGACAAACCTGAAGCTGATCCTGAAAGAGTAAAGAAGGAATTGCTAGCCTATGATGTGGTCTGTGAAGAATTTGGAGGTGATGTTCAAGCTGTAAATATTTCTGCACTCAAGGTAAAGTTTTGGTGGAAAGAATGATGGTGTTCATGGGTGTCTAATAAGTGCATACAGCTGCATTTTTATTTGTCAGCTGGAAAATAAAAAGCTTATCTTCCTGGTATTTGACACCTTACCATGAGCTAAGTGCTGCTGGCTCACACCAGAATCATTTAAAACATCCTCCTGGCATATTTTGAGGCTCAGACCTTCAGTCAGCAATAATATATCAGTTTTCTTCTGGTTATTTTTTCAGGTTAATGCTAATTGCTGTTTCGTCATATATTTGCTCACTGTATGAAATCAGAATCAAGGTTGTTGATAGTGCTATGCAGGAAGAGGAAAATTCAGACAAGGGTGAATGACTATTTTCCTAACACGTGCCTAATCACAAGAATGTAGTTCTGTAGTGATCTTACAGGATTTACCATCATCCTGGCAAACAACTGAGAGCTAAAAAGTGAAAACTCAAGTAAAATCAGGACTTCAGTTTTGTGGTAGCCAAAGCAGCTTTGTCCAAACTGCTGCAGCAGCATCGTATTGCAGCAGCATCCTTATTGCTGGCTTTCCAAATGTATCCCAAGTAATTTTCTAAGTTTTCAGGCAAGCTCAAGACCTTTCGAAGTCATGTCCTTATACTTTAAAATAGCCATACATAAAAATGGCTTCTTTATTCACTTCTGTAGCACACATTGTTGTCCTGATTCATGTAGATCTGGATCTGCTGACTGACAGCTGGCTTGTGGTATCTGTTCTCAAAACCAAAATGTAATTAGAACAAACTGGGGGGAAAAGAGAAGAAAACAGATGAACAGTTTTGTGTCTACGGTGTCCTGGAGTCCTGACTGGGTGGTGGATGTCGTCAGGTTTCAGTTTGGGTGGTTTGGCTAGTTGGGGTTTTTGGGGGTTGTTTGGTTGTGTTTTGGCTTTGCTTTTCAATTTGCATTCCTAATACGCTTGTAGCAAATTATTGCAAGGTTTATAATTAATATATATATATTTGTGTGTATATGGTTTTATACAGGGTGAAAACTTGATGGTGTTAGCAGAAGCAACTGTTGCTTTAGCAGAGATGTTAGAGCTGAAGGCAGATGCCACGGGTCTGGTAGAAGGGACTGTAATTGAGTCTCGCAAAGACAAAGGGAAGGGGTAAGTAACCTGCTGCCTTTTTAGCTTTAATGAAGCAACTTGTAACAGTGCAGAGATACTGTTCAGCTGGTTTGTACTTCAGGATTTATGTTAAACATTGAACTTTACGCTGTTGTTAAACTGTAACAGTTTCTTTGCAGTGTTTGTGACTGAAGCATTGAATTGTTATTGTACAGCATGAGAGGCAGAAAAAGAAGCTATGAAGTGATAGGGCAAAATTCATCATCTCACTAAAATTAAATCCTGTGAGCACAGGAAATAGCTTAAAATGCTACAACAGATGCAATTTTTTTTAAGTTTCTTTAAAAATAGGGATGATGAAGTTTAATATTCATAATACATACACAATATTTGGTGAATGATGTGTAACATGACATTGTGCTCTTTTAAATATCATAGTTCCTTTGCAGATTCTCTGGTAACAAGATGTGTTTTGCCCTCTAAAAACGAATTGAATTCTAGAAAGTTGTTGGGGTTTGGGGTTTTTTTTCGGTGGTGAGTTCAGTTAATGTGTTAAATGTGTTTTCTTACTAAAGCTAACTGCATAAAAGGGGGGAAGAGTCACTTTAATTTTGCCTGTTATTTCTCTCCTCTCCTCTTCACCAGTCCAGTTACCACAGCCATCATCCAAAGAGGAACTCTGCGAAAAGGCTGTGTTCTGGTTGCAGGGAAGACATGGGCAAAAGTGCGTTTCATGTTTGATGAGAACGGCAAAGCTGTAGATGCAGCTTCTCCAGGCATCCCAGTGGAAATCATGGGCTGGAAGGATGTCCCTTCAGCAGGAGATGAGGTCCTTGAAGTAGAATCTGAGGTACAGAAAGACCTCTTTAATGGAAAACTCACACTGCAGTGAGGTGGGGGGGAAGGAGCTGAGTGAAAAACAAGTGATAGCTTTCATTGTAAATAACCTGGATGATATGGTGAAAGATGAAGGATGAGCATGGGTATTGAGACCTGAACTAGGTGCTCTGAAAGAAGAATATCCAGGATATGTTCTGTGTTCCTTTCCTAAAGGCACAGAAGACTTTTATATGATCACACTATCATCCTACCTGGGGAACAATCCACTGCTTAATTATATCCGTGTTTTAATTTTAGAATGAGAGAATTAGTTTCTGTCAAGAGCATGCATAAAATACAGCTTGAAATAGGTGTGGTGAGAGCTGGCGAAACACCACATGGAATAATGAACAATAATTCTTTTCTGCAATGCAGAGTTACCATAAGAATAAGCCTTGCGTCATGTTGTAACCCAGGAAAGAAGCTATTGTGCTTATTCTCTGCCATACTTGCAGCAAAATCTACTGTTAAATGTGAAAGTAAATGAGTGAGCCTGTAGAGAAGATGCAAACTGCTGAAGCTGCATTACTGTGGAGTTTTCTGGTGCAGTGCTGTGAAAGATAATGTTTCTGTCTTCCTGCCCAGCAAAGGGCGCATGAAGTTGTGGCTTGGAGAACCTATGTTGAACAACAGGAGAAGCTGAAAAAGGATGTGGAAGTTATTGAGGCAAAGCAAAAGGAGCACAGGATGGAATACGAGAAGAAGCACCAGCAGCTAGCCCATCTGACCTGGAGGCAGAGGAAGGCAGTGCTGTACAAGGCGAACAAGCACGTCATGTTTTTAAAGCCTAAAGAGAAAACAGAGATGGACAAAAACGTGCTCTCAGTAATTGTTAAAGGTGCTGCTCTATTCTGTTTAAACATTGGTTCTGTGTTTCTCAAATGCTCAGTTTGAAGCATAGCACTGAACTAGAAAGAACATTCTGTTACCAGCAGTTTGATCAGTGCAGACCTGAACAGGTTATTGAACCTTTCTCAGTCAGAGGACTGGCATCAAAAAACACCCAGTGGTCAGAAGGATGCGCTTCCAGCAGGGACAGAGAAACAGGAAAATTACAAGCCTGAACCCCTTACCCAGAAACTCCTGAGTAAAACCCACATAAGTGTCTCTAGATATAAATATATATTAAAAATATATATATTAAAAGAATTAAGTACAAGCTATATGAGCAGCAGTACTGCATCAGCAAAATGGAGGACAGGAACAATTATGTATTAGTTGAAGTGGGACAGGGAGAACTTGGTTTGACCTCACATTTAGTGATACACAGTGACAGTAGTAGCTGATAAACCTGACCTGAAAATGACTGCAGATGTAGATCCTCTGGGTGTCAAAAGACTTTCTGTTGCATAGTCTAGAGTTGCGAAGCGCTTAGTTCTACTTCAGTGTTTCTCTGATGTGTACAAAGTGAGCAGTGCTTCCGTTTATACACACAGGTGATGTGGATGGATCTGTTGAAGCTATTCTGAACATTCTGGACAGCTACGATGCTGACAGTGAATGCAAATTGGATATCATTCACTTTGGAATGGGAGATATCAGTGAAACTGATATAAGTCTTGCTGAAGCATTTAATGGTGCGTGTTTAAAAATGGATTTACAATTAGTACAAGCTCTTTATTGAAATGGGTGGGACTCATTCTGGTTTTGTTCTCTCAATAATAATTAGCAGCATCAATAAGGTAAACTTGCATCTTAAAAATGTTTCCTTTAACATCAGAGAGTGCAGGTAGGGGAGACTAGAAATACCACAAACCAGAAGGACTTCTGGCAAGTTGAATTGTTAAGGTTAAACTCTGACTCTTCACTCAGGTTGTTTTATGATGCTCAAACAGGGCAAAACTGGAAAAGTAGGTTACAAAAGAATTCCTTTTTACTCAGGGAGGTAATTGGAAAGACTGCGTTGGAAGTTGTTCCCATATATACCCCCTAATGGTTGCCTGCTGTAGACCATGGAGTCATTGCACCTGTGATAGTCCACAGGTGGACAAGAATGATTTAGAAGTTCACTTCCAGCTTGATTTGACAGCTAAGCTGTTCTTCCAGGCCCAGAATGGGAGGTCCTTGTTCTTCACATGAGCTCAGGTTAGTTGTAAGCATTAGTTTCTGCTTTGATAACCTCCAGTTCTGTCACAGGCGAATGTTCTCTTGAGGCTTTTTTAGCCATTAGCTTTGATTCAAGGTTAGTAGCAGCCCATGTGCAATAGTGGGAGAAGTAAATGGTCTGTCCTTAAAAGGGAAGTAGTAAAATGCTGGTTTTTGTTTTGCTAACCACTAATTCTACCCTGTCCTTGCAAATGCAACGTTACAGAATAGATTTATTGGTTAAAGTGTGATCCCTTGTAGTCATGACTTGCTGATTGTTTTATTTACCAGGTGTTATATTTGGATTCAGTGTGAAAGCCAATGAAAGCATTAAACAGCTGGCTGCTAAAAAGGGAATAAAAATTAAAATTCACAATATCATCTACAAACTTGTTGATGACTTGAAAGAGGAGTTGAATAGCAGGCTGCCCTCCTCTGTGGTAGAGAACACAATAGGTGAGTTTTCATGGACTGAGAAATTCTTGCTCCCTAATGTGGCCTAAGGTTTATTGTCCAATGAACTGTTCCTATTGAATCAAGTATTTCATATTCTCCTATATCTATTATAAAGCTTGGTCAGCGGAAGAGTGGAGTTTGCTTCTGCTCATTGCCAGTTTGCTATTCTCATCTCCCTCATACAACTTTTTCCTTTCAGGAGAAGCTTCTGTTCTCAACATCTTCTCTGTAACAGTAGGAAAAAACAAAATTCCAGTTGCTGGATGCAGGGTACAGAAGGGGCTGCTGGACAAGAAAATGAAGTTCAAGTTAATCCGCAAGAAGGACGTTATTTGGAAAGGTAAGTGGCATTGCCACAAAACAGGAATTGTGTCCAAGCGCTGCTGGTGCCCTGTGAAGTTAGTGCAAAATGTACATGCCATATTCACAACAGAAGGGCAAACCAAAACACCCCCTCTGATATTGGTGACTCTTTTTCTTTGATGCACTTTTGTCTTTGTAGGATCTTTATCATCACTGAAGCATCTTAAAGATGATGTCCAGGTAATAAAAGCAGGCATGGATTGTGGATTGAGTTTGGACAAGAATATAGAATTCATTATTGGAGATGAAATTATTTGTTATGAAGAAAAAGAAGTTCCACAGACAACTTCCTGGGATCCAGGATTTTAAAAGGCATTAACACTAAAGGACATGTATTGTTCCTGGCTGGCCTTCAACTCTTAACATTAAATGGACTTTCAAAGACGCACATGAGCTTCTTCCTATCTTATGTTTATGTAACAATATTCTGCTTTTAAATGTCAGCAACCACCTTACCTCATTGGAACATGAGATAAACTATAACAATTGATAGCACGCAGCTCAAGCATTTGAAACCATCACACTCTACTTATGATGCCTATTGGTTCCAAATAGCCAGACCATCTTCCTTCCCCACCCTCCTCAGTGCTGCCATAAAATTCCTCAGTGTGTAATAGGACTCTACTACCCTCTTCTCTAACATTGAGCATTGTAGACATAACTTCAGACCTCTATTTTTCCAGACTATTTTTCACGTTTAAAGAGACCACTTCCAAGGTTAGCCAGTATCATTTTTTTCCCTCTGCCATTACTACTAGTTATCTCCTTTCAAGGAGACACAACTAACCAAGGCCAATCCTTAAAGAAGTTGCTGCTTCAATCTAGAAACAAACTATTTCATCCTAGCTGACAGTCAGCATCTAAAGTTTCAAAGACTTTTCTCACTTATCAGAGTGGAAATACAGTACCACAGGAACCAAAAATAACTACTTAAACTGTACAGAAGTTCAGATTTTTATTGTCTAGTACATTTACTTGTCTTCTGGTTTATTGAAGCAGTACGTCAGACAGCACTTGCCACAGTAGTGTCTGTCGAAGTGACTTGCCATGAAGACTCCGGCTCCACACTCCTCAGAGGGGCACTCCCGGCGCAGACGGCTGATCTTGCCATTCTCATCCACCTGGGAATCATGGAATCAGAATGGTTTGTGTTGGAAGGGGCCTTAAGATCATCCAGAGTTCCAACCCCCTGCCATGGGCAGGGACACTTTCCACTAGAGCAGGATGCTCCAAGCCCCATCCAGCCTGGCCTTGAACACTGCCAGGGATGGAGCATTCACAACTTGTCCAGTACCTTACTACCCTCAAACTGAAGAACTTCTTCCTTATATCTAACCTAAATCTCCCCTATTTAAGTTTAAACCCATCACTCCTTGTCCTATAACTATAGTCCCTGATGAAAAGTCCCTCTCCAGCATCCCTGTAGGTCCCCTTCAGATACTGGAAGGCTGTGCTGAGGTCTCCACACAGCTCCTCTTCTCCAACAACCCCAATTTTCTAAGCCTGTCTTCATATGGGAGGGCAGAGAAGCAACATTTCATAAATGCACTCACCACCTTTTAACACCAATGATAAATTTGAGTTCGTTATTTTTTTAAGCAAGGTAGTTTTTGTGACAGTTACTACATCAAGCTTCTTGAAGCAAAGTTCAGACGTGCCCAGTTGCAAGTTAGTTTCTTTCCTATTTAACAGGTGGGATGTATGCAAATAGAAGGACTTTAAATATACCAGGCTACACACAGACTAGTTACAGGCTTCATGTCCTTCCTGGTGCGAGCTCAGTTTTCATCAAGCTAAGAGTTATTTCTACGTACCTTGTAGTACTTCAGCACTGCAAGCTTAACCTTCTTTCTCTTATGCTTGTTTTTCTTGGGGGTTGTGTAAGACTTCTTCTTTCTTTTCTTGGCACCACCACGAAGTCTCAGCACAAGGTGAAGAGTTGATTCCTGTTTGGAAAGCACATGAAATAGATTAAAACCACATTTAAGCAGGCTTCTATCTACAGAAAGTAGATCTCTAGTTAGGAAAGCTCCGAAACGATTATTCAATATACAGGCTCCAGAGAACAGCGGCTCCTGCATCCCAAACCCCAGAAGGTTCAATTGCTGCACCTATATTCTCAATTCTAACTGGAACTGCAGAATCATTTCCTGATGTAACTACACCAAACTGCCAGCTTTCTGTAGCTCCTCCTTCCCAGAGGCACTCACTGCCCTGTCAGGTTAATCTGGCAGACGTGAGCAGGATTTTTCACATCAATCCCCTAACACAGCTCATCCCCATGTGCCACGTGCCCAGGATGACAGAAGCGAGATGCTGGGAGCAGAATCTTTACACTTCCCCACTCAGAAGTGCCACCCAACCCTAAATCAATTGATTTGGTTAAATCCATCTGCAACATTTCTTAGGCTCAGCTGCAAAGGCCAGTCTGCTCCAACAGTGCCAGCTCGTAGGTTCTACAATGCTCTGTGCAGCCTCTCCTACTCACTTTTTGGATGTTGTAGTCAGACAGTGTGCGTCCATCCTCGAGCTGCTTTCCAGCAAAGATCAGTCGCTGCTGGTCAGGAGGAATGCCTGATCGGGACATGAATCAAGATTAAGTGAAAACCACAATCTAAGACATTCTAGAGTAAAATATGAGCTTGCTGCAGATGATCACACATGCATACGATATACATCAACCAAAAAGAGAACACTAAGCGCATCTTGAGCTTACCTTCCTTATCCTGGATCTTAGCTTTGACATTTTCTATTGTATCAGAAGGCTCAACCTATTTAAAAAACGAAACAACGGACTCAAAACACACTTTGCCTTCTTGTTAGCCCAGAGATGCAGCAGAACCACGAGGAGCTCCAGGCACGCCGCCTCTACTGTTACGGCCATTTCGCCTCCCCACCACGGGCAGCCAGCTCCGGACAGGCCCAGTGAGCGCTCCGAGCAGCGGCAGGGCCGGCGCTGCTCCTTGCATCCCGCACCACAAGGCCAGAGCCGGGCCGTCCCGGCGGCAAAGCCCGAGGAGGGCGGCGGGGCCGGAATGCGGAGGGGCCTCCCTCGGCTAAGGCAAACCCTGCTAAGGACCCGCCGCGGCTCACCTCGAGGGTGATGGTTTTCCCCGTGAGGGTCTTCACGAAGATCTGCATGGCGAGGCCGGCACCTGCAGCGGGGGACAGGCGGTGAGGGGCGGCTGAAGGGAAGGGGGGGGCCGCGGCCACGCGTGCGGCGGCGGAGAGAGGCCTCACCCGCGGCTTCCTGCCGGAATGGCGGCTCCAAGAGAGCGCGGCGCCGGCACGCACGGGGTTTCTCCCGCCCGGGCAGAGGGGCTGGACTACATGTCCCGTCATGCCCCGCCGCTGCCAGCCGCGCCATGGGCTGCCGGGAGCCGCAGTCCAGGCCGAGGGGCATCATGGGAGTAGTAGGCGGGGCTGGGGCACTGCGGCTCCCACAGTGCACCGCGGCCGTGAGGGGAGGAGGCTGGCGGCAGTGAGAGGGGGAGGGCGGGTGTTATTCTGCTCGGCAGGGTCGTGCCGGAGGAAGGTGTTGTGGAGAGACTGAGGGTGCTTCTGGTAGATGTTTCTTTATAGGTCTGTGCTGAGGCCTGAAGTGTCAGAAATCGGTGCCCTTGCTTCGGTGCAGGCAGCTTAAAACCGCCGCGTGGCCGTCTCGATAAATGTAGATTCCCCAAGATCAATGTCGAGTTTATCAGGGCTTCTGTCTTTAGGATTAGAAAAGCTGTAGGTAAGTGAGGAGGAGCAATGAGGGCTAAGTTAATTTGGAAGTTACTTGTTAGGTGGGTTGACGCATATGAATTGAATATGGGAAGGGTTAAGCTGAAGGAATTGCTTGAATAATGAAGTATCATCTGATGCTCTTTAACCGTTTCACCTACTTTAGGGTTTGATCTGAGGCAGTTGTTGGACAAGGGAGGAAAGAGGTTTAGATTTTGTGTGAGAACTTGCTGTTGTATGGGAGCAGAGAAATGTTCTGTCTTCACTCCTGCTGTTAAGAAGAACAGGAGGTGTCCATATGAGCATACATATGGATGGGAATTGAGCAAGTGGGTTGTGATGAGCAGGAATCACCTGAGCAGTGTTACATTATAGGCAGTAAAGCATTTCACAAGGTAACGTTTTTCATGTAAATGAGAAGCGACCGGTAATCAGTGAAAATTGGTTTGTCTTCTGAAGAAAAAGAGTATTAGCAGACCCATTGGGACCTGTTGGTCAAGGGTAGGTGTGCTTTCTGCTGTTTTGTGCTGTTGTGTGCACTGTAGTCAAATAGCCTCTCCAATAAACTCATGTTACCAGAAGTTACAGCAGCATTCATGCTTGGTAACCACTTTTCGTAACTTCATGGCAATGAGAATCCAAGAATAAATATTCTTTGTTTTCCAGATGGATAGGAATAAGGGTTATTGGGTCTGCTTTGAAATCTTGACTTGGACTGGCATTTTAAGATACTGAAGTGCACAGTACCTTCTCCTTTGGTTTTCTACACCTATAAGTGCTACATTCATTTAGTGCCTTGTTACTTGGTTCTGGAACTGTTTCTTATTATTTTAGATCAGTGCCACAGAACTTGCTCCAAGGGCTATCTAAGGAGTACTATTTCGTCTCTTCATTTTAAACCTATTATGCTTATTAGAAAGTTCCAGAAAGCTGTTTTACTGTTCATTCTCTTTAAGTACTGTCAAAGAGACATTCACATATAAGAAAGTATGTTACCATGTACAAGAATATCCTGACTTCAGTCAAACAGGAATGTGAGGCCTTTATTGCCAGAATCAAGAGTGGCCAAAGGAACATCTTTTTTCTTCAGGAGAGATTGAAAACTCTGCAATCAGAGCCTATAACTCTGAGATCATAGAGTAGTTAGGGATGGAAAGGCCCTCAAGATCATCTCGTTCCAACCCCCATGCTGTAGGAAAAGAGCAATGGAGCTTGAAGACAAATTATCTCTAATAATGTTTAAAGCAAAACACATTGTTTTAATTATGACATTAATAATTTAGTTGTTGCTGGTTTCTCTCATTTTTTTCAACGTTTCAATTCTTGTTTCATTTTTCTATGCAAGCTGCCAATGGTTGTGTAAAACCTTGCTAACACGTGGGGTTAGACTTCTGCTCCTTACATCCTGGTGCTGATTATTGTGCATTCAAACTTGAGGTGTAACCAGCAAAGGCTTTGTGTGCAGAAAAGCTGGAGGATCAGTCTCAGAAGTTAAAACACCCACAGATTCTCTCCACCTGTAGAAATAACAGCCTCATTTTCAGGCTATGCTATATTCCTGAAGTGCACTGTCTGAGGTTGAGAAAGTATTGGATGATGTCTATTTTTTCTGTTCTTTTATTAAATCCCAAATTCAGTGTAAGCATAGACCAAACGAGCAATACCAACAGCTCCTTCTGAAGGACACATTTTGCTTTGGTTGCTCTCAGCCTTTCTTACAGCACTGTAGGCTCCAGTTTTGCTTGAGACTTTTTTTCTCTTACACTAACAATGGATATAAGATTTGTCACAGCCTTCTGTGGGTTAAAAAATAATTACTAGGATATTAATTTCTTCCATTTTATTGTTGATGTCAGTACCAGATCCACAGTTTCAGACACACAGTAAAACCACACTTAAGCTGTAAACCCTATACCTGCACTTGGCCTTTGGTTTTGCCTTTATGAGGATAGGATACAATCATATTTGAATTTCTAGAAATGCATCTATTTCTACATGTTTGATTTGGAGAAGACATTAAACTGACAGCGATGTGTTTTCCTTATTCAGAGTAGATTTGTTTGAAATGGTGAACAGCTTTAGTAGAGTCTGGTATTAAATGAACTGTAATGGGTACCTCTCAGGTGAAGACTCCTGTGAAAAGCAACAGCTCTTTTGAATGCTAGTTTGTATTTTAGTTTTAAGTTGAGATTCGATCAAAATACCACTTCTTTAAGTCCTAACCCATAACCTATCCTACTTCAGCCTGCTCTTTTGGCAGGCTGAAATCAGCCTTGTTCTTGGAGTAATAAGACCTCGCTACTTACATCATCACACTGAAATAGTGTTTCTCAAGCCATGCTTTATGACCACCTTGGGAATCGCAAAGTATCACGAAACACAATGTGAGTAGCCAACAGCTTAGTTCCTCTGGGGTGAAAGAGCGAAAAGCAGTTTCTACTTTCAAGCATTCCAGATGTTTACAGTAGTTCGGGAGCTGCAAATGGCTTTTAATTGTTTGCTGGAGAAGCCTGTTGAAAAATACTCTGTTATTGAAACATAAGCTTCACCTCCAGTTCCAAGGCTATAAAATTCTGTGCTGATTTTAAAACAGTCTTTTGCAAATTCTAAAAAATAATTAATCCTAAACCATTTAGATTGTGGGAAAATTGGTAGCAATGCTTGCGGCAGACATTACATAGCACTTGACAGCTTAAATCCCTGTAGTTCTTGCACTACCATTACTGTAACTGTGGCAATAACCAGTACCAAGCAGATCTGCTTCCACAGTCCAGTCTTTTTCTTCACAATGCTAAGCTAAGGCTAAGAGAGGTGCTTAAATTTGAAGATGCTATTTCTGAAGATTAGGATTTATGCTTTCATAGCTTTGCACCTACTGTACTTTTTGTGTCTTGCTCCAATAAACTGCCTTTATCTTGAGTTGCCTGCAACTCCTCTGTCATTCTATTGCTCTTATGGTTTTCAGAAGTGATCCTGAGTCCATCAAAGGTATTTTGAGTGAAAGATATTTTGGCCTTTATGCTTTTTATATTAAAATAAACACTGTTTTTCATGTGGGCCTTTAATTTCATCAGCTTTTTAACTCAGCCTTAGGATTTATAGTCCATCAGGAAAAACAGTGAATGGTTTGTGCGGTATGTTTAATCTGAATAGTAGGAAGCTTTTTAGGGCAAATGTGGCATCTTTAGATGCAGTTGGGTTTTTTCTTAAATGCATTGAACAGGTTATTGTAAATGATACCGTCTGTACTTTGTAAGACTGGAATAAAATAGCAGTTGCTTGTGCAGAAAATAAGGCAGAAATGTCATCTCAGAGAATCGTGTCGATTCTCCCCTCTCACTGGATGGAGTGTTTGAAACCTCGCCGCTTGAGCAACATGGGAGGATAATGGAACATGTTTTCCGGTAGTTTTTAGTGTGTAACAACAGAGGGAGCTCTTACAGCAGGCAAGTAACGAATCCTTCTCGCTCTTTGTATGAGCCGGAGTAAACACTAAGCATGAAAAAAACAGTGCTGAGAATTATTTTACTATCAAATATCACTTTTTTATCCCTTTCAATATGTCCGTGTGAGAATGTGTGCATGTTTTCACTTTGTTTAACTGAAAATGCATTCTCAGTGTGGAAGGAAGTGGACATGTTCTACTCTGGAATGGTACAGTAATGATATGCATGTGCTTTCCATCCAGTTCTCAGCTTTAGTAAGTCTTGTCTCTCCTTTAATATAGTGCCGAAGGGAGATACCACATGGGGTTTAGAACCAGCATGGCTAAGAGACACTGATCTGAGTGGATCATCACTATGGACAAAGGAGCTGGACAAAGAGAGTGTGGTGTACACATACCCTGCTTTGGTCCTTTTGTTTTTTTCCTGCTAGACCGTCACTGGAGTCATAGTACAGGTTAGATTATCAAGATAATCCAACAAATCCTACCAAAATACAACAAATGTTTACTTAGATCAGATTTAGGCTTCAGTTATATGCATCCACCTCCTCCTTGTATTGCTGTGGGATTTGAGGACCATATTACATTCTCAGAGCCAGTGCAGGAATTTGGCTTAGGCTGATTATTAAGAGAGGGGTAGTTCAGTCTTTGTCGGAAGGCAGATGCCCACTGCAGTCATACACCAGCAGATGCACTGGGTGCATGTTGGCAGAGCCTCTTGATAGCTCTCAGCCCACAACCCCCATAAACAGGAAGAATGCTGAATGTCATTGGCTCTTGTCACTGTGCTACATGTTCCCAAAGAAGAGAGATCTCTATAATTAAGCTAGATATAACTGCTGCTGGTTTATGTCAGTTTTGATGTGCTTTGGCACTGTTTAAAAGCTGCTGGGCCATACTCTATTTATTATATGGGTAAATCTTCAGGGTTAGGATTCACAAGAGGACTTCCTTTAAAAGAGAATTACAAGTCTACAGATACTGTAAGTATTGTGTGGGTGAGGAGCAGGGAAAGATATGCAAGTTCAGTTTTCAACATACAGAATAATATCCCATGTAAATATAACCCTCAAGTTAATATATAAATGTAGAGATACAGACCTGAGGAATCTTTCAGCAAGAGAGAGCACAGCTAATGGCAGTAAAAGGGCAATGCCCCATTCCACATGGTGATTCTGCACTCACTGAAGTTAAAAGTTGGCCTCATCCCCTATCCGAGATAATCCTGCTTATAATTAATTAATTAATATTTCTGAAATAAATTAGTATTAAATATTTTTCCTAGTAATGCCTGACCGTTAGTAATGTGTTTCCAAAGGCTTGTGAATTATTACCACTCTGCAGAGCTTGCAGTTGATGCCATTTTTTAGTGATACACTCTTTGTAATGAGCATTAGAGCTTCTGCCTCAACAGTGGTTCAATTCTATCACAGGCTGTCCAGTTCAGTGGTGCTTGGAGTGTATTCAGTGCTGTAGAGAAAGGTAAGTTCTGTGACCATGGGAAGCAGGGCCTTGCCAGGATGCTTTCAAAGTTATCTAACTGATCACTTCTTTCCCTAGGCTGGATCTTTTTAATCTGATGCAGTGTTTTCTGTACTCCATCTGCTATGCTCAGAAGGAATTTCTAATACTTAAAGGGCAGTTGATATGATCCTTTTTGCCGGGGGGGGGGGAAGAGCTGATACTGTCAAAAGAATGTGAGTAGAGAGATTTGAACCATTTATTAAAGCCTCAGTTTAATGAACACAGGAATAAGCGACTTGTGCAATATCTACTTTACATATTGCAGCTGAATATTGTCTGATGTTCAAGTCCATTTTTCCCAGAATTCTGAGAATGAACTACAAATTAGGAATGTTGTTTTGCCTTTTAGTGCTTGTTGCATTCCTGTAACTGAAATGAATGCAGTCCTGCCATTATGAACATCTGTGCTGATGTAGATGCTCCAGGAGCAGTCAGGTGAAAAGGCCGACGCTGGCAGCTTCACTGAGATTTCTGAGCACAGCCCACCTATAAAGCAGAGCTCTGAGCAAGTGCTTATGATTGGGGAAAAAAGTACTGTTATTTCTGTAACAGTAGAGCATTCATTACTGACACTTGATCTTTTCCTTATAGCTCAGCTTGACACCATCTGAGTGACTGCAGACTTCTGTACTTTCTGATTGTGAAATGCAGAGCAGCTGAATTCCATAGAAGAGAGTATTCTACAGCCTGGTGTCATCACACGTGATGAATACACAGGTCAACAGCCATTTCTTTTCCCATTTATATAATTCAGTTATAAAGTTACGGAATTCTACTTGTGACTAACTTGTATTGTGAAGTTCAAATCTGCAGTATATCTAAAAACCAGGCATAAGCAAGGGATCAGAAAGAACAGCCAAACATCTTTTGTATGCCAGCAAAAGAGAGGAGATATAAACTCTCAGAAGTAGTAAAACACCCTTCATGGAAAAAAATAGTCCATGCTAGATGAAAATGCATTTATTCTTAGACATTGCTGTGCCTACTGAAACCTCAGGTTCCATTTTCTCATTTCATGTTATGCTGGTGGGTGTATATTCATTTTAACAGTGCTGTTTCTCATTTATTGTATGTAATGAGTGACAAAAGGTCATCTGATTAGTTGCCACACTGATTATAAGATGGGGTGTTTGACCTTAGATACACTGTGTATATTGTAACTCAATTTACAGTGTAACATACATCGGATTTTGACCAAAAGGATGAAAACAGTGAATGAGAGATTACTGACATTCTTTCTGCACTAAAGCTGACATCATACAGGAAAGCAGTGCAGCTGTAACTGATAATCCCCAGAGTTATTTCATGGGTCTTGTTTAGTATTTGCAGCAGCTCAAAATGCAAGTCCTTGTTAAATCGATCAAGACAGTAATAGTCAAAACCACAAAGTTTTATTGTTTTTCTTTATAGCCATTTTTGCTGTGCAGAAGTGATTTCTAGCAGGGATACATGATCAAATGGCAGGCCTGAGGTAAGTGCTTCTTTAGTTGGCTTATTTGCTAGCTGTTTTGTACTTAGTGTTCTCTGGAAGCTCTAGAAATCATGCTACATAAGACAAACAATGCAAGGGCAGTGTCAAATATGTGCTCCCTGGAGCAAACACAACTGTTACAGGGGAGGATTGTGCTGCTGTTGCCTTATATGCCTTATTTTCCTTCAGAATTTAGTGTCTCCCAATCCAGGAATCAGTTGCTAATCATCTGGTGGGATTTAAAGCAGTTTAGACCTGTGTTTTATTCAGCAACCTCAAGAATTTTCAGTCACCTCATCTTGATAAAAATAAAAACTGTTTGGACCATTCTGTTTAGCAAGGTGACAGTCTACTTTTACCCAAAGTGTTCATGAAAGCCAAGTAGTATTTTGGTAATATTCAAATACCCAACATTACTTATAAAGAAGAGATGGAATTTCAACAAGATGGAGACATTTGCAGGTTAAAAATCCATTCCTTACAAATCTTTATGTTCCCCATCTCAGATATTATTTTGCAGAAGAGTTATCCAGTTTCACAGCAGTAAAGTAGGAGAGCTGTCTTGTCACCTCACTGGTAAAAGAGATTTTGAAACATTTGGCTACTGTCAGTACTCACATTTCTTTTTCCTCTTATTTATTAATCAAACTCAGAATTTATCATTTTCCCAGTGTGTGACAGACTTTGACTTGGATAAAAGAGTCTGGTCAAAATATGATAAAGTGGTGGTGAGCTTTCAAATACTTCAAGACTGAACAAAATATACAGATACACAAGTGCACGGCATCATGGTGCTGTGCATTTTATTACTGCCAAGCTGTGGCTGAGTTAATTTCCGTCTCTACTTTACTCGTGTACTGCACTCACCTCCTTCCAATGCAGACTTCACAGAGGTCAGCCACAGATTTATACCTTGATCTAATGAAGAAATTAGGTTCTTACAAGATAAGTGCTATGGGGGGGTTAAAGATACTGGAATGAGAGGAAATGTTGTGAGGTTAGTTATGTAGCCTAGTGCCTGGGACATATACCCAAAGGAGGAATCATAAGCTGTGCTTCCTGCTTCGTGGAATTCTTATGTCTTGGAATTAATTCATTATTCATCTTCTGTCTTTAAATTAATTAATTAATCACTGGAAAAAGTACAAATCCCCTCCAAGATCCACTTCCCAGGTGAGTGCCCTTAACACATATGAGATGGGTTTTTTCCAGCCCCCAAGAAATTTCAGTAGAGCTTAAAGAAATGATAGTAGTCTTTTTATTGCATTCTTGTCTTTGTGAAATGGGGTTTTATGTTACTCTGTCAAGTTTTATTAAAAGGAGATGACCATAACGTAGCTTTTTGCATGCTTTAATCCCCAATTATGTGAGAGGTTTCCTGAGGTTATCAAAAGCAAACAAGATTTTGTGATATAGTTTTCACCAAATGCAAATCACAGGGAGAGGGTTATCAGTATGAAAGAGTTTGTATTGATAACTAGGTAAATGATAAAGATACTGATAGGGGGTTACATTGATAAGAGTCCATCAGTGATATTCATGAGGCCCTTCTAAGGAAATTTAAGATACTCAATTTTTAAACATCTTTTATGTTGTTTCTTCAGGTTTTTCCCACTATTTAACTTTTTTCCTTCTAGTTTGCTTGTATCTCCATGGACCAATTATTCTCATACTTGAAACCACAGAATGGTGAGGAGCAATCTTTCACTGGTGAAAGATTAATGGTGACCTAACACACATTTATGTGGTCTATTTCCATCCTTCTGGAATCCCGTTGAAACCCATGAGTCACACTAAGGATGTTTGGCTTCACACCTTTTCCTTCAGTCAGTTTTGTGACCCTATGAGCCTCCATTCTGGTTTTGGAAGCTGTATATACAGTCACTTCATTGCTGAAGCCATTAGTCAGAACGAGCTATTGAAGAAGCAGCTCTGGAGATACCTCACCAGTTATCTCAGCTCTCCCAGGCATAATTACTTATGTCCTAGAAGTATTAACATTGCTTTGACAAATGCTTTTGAAACTTCCAGATACATTGAGAAATCCCGATAGTTTTATTCCAAATGAATTTATGGAATCTGCTATCAAGTCACAGTGCTCCAGAATTCATTAATTAAAGCTTCTCACTGGATTTAGTAAGCTATAAATTCTGGACTGTGTTTTGCTCCAGTGATATTCACTCTGACCTGCTGGAGAACTGAAAATGGAAGTAGGTTATCTCTGAAGATAACAGAGCAAAAAAAGAACTATTAGTTGCTGAGCTTTTGTGGTTGGGTTCTGTCAAGCTGAAGCTCCAGTTGTTCTCTATTTTATGCTCAACAAAAATAACCATAGTCCAAAAACTAGATTTAAAAAGTGCTACAAATACAGTGCAGGAGACAGAATTAGCAAGTATGCAGCTGCTGACAGCAGATCTGCTAAGATGGAGTACATGAGTTTTGAATGAAAATCACATTGATACGAAATTTAAAAGGTCCAGTAATTTCCTAGTAACTCACCATTAACCCCTGGTGTAACTGGAACCTCTAACTAGCTATGTTTCTACTTTAGAACTAACAACTACGTTGTAATAAAACAGAGTGACATGTAGCAGCTACACTCATTTAGGTCTGCAGTCCCTGAAGGGTTTTGTTTCAGTTTAACGAGACTGTTCCTAATATCTATTAAGAAGCGTCAACACAGACAATCCCATGATTTATGTTCGGAGTGCATATTGCTCCAATGCGGGACAAACTGCACAGCCCTCCCTCCTGCAATCAGCAGAGCAGCAATTACAGTCATTTTGTTGATAAACCTTCAAGGAAGAGGGGAGGCAACCCACAGTGTTTCATGTGCTGTAGGAACACAAAACCTTATAAGCAGAATCCTATTTTTTAAAACAATAAAAGGCTTTCTTTCAGTAAAACAATAATAGAAAAGGAATCCCTGCTGGGTATCTTGCAGAGATTATTGTTTCTTATACAGTGCTAGCACCGAGCTACAGTCTCATTTTACCAGATATTGTTCAAATACCTGCAGAAAGACAGCAAAGGTGAAAGGAAAGCGAAGTACAAACACTGAGGTGGGTCTGGAAAGGTCATTGGTAGATACGTTTGTTGTGGGTACTTCTCTGAAGTCTAAAACACACAATGAAAAGAGCAAAGGGAGAAGGAGACACTCTGTAATAACCTGAAATTTCTAGAGCATGTTATTCTAAATATTGATTACCAGTTAATTTGTATTTCTGACTTCTATCAGGACCAGAATTGAAGCGTAACAAATGTGGCTGCTTTGTGAATAGAATCTGGGTGTGTGGATAAGCTGAGCAGATACTTGTTTGGCAGTCTTGAGTGTTCAGTCATTTTATTCACCCTTGAACAAAACTATAAGGTGCTGCAGTGTCCCCAGCACGTAGCAGGGAGGTTACCCCCAACTCAAGGCACCAGACTCAGCAGAAGGTTCATTTCCTGAGGCTGCTGCCATTGCTGTCATGCATTGCAGGGTCAGAAAGCAGCACTGCTGCCGATAGCACACAACTGGGCCAGAACATTTCCCCACTCCCCTCCTCAGCTGCTGTTGCTCAGGCAACAAGATCATTCAGCAGCAGAAAAGCGCAGAAGGAAGCTGTAAGGAGTGGGAGGAGAGAGATTTCCTGGGGGCTATAGAAAGGGTGGAGGAAAGAAGAGAGAGAATATTGGTGCCTGTCTCAGGGAAAACGCTTGCCCTTGTTGTTGCACTGACAATGATGCCAGAGGGTGCTTCAGAGTGCTTCAATTAAGCTTCTTTCTAAATTTACCGTTTGGAGTAGCTTCTTCCCCTCTCTTGGCTTTTGAAAGAGGGGAGAAGATCGAATGAGGTGTCTGGTGTTGGATAGTGTTAATATCCTGCTGTATACTGGAACGGTATTCTTTAGGAGTCATTTAGGTGCCTTTACCTGGTAAACTTGGCATGAGGGATCTCGTCTAGTCAAATGCAAGCTGAGGTTTGTGTTGAGCCAACAGCAAAGTTGTTCTGGTGCACACTTGCATCTCTCAGAGGAGAAATAGGACCTCTAGGCTGTTGTCAGCACTCAGGGCATCTCCCCTTGGCTCTTAGGAGGTCATGGTGTGTATTTTAGGGCTCCTGCTGTATGAAGGCATATAAAGGTAATTACCCTTCTGGTAAGTACTAACTAGGGGAAAATTGTGTCTATGACCATCCTCTCTTAGGGGTAGAGAAAACATTTTTAAAAGAAGAACAGCAACCCCATAACTTTCCATCAGTGTTTCTACATATGTGTTTGCAGTATTGATGCCATTATCAAAGCTGTTAAAGGTGAGGAATTGTTACTGAAACTTCTTTAAACTTAACACATGAAAAATGAGCTTCAGTTCTAAACATTGCCTCTTCATTATCATTTGTTTCAATAACTATTACAGTTCATCAGTTACAGAACACGAATACTTTGTAGCCTTTACTGCAATTCTGATTTCCAATTAATTGATTGGCCAAACTGACAATCATTATTATTTAATTTTTAACACATTTATTTTTAACACATCTTATGAAGTATTCAGGTTTTCCTTCACAGATGTTTTACTGCTATTCTCTGTTAGCTATTATGTGCCAAAAAGCTTGGCATTGTCTGACACAGTCCATATGAAAAAGAAGCATTTTAATCTTTAAAAGCTGCATTGCAGTCAAAGTCTCTGTTGACAACTAGATTTTTCTTCTTAATTGCAATGAATGGTATTTTTTGGATCAACCTGTTTGTTTTTGCAGTTGCTTTTGGAAAGTTCTGATAGGAATTCTTACAATGATGTCTAGAAAATCTTGATCACAACTGTATGATTAATACTTCTCATGTTGGCCAATATCATTATCTCATTACTTCCCTTGTAGATAATTTACACGTGTTGTGTCTCAGACAGTAAATTCTTCAGAGCACTGATTGTCTTTTGTGCTATATATAGCACCTTGCAGATGAAGTCTTGTTTATGACTTGGGCTCCTGTGCACCATGGTAATAAAAATCTTAATCTCCTCCTGTATATTGTTCCATTAATCTAGGTAGAGGTGGCAGCAGCAGAACAATGATGTTAACAGACGAGTTAATGCTGTTTGGGCTGGGCTGTGTGGCACTCGCAAAGGCTGCAGTGTGCTGACAGAAGTGGGTTTGCCATTGCTTCAGAACAAAATGTCATTCAAGGTTTTACACTTATCTCCTCGTTTGGAGTTCTTCTCTTGAAGGGAATGATCAGGAAAACAACCACTAATTCATAAAAAAAGATTGAAGGAATCTTTGTCAAGAAGACAGGGATATCTTTATTTCTGATGCAGGAAAGACTGTCATCCCATGGCCCTTCACTTGATGGATGTATAGCTTTGATGCCTTTCATTTTTAATTGCTGTAGAGGAGTCTGTCTTTTTTTCCTACTTCCTTTTCACTGAGCTTTTCACTAGAAGGAGATAGGGAAGCCCAAGGAAGGAATTTAATGGTTTACAGTCATATCAGTATTGAAATGAACTGAAAATCCAGAAAATATAAATTATTCCCGTATTTCTTAACAGTGTGAATATTACAGAAGTGTTAGTTGGGATATTTGAAACTAGATTGGACAGAAGACCTGAAAGGTGATTGGTGACTTCCTAAATGTTCTGTTTGTGAGCATGGATGATACAGAATTGGCATGCTGAACCACCGTTTTCCCTACACTTGCAGCAGGTCTTTATCTTTAATTAGGCTCACAGACAAGTAATGCTGCATGAATTTGCATCCCAACAGTTCTATTCCAAGCTGGGATTTGAAGTGCCATTGGGAACTGGCAGCTGCTCATGAAATACTTGAATTATATTCAGAATTTTCCTTCAGCACTTTGCTCTCATGAGACCTCACTTGGAGTATTGTGTACAGTTCTGGTGTCCTCAACATAAAAAGGACATGGAACTGTTGGAACAAGTCCAGAGGAGGCCACGAGGATGATCAGGGGCTGGAGCACCTCCTGTATGGAGACAGGCTGAGGAAGTTGGGGCTGTTCAGCCTGGAGAAGAGAAGGCTGCGTGGAGACCTCAGAGCAGCCTTCCAGTATCTGAAGGGGGCCTACAAGGATGCTGGGGATGGACTCTTCATCAGGAACTGTAGTGACAGGACAAGGGATAAAGGGTTCAAACTTAAACAGGGGAAGTTTAGATTGGATCTAAGGAAGAAATTCTTTACCGTAAGGGTGCTGAGGCACTGGAATGGGTTGCCCAGGGAGGTTGTGAATGCTCCATTCCTGGCAGTGTTCAAGGCCAGGTTGGACAAAGCCTTGGGTTCACGTGGTTTAGTGTGAGGTGTCCCTGCCCATGGCAGGGGATTGCAACTTTCCAACCGTAACTATTCTATGATCTTTTCTATGATCTTTTCTGTGATCTATTGGCATAAATATTCTTATGCATAAGGATTTGTACACCCCTCATTAGTTGCACTAAATCCTCTTTACACTGAGATACTTACAGCGGTGGTTTTAGTTATTCTTAGGGTTGATCCTTCTGCAGAAGAATGTATGACAAGGTTTAATAGTTGTACACTTGCTGCTGCTAAGCTCAGCTATTAAAAATGCTTCTAATTTCCATTCAGTGAGTATACTCAATTTGTCTTCATAGCTGTGGTTGTAGGAGCAAGCTTGTTTTTTTCATTAGCTAATGTTTCCAAATTGAGTGTTGTGTCATTGGCAGAGAATCTGAGAGCTGGATTTCTTCCTCATTCCAAAGCGTACGTGTGGCAGGAGGTTTGTTTGAAGAGGGACAGAGAAATGGCCTCCTCATTGTAAAGTGCTTCTGGAAATTCCCTTCTTGAGTCATACACTTGTAAATTTAGATTGTTACACATGAATAATGCCTAATTCTCTTGAGCCTGATGGGAATATCTGACTCTTAGAGGTATTTCTGTATTCTCTTGGGTTTTGAATGACAGAGACCTGTACAAACAACACTTCGTGCTTTCTAGAACAGTGTGTGGTGCCATTGTCTGCAGAGAGAGAATATGTCTATACTAGGAATAGGCATGATCTGGAACTTATGTCCCTGTGTATGTGAGTTGTAGGGAAATGGGGAGTCATAGTTTTGAGTCCAGACCTTGGCACAATACACGCTTTTAGCTCTTACTAAGAAGATGAATCACAGTCTTCACCACTGGTCAGAATGAGTGCAGACTTAGGGTCGTATTCATAGCCAAGGCCAAGACTTTGCGGCTTAGGATCAACTGTTGCCTAAGTGTGTGAGGCATACAGTGGGTTAACAACAGCAGTATAAATAGAATATGTGGTAGAGGTTTTGGTAGCTTGGGTGGAAAGTCACCATCAGCTGCTGTGATGATTTGCTGGTAATGGCAGGCTGCTTCAGAGCATGGAGATTGGCACTGCTGGATCTTGTCATCTAGGACAATGGGGTAGGAGATGGGATGGTTGGCGACAGATGACAGGCTTGCGATGAAAGGCTGAGGTGCTACCTAGAGTTTCCATACCTGTAACAAGAGTTGTGTCCCATACTGGGTGGGCTTTCCTTCCCCTCCTTTAGCTGCCACGAGTGGGAGCAGAGGAAGACCTGAAAGCTCTGTGCTTCAGAGCTTTGCTGGAAGTTGTGGGTGAGCCTCTGGAAAAGAAAATGCCTTTCAGGAGCAAACATTCCACACTGACCTGGGCATTGGATGTCATTAGAGGTGTCAATAATTAATCAAATGCCGGCAGGTGGCGCCCACGAATGTGGAGTGTCAAGGCCAGAGTCCCAGGGACCCGGTGCCGTTTGCTCGGGTGTATTTGCTACCTGAACATGCCTCTCTTAAGAAGCTCCACATAGCCTCTCTGCCTAAATTAATTTGTAGAACAGCAAGTAACGCATCAAATGCACAACCAGCTATTGCTGCGTGTAACAACTGAAACTCTCTGGAGGTTGGTTGCGGTGCTAGTGACAGCGGAAGAGCAGCACTGCAGGATTTCAGGGGGTAATGCCCATGGAAGGAGGCGAAAAGCCCCTTCTTCCAGGTGTGGCCTCACTTCAGGAGTAGTGACTTGTCTACAATAAATGCGTGTGGTAAATAAAATCCTTATAAAGCCCTGCAGAAGGCAACTTAATTGCAAATAATTGCTCAGGTGGGTGTAATAGGGATGGTATGAAAGGAATGAAGTTTTTTGCTTAGTCATACTTTGCAACATATGTTCAAGCATCTCTTTGCTCTCATAAATATTGGAGAGAATAAGATGGGATGCCTGCATGTGGGAGCTTTCTGCTCTTGCTTTCAGCTCTCAGGTGAAACACACAGAGGGATGAAAAATGGATTAGACAAGGATTCTTGAGGGAGTTCTTGAGAGAACTCTGGGAACAGTGCTCTGGCCTATTAATTGTGAAGGATGCATAAAGCTGCCTGGCTCTTTCTGGTTGGGGAAAGCACAGTATTTATATTGGGGTTTATCCCATTTACAGCTTTCTTGTTATTTTCATCCTCTAGTCTTTCTTTTTAACTGTTTCAGGGTATTCAGTATGTCTTCACAATTCTCTTGATGTGTTCTTTCCCTGATGTATCCCATTGGCCTTAAAATGTCAGTAGGACTGGAAATGAAAATATGACCCATACATTAATACTAAAATTCTTGTGAAATTCCAACTTCTCAAGATACAAAATTGTACTTTTAGGAAATTTGTTCTCTTAGGGCAGTGGTGGGCTATTTTAGAACTTTACTGTTGAATTCAATGGGAAGGAAGTGAGGCCATAACATGTATGTACTTTGTGCACCCCTTTTTATTTATTCTTGTATATTTTTTAGTTGATGGTGTGGAGGATACTCAGAGCATGTCATTATTATGTGTTAATTACTGCCCTAAAGCTACATTTAATTAAACCTTTAATAGCAACAGATTACAAATATTCCTGGAAAACACATTTCTCTTTGTGCTGTGGGGCTGTTATAGTGCAGCTTAACTGGAACCCCAGGGACTGACAGCACCATCCAACACCTCTTGTTCTGTGGGGAAAGATAAGAGCACTGGTAATGAAGGGCAAAATATGAGTGTCAGGATTTCAGCAGCTGAAGCTATTCTGTCTGGCTCCTGCCAAATAGCCTATTAAACCTTTTAGCATTATGCTGTCTGTGACACTAGGAGTTGCTCCCATTTACACTAATAGCTTTACTGGGAGAGAGTAGCATGAGTACCCTTCATTAGTCCTACAGATAAAATCCTGGGTAGTAGGTGCAACATAAGGTGCTTAAAACATGTTGTTCTTAATGTAGTGTAGCATGTCATGTGTTACACTATCTGTTAAACATACATGGATAGTTAAATTGTGTATCACTCTTCTACTGAGGTTCCACACTGGATTGGAAGTATAAAATTGGTGCATATAATTTCCATATATTCCATGGCTTCTGTCAAACTAGTTGACCCTTTACCAGCCCCTTTGTCTCTTTTCTTCCATATGTACTCCTTTAAAAGTGCTCCTTATAATCCTCAGTGTAGTTCAGGATGGCACAAAGGAAATGTGCCAAACTGATCAGAATTTCATCATGCAGACTTGTCAAAACCATCTTCTGAGCCATGCTACACTTTAATGCAATGCAGTGTCCTTTCTTAAGGCTTGCTTCTTCCTTACTTAGCAGCTGCTCAGAACTGCAGTATGCCATTTGCTTATGCACCATGATTTTTTCCACAGAAAATGCCTCTTTTTTTTCCCCCTTCCACAGATACTAGTCAAGAAACCAAAAATAGTTTGATTTCTCAAAGTACAAGTATTATTAGAGGCTTAAGAGTTATGGCATCACTTAGAAACAGATCTCAAAGACTTTTATCCTGCTCAGCTGGGATTCTGAGTTGCTATGAAATTGCAGAGTGCAAGATATTGAGGAATCTGCCTGAGAAGCTTAAGCAGGCAGTGAATTCTTATTCATGGTAAGGTGCCACACTGTGCTGATTCAAAACCCCAGTCAAACAACACCAAGTCAGAGGTAAAGATGTGGTCTGTGAATATTTAGTAAGAATTAAAGGAAAAACTGAAGCAGTAAAACATGTCAGATACTCTGTGGAGTGTTGCAACTCACTGTGCATACTTGGAGGAAAAACCTTGTGAGACACTTTGAATAGCAGATGCTCTTGGAGTAGCTAGAAGAGGCAGTCTGCTGCATAGTGTTTTAGCATAGTCCATAAACAAGGACAACCCTCAGCTTCAGCAAGGCAGACTAATGACATAGAAAATAAAGCATCAGAAATGAGGTATGCGGGAGTGAGCAGAGAGAAAAATCTGCCCTGATTTTCCTATGTAAATGTAGTTGAACCCCTCTGTGTACATGGGTTATTATAGAGCCTTTAATCAGGCAATTGCATACTGTGGGAAACAGCTCAGCAGAACCACATTGTGATCTATCTTGTCCACACTTGTGATACCATCCCAGGCAAGTGTTTGCATTCCCACTGATTTATTCCATGCATTTCCCTTCTCTTTGGCTTCTTCCCAAATAGTAATCATTATATAATTAAACAGCTTATTTCCTACAAAGGCCTATTGGCCAGTATGTTTACTTTCCGCTTTGTAATTGCTGCAAATCTCCCTGTTTTAAGCATTCTGACAGAGTTAAAGCTATGTTTCTTTGTCACAGTGTAGTTTCTCATGCACAGTTGGTATTCTTACACAGTGTTTGCAGAGATACTGCTGTGCTTTGTTTGCACATCCATCTTCTGGTATCTTTCTGGATAAATGAAGTTTTCCTTTGTCAGCCTTTCAAACCACCCGACGCTAAAGAGGAGGCTGAGAAATATAAACTGACACAAGATTTTTATCCCCAAAGCTGTACTTTGGGGTAACATACAATAAATTCCTGGTCCCCGTATGCTATTGTACAGAACAACATGTGGTCTTATGCCATCCTTACTGGGGGAGCAGTGTTTGTGAATGTGAGCTGCCTCTGTCACTAAGATGGATGTATTCGTTTTTGCAGGGCTTTTGTACACAGCTATCAGGCTGATATTACTTCCAGGCTTTGATTTTGTGTGGAATTAAATGATCTAGAGACTTCCAGGAAGAAAAGAAAACACCAGAAGAGAGGAATTCAGGATTTCTTTAAGTAGCATACTCTAAGGAAAGGAGATCTGTAAATTCCTTTGGATTTCTTCTTATCAGACTGCAGTTGCTTACAGCATGTTACTGCTGGCTGCTTCTTCACTCAGCCTTTTGCTCCACAATGGGCCCTGCAATACAATCACAAAATACATGTGGTATTGCCATACAGCCTCTTTGTGTCCCACACATGCACTGGGTTTGGTTTTCATTTCCAGAACAGTCCCTTCTGAATTTTCTTGCCATGCTGAAGGCTTCTTCATTTAGGTTTACAGAGAAGAAATTTCACTGCTCCTACTTAAAGGCTTGCAGAGAGCCTCGCTGAGGCTCTGACATTTCCTGTTAGGTAATTGAGGTTATTGTAACACGTTACTTGAGGGGCATACAAGAGAACAGGCTCCATCTGAGATTCCAAAATAAATGCTGACACAGTTTTTCAGTTAAAAAAAGTTTGCCAGAATATTTTAGAAACTAACAATTATATGCTAATATTTCTAGACTAACAGGAATAGAAATGAGAATTAATGAGTTCTCTGCAGGTACATCTGTCACATATTTAATGATATGAGGCATATTTCATGCTCGCAGCACTCTGCTAACATTATGCAAGCCTTGTAATAGCTTTCTGCAGCAAATACCAATCTTGATTTGCTGCTAGAGAAAATGAAACTTAATTTCTAGGTGTGACACCCTGAGGGGTAAGTGTGGCTCCTCCTGAAGTCTGTGGATATAAATGCTCCTTGGACTATCCATGAAGAGCTGTGCCCCAGTGAAATTGGTGCTATTCCTTGTGACTGAAAATGTCCTTGTCTAAACCACACTGACAGTGTAGGAGCTCTGGCTGCCACAGCTCTGCATTGCCTGGGTGGGTGCATCAGTTTGCAGTAGCTGCGCCTCCAATGCAGAGAAGCAGCAATTTCCAAACATACCTGTTGAGCTGCTCATGTCTCCTGGGATAAAGGGAGAGATAAACACGGAATAAATAAATTTGTTTACAGAGTTTTAACCTGGAACTACACTGTCAAGATTCCTGTGGATGCTAATGAAGTGACCTGGTTTGTCCCTGTTGCCATTCTCTGCTGTGCAGCATTAGAACAATAATTGCTTCTATCTTGGAAGAAACAGGAAAACTAAATGTTTCCCTAGTACTGAGACAGTGTTGATCCAGTAGAAATGTCTTAATCTTTCTTAGGGTACAATAAGAGTACCTGGCTAAGGTGCCCAGCACTGCTGTCCTTGTACATAGACTGGCAAAGGCATCCTCTTCTTTTGGCAGACTGTGTGAACAGGTAAATCCTGGGCTCTTCTCTTCCAGCCTTCCCATAATTTACAACGTAGCCATAAAATTGCATCTGTGGTTCATTTAACCTGAAATTTCTAAAATAATTTACCTATAAATGAAAATCTGTTTGACATTTTGCTGCTTTTACTCATTTGGCTTACTCTCATTTTCAGTCACAAGTAATCTTACCACCTATTAGTAGTTTTTTATGTGAAAGTTGAATGAAAGGAACAATAGTTCCAATAGTTGCTGCTGCAGTTCTGCCTGTGTGTGAGATTGGGAAGTGAATTCAATGTCTGCCAACACCAGAAATAGAAGATCCACTCTCAATTGCTTCGAGTGTGCTACTGGGAGACATTTGTGCTGCTTTTTGAACTACCCCCCTTCACAATACGATAGTTCTGTATCACAGCAGATATCTTCAGGCAGAGAGGTGGACCTGAAAGGGAAGCTTTAATTTAGAATTTCACTTTCCTCACATCCAGGGGCTGTGTGAAGGGCTGTGTGAATCCCATTATAAGCTTAATTTCTGAAGCTCAGTTCTAGTTCTGAATTTTCCTTGGGCTACCAATAAGGAGAATTTTGTTTCAATCTGGATGTCTGGTATGTCTTTTGATGTCACTGCTGGCAGACTTCTAGATAGAACAGAAAACCTTTCATTTTCCTCATTAATGGAATATCCATTTCCATTGTGTGATAAAAACTTTTGTTATGAATATAGAAAGACTATACCTCATATAGTAAGTTATTCCTTATCCAGGGAAATGGGGGATTCAAGTACATGGAAGTATCTCATGCTGCACCTGAGTTACTACCTTTCCTGTTGCATTGCTAACACATACAGCAAGCTCTCAGGCACCTGGCGTAATACTCTCTTTTCCCCTTCTTTTTCAGTGCATCAGTATGACTGTAATTTTATGCCTTTGCTTTAAAATCAGTTTCTTCTTGCAGATCAGCATCCAGTCAAAAGGACTTCTTGTCTGCAGATTATCTTGGCTACTGTCTAGGAGCTTCTCAAGCATATAATGGTGACAAAAACTATCCACTAGTACTCACTATTAGTTCTTCCACAAAGGCTTTTGAAAAATAACCACGTTTCTTTTCATTTTAAGGATATAGAAATAGGAGTATGATAAGAACTGTTGATGTTTCACCACAGTTGGTGTCACTGAACTAAAGAAACCAGTGTCCTTCTGTTGCTGTTCTTTTGCTTTGTATCTCAGCTGTAGCATCTGAAAAGACTGTTTTTCAAAAGGAAAGGGAAATCAAGGGGTGATATAATCTAATGGTAAAGTCCTGATGACTGTAGACTGAATGTATGTGCTTTAGCAACTCACTGTTGTCCTCCTTCAGGACATGTCTGCACTGGAGACTGCAGCGTAGCTTAAAGGCATCCAACCTGATCTTGAACTAGACTGTCCAGAAATAGGGAAATGAGCCCATGGCAAACTCCCTTCAGGACTGCTGCAGCGGCAGAGCTGCTGGGTCTCAGTCAAACAAGCTGGGCTTGTTTGAAACTTGTTCTGGTTTCTAGACACTGTTCTGGTTTTCCCTCTTTAATGTAGGGAAATGCGATGTGTGCTATAGGAAAAGCTTTACAGGCTGTGAATAGCAAATGTTAGGTGGAGCCAGTAGTTTCTGTAGAATACCTTTAATGCTTTAAGGGCTGCACTAGCATCAGCAGCTAGGCAAGAAAGCATGCTGAGGTGTATGTCTTGTATCCATTCTCCTTCTAAAAAAGATGTTGAAACTGCATCAAAATAGCAATAGCTCTCTCTTGGTACTACTAAACTAAATTCCTGTGAATGACGAATGAGAAAAAAATGCATCTGGTTCTTTAGATCCAATCTGTGGAGTTTAATTAGGTATCCACTTTGCATCCAGTTGCGTTTGCATGCGGTTTAACACTGCCTCTTAATTCAAAGAGCAAATGCAACCATGTTATTCTCTCACAGACTTCTCTGTAAATGCATGTCAGAAATATTCATGAGTTTCCCCTGTGACCTTTTTTGGTTTATTCCTGAAAGTTTGTTTGTTAATAATGTACAAAATGTGGGTAAGTTTCACTTAAATAAATAAATTTCACAACTTCTGAGGTTTGGACTAGTTTATGTATAGAAACAGTATGGAATTATAAAGACATGCTTCTGGTGCCCTTTGGTCACTGCATGTGTGCCACACTCTGCAAGGTGGTGAGCAGATCCTCCAGCAGTGTTCAAGGTCATGTTCCCTTTACTTAGTGCTTGTGGTGTTTAAGATGAAAACATGTATTCAGAATAAAGGTGGCCAAAAGGCCTCTTTTTTTCCCTCATGCTCTCACCCATCCAGGCCATCTGAAGCCTTATGTCAGCTGATTACTGTTCCTCTTTCTGAGAACTGCATCTAAGGGTGGTCAAGGGCTTCATCATCTCTTCTGTCTCCTTTCTTTACAAAAGAGATGTTGCACCTTCCGTATAATTCCAATTTGTAAGGACTTAAATTGTAAAGGAAGTCAATGGAACTGTCACAGCATTCACCCTGCTCTGCTCCTGATCCTGGTTTGTGTCCTTTTAGGCCACTTCCACATTGGCCATTGCCCAAGCATAGTCATCATGAAGTCAAATGAGAGCTGTGTGAATAATAGAAAATTGAGGTCTGAGACTGTAAAATCCCAGTGCAGGAGCTATGTTCTCCTACTGTGCAGTTCATATTTCATTCTGAGTCATGCTTAAACAGGTTGAGCAGCTGTGCATTTAAATTGCTCTAAAGGCATGTTATTTTCATGTGAAAGTAGATGCAAAACCAAAGCCTGAAATAATCCAGGTTGACAAGTATCAGCTGTGTTAATTGTAGCTAGAATTAAAACTTCCCACTTGAAGCTGTGTGTTTTGGGAACCTCATGGACAGTTCATGTGAACCAGTTTCTCCAGTTAGATTCCTGTTGCTTTGTATCCCCAGCTTTTGAGTGAAAGGAATTAGTTCCTTCCAAACTGGCAAGATATTTTGGAAGAACAACCTGTGAATTTCTGGATCTGGCCATCTTTATAGAAGTACTCTGGCTTCTATGCCTGGCACAGGTGTTTCAGATAACCTCCAGCTATAACCAAGCTTCTACCTACTAGTTGTTGATTCTGGGAAACACACGTGCATATCCGTATTACCAGCTGTCTGTAAGCTCCAGGCACACAAGCACATGGTGCATAAGCTAATAGTGCGTCATATGTTCAGATTCAGCTTTCTTCTTGTGAATTCATCTGCCTCCTACATCCAGCTATCTGGACTGTATATTTTGTAATAGAGCAGCTCATGCATTAAAGATCCTTATTGATCAGCTGAGAGTTGGAGATGTGCTGTTCAGACTTGGCCTAGAGTTAAGCATAAGTCAAATCAAGGACAGGGCTGGCAAATGTTCAGGCTCAGGCACCACAATGCTGAAATCTGCATTTATTCTAATCTGTTCAGATACGATTTCTGCACTGCAGCCAGTGGCTAAGGCTGACCTTAAATCCAAAGAATCCTTGGCTGTTGGTCTGTGTCCAAAGGTTTAATCCCTTTTTGTCTTGAGTTTCTTTTGTTCCTACTTATGCCTCCGCAGAATGGAATGGTATTTTTTCTGCTCTTTTATTTGTCCTGAAGCAGTCCTTCACATCGCTTGTGGATTATTGGTATTTTTGCACTTGGTTTTTTGAGTATTAACTTCACTTAATCCCCCTTCTGCAGCATTCTGTTTCAGCTGACATGCAAGCACACTTTGAATTGCACCAGTGCTACTTTGTCAGGCCAGAGGCAGTACCCCAGTGTGGTAGAAGGCACTGCTCCAAAGGGTCTGAGCTGGACATGGGGCCTCCACTTTTTGCCCTGTGGTTAGTAATTGGAAACTGAGCACAGAAATCTTTCAGGCACCATCATGCCACAGACCAACATTGATGCATTAATGTTACAAATATTACAACTGGAACAAAAAGGGGAAATTAAGAAAAAAGCTGTGCTGCCCAAAGTACCCATCTGTGATCTTTGTAGGTATCCTGGCAATGCTTTGTTTATTTTAATAGGTATGCTCTTTAATAGGTACAATCAGGTGTCTGTTGCTGTGCAGGCAAGATCTTATCCTATTCTGCTCATTTCCTTCATAACATCCTTGTGTCAATCCGTGTGTCCCATGTGCACCCTGAAGAAAGCAGCTACCTTCTGCAGGCTGACTGTACTGAGGAGGAGGTTCCTGTGCACAGGACAGGGAGGTTCCTGACCTCATTTTCGGTGCTCAGCCTTTCAGTATCTGGTTCAGCAATTATGGATGAAAGTCCTTGTGAGTCTCTGGAGCTCACACTCTGCAAGTGGCAAGTGCTTGCACAGGCTGACTAGATAGAGAGCTGTAAATTGAGATCTCTAGAAATTTAGTAGCTTCAAATTCAAAGGACTCTACACAGTACATTCAAGTTAGAATTTTTCTGAGGATAATGTAGATGGACATGGAGCTGTTGGAGCAAGTCCAGAGGAGGCCTTGAGGATGATCAGGGGCTGGAACACCTCCCATACAAAGAAAGGCTGAGAACACTGGGGCTGTTCAGCCTGGAGAACAGAAGCTGCATGGAGGCCTCAGAGCAGCTTCCAGTGTCTGAAGGGGGCTACAGGGATCCTGGAGAGGGACTCTTCATTAGGGACTGTAGTGATAGGACAAGGGATGATGGCTTTAACCTGCCAGAGGGGAGACTGAGATGAGCTCTTAGGCAGAAGCTCTTCCCTGTGAGGGTGCTGAGGCGCTGGCACAGGGTGCCCAGAGAAGCTGTGGCTGCCCCATCCCTGGCAGTGTTCAAGGCCAGGTTGGACACAGGGGCTTGGAGCAAGCTGCTCTAGTGGAAGGGGTCCCTGCCCGTGGCAGGGGTTGGAGCTGGATGAGCTTTAAGCTCCCTTCCAACACAAACCATTCCATGAATCTGTGATTCTATGATTCTATATGTAGGTTTATTTCAGGACAATAAAATGCTCACCTTGCCAGTTACGTGCTCTTCAAGATAAAAACCCCACAAACCAAAACCCAAGCCGCTTAAGATTTCTTTTTTAATATCACCATGACAGTGTGTTTCTCCCTTGGCTCACTGCTCTGAAACAGCTGAATCATTTCTTGCTGCAAAGCGCTCCAAAATTTTCAGCCAATGGCATGGAAAATTTTGATGCAAAGGTTTCTAAGGAGCTGAAGTCAAGCTGTTTGAATGGGGAGTGGCAGGGAGCTGCGCAATATGGAAGTGTGTGAGCCCAGAGTATCATACACACTGGTAAAGCCACAACCTTAATGTTAGATCCTCCAAGTGACTAGAACATGAAAGACACTGTGTTAAAGGAACATGAAATGTTTGAAAACAATGTAATAATTTCTCATTAATAGTAATTGTGTTCCTGTGGGTAGGCAAGGCTAGGGTATTAGGTGTGCCAGTATTATGGAAATTCGACCTTTCCCATAAATCTGAGCAGAATAACATGGCTTTCATTTCATCACAGTATAGAGTTTCTGTCTGCTTAGCACTGGGGCTGGAAGCTTTTCTGTTCCTAGCTGTAAGCTGAGATTCCATATCACACCCTCAGTGAGTTTCTGTATTACAAAAGTTGTGTAAATTGAACCACACTAACATCACCTATGGATTCCAGGCTATGTGATTAGCATCACAAATGGCCTTACAGTGTGCATACTGTACACTCACCAATTAGGCTCTCTTTTCAGTCCTCTTTGGTCCTTCATGAAAAGAGAGGAGGGCTTTTCTTTGGTGGTGGTGGTGCAAAGAAAAGCTGCTAATGAAGGAGTGATGAATGGTCTGATTGTGTTGCTGTTTGTATAGTTTCACCTTCATTTGCATCAGTACCAGGCACAGATCCCAAGACTCATTTTTCAGTTTTCAGTGCTCCTCTTCTTTGCCCCCTGCCTGCACTAGAACCAACGAAAGTAGCACATTTATCTTTGCCTCTTAGGACACAGAATAGGAGCATTTCCTTTCTTGCATCAGTGGGGCCTACTCGTGATGGAATGTGGACCTCTCCCCAAGCACATCTCCCCTCTTCTGTTGCAGGTTGATTTGGAAATCTCACACCAGCTTGAGGATACACAAAGTGCACTGGGTGCCATCCCTGTACTGTCCCTCTGGAATGATTAATGCATCATCTCTAAGTGTGGAGCCATTTCCTGCTCCAAGGAATGGATCTCTTCTTTAGTATCCTTTTCCAGCAGTTCCCACAGTGTGTTTGGCACAGTAAAACTAATTCCCCCTACCCCAAACCCAGAGAAGGTACACAGAGTGCCAAATTGCTTACATAGCAACCCCCTAAATGATTTAAATCAAAAGTGTGAGGCAGTTCTGCAGAGCAAACACTGGTGCAATCCCTCTCTGCCCATGGCCACAACTGAGGATACGCAACACATTTGACAAGTGACTCTTCAGATCTGGAGTTCTTTGGTCTTTCCTGTTTTTCCTGTCGTTTTGAAAATGTATCAACTCCCAAAAAAATATTTGTTTTCTTTTAAGAAAATGAAAGAATGTGGCCCTTTGTGTTCTATATCTGTCCAGAGAACAAGCTTCATTTGATTGAATGCCAGGGAGAGGATAATGCAATCTCCCATTAGGCTTGTCTGCATCTTTTTCCAGGATGACAGTTTAAGTCTGCTGGCTACAGATGGCCTTTGACAACTGACAACACTTGCTGCTATGCCAGTGTATGACTTCATCGGTGTGACACTGCATGTGACTACAGCTCTCTTCCTCTTTCACTTGCAGAAACTGGTCTCCATCTCAGTAGCACCAGACTAACAGAGGTTTCCCATGAATAAAAAGAACCAGAAGTCTGAAACTGCATTGCTGTTCATGTTAAAAGCACTGGGATCTGGAAAAGCACAGTATTGCTGGGATCTGTTTGTTTGGGGCTTTAACCACCAAGTCTGAAGTTGGCCAGATTTGGTAAAGCATCTTTACAGCTGCAGTACTTTTTCAAACCAAGTTTCCAATTCTGTGAAGGTCCACCTGGCTGTAATATCCATCTTCCATGCACCAGAGAGCTTCCCAAGTGAAGAAATACCAAGTAATGAAACACCAATTGCAGAAGCAATTTCTGTCTCCTCTGAGTCTTGGCAACCTCAGGGAATGCTACAACTTGAATGAATGAAGTCATCCGTCATCCAGCAGTGACTAGAGTAGGGTGAACTCATTCTCATTCTGCCTTTTGCTTCAGAAGCAGGAAAAAGAGTAAGATTCATATTCTAGACTTTTCTTTTTACCACCTTTGAACAAGGCTCTCAGTTTGCTCTATGGTTGGTAGCTATTATCTTTCCTGGGTTTTATTACAGCTGTTCGATCTGAACATGGTCCTAAGGCCTATTCCAACACAGGTAACTTAATCTTGGCTTTAAAAAGAAAGTGAAAAAATACTTTTCTCATTTCCTCAACATTTTTTCTTGTTCTAGACAAACAGAGAGCTGAGATACACATACAGTGCTGAGTGTATGCACATGCTGTCAAAGTAGCCCATCACGGGCCTGGACTGGGGATGGAGCTTAGCAAGTATTTGGCCTCTTAACAGAAGATGACAGCCAAAAAGTTAAATGCTGTACAAGAACAAACCTCCAGTCCTCACAGACCATAGTGGTGGTGTTACCTGGCAGCACCTGAATTGCAGCTGGCTCCACCAGACATAGAAATACTTTGAATGTCAAGCACATGGCCTCTGAGTCCTGGAATACGCACAGTGCATAGGGAACCATGAGTCTTCCCTCCTGTAGGAAGTTCTCTGTTGTGTCTTGGAAGAGGGACGTAGATGGTTGTGGCAGCAGGAAATGCTGGCTGGCAGGGGTACATCAGTGTGCTCAGCTGGAGCCAGGCTTGATCAGTAGAGACAAAAATACTAAGGGACATGTTTTTCATTCTTCATTTTAATGGAACTCCAGGAAGCCTCATCTGAACTGGATGGTACAGGCATTTCAAATTACTCATTCAAATTCATGTTAGTAATTCAGTTTTAAGAAAATGATGTGTTTTTCAATCTCCAGGGAACAATTAAGAGTATATGTAATAATCTCTATTTGTTTAAAGATCACATTTCAAAGATGATCCCATCTTCACTTTGGAATCACACTGTCATGAGTCTGTGAACATGCTAAAGAATAGGAAAATGGATGTGCTATCTAAAAAACTTGTTTTCTTTGAGTTATAATGTGCTTATGTCTATCCTCCTGTCAAAACCAATCGACAACTTAGGAGAGGAATAACAATTGACATCCCAAGATTTGTATTTGGGATGTTATTTCTGCAGAGCATCACAAAATTCCATAATAACTTCGGAAGGCAGTTTATTAAAATAAAATGGAACTACCCTGAATAAGTAAATTGCCTCAGTTAGAGGGCCCTGTACTGTAAAGCAGCCCTGGTCTCATGAATGAACCACAGAATAGGTCTGTGACTCTCTTCAGAAGATAACTTCTGTAAGTATTACTAGTAAAATGTTATATTCCCCACATCCTGCTAAGGAAGAGTGGGACAGATGCTGCACATTTAAATCTTTGACAGTTATCCCATCTGGTCAAATGGTACTTTAAGAGATGTCAAAATAGAGGAATGACACTGACAGAAAGAATTTCTATCCCAATTTCTTTAGTCATGTGGCAGACATGTTAGATGAACAACCAGGGTGACATCCAGTGTGTTGGAAGGGCTGAGTTATAGTTCCTGTTGCGCTCTGAAATCCATCACCTCCTCTACCAGGCAGTGTTTGATCCCTTCAGGCTGGCAAGCATGTGGCCAGCCAAATGTCATTTCTGCTGTGATGCTCAAACCATCCTCTTCACAGGCTTAGCTAACAAAATGCTAATGTTATTTCTATAGCCTCCTAATGCAACTCCTTGCAAATGATCTTGGATCAAAAACATTGGTTGCTGCTTGTGCCCTTGATCCTCGTGACTGTGAATAAATCTGTTTGCTCTCTTGTTTTGAGACTTAGGAACATGTGAATTTTGCCCTTGTTTAGCCTGATCTTTCTCTGTCTAGTGACTGTGAAGTCGAGCCCTTGGAAAGGACAGAGAAGAATAGCAGCAGCTTGGCTGTGAGACATCACTTTGGCTGGCAGTTTGTGAAAGAACACAGTCTGTTGACTGGTAGTGATATAAATATTCAGGACTGGATTGACAGTATGCAGGACATAAGCCTGCTGGGAATAGTGAAATTGAGACGTGACTTCTTTCCTCCTTTTGTGCTCCTTTTGGGAAGGCGTGAAGGGTGGCCAGCAACAGGTTTCTTTCCTTCCCCAAGATAAGGACAAGTAGAACTGAGCTGCGAGGAGTTGTTGGTATTGTTTTCCACTTGGTTTCAACTTCTGCAAACAAAGCTAGAGCTGGTAAGTGAATATGGTTTGGAGAGCTTGCTGGACCCTCCCAGAAGTGCTGAGTCTCAAGGCTGCTCTGGCTTCTAGGCTGCATAAATGACAGCGAGCACTTTGGTGCTGGCTAGATCAGGCCTTTTCTTTTGCAGTTCACCTCATTGCCTATCAGTTTGAGCCTTGATGTGAAAGATAATTTCAGTGCTGGTGAAGAAGCAGCTGTCAGTGATACTTAAGGGGCTGCATTTAAGAGCTAATTAATACAGTGACATCAGTACTGAGGAATGTTACTTGCAGTTGAATGTGGCCAGAGAGACCAATGCTTCTACTCCAAGATATAACCATTAAGAAAAACAAGCTTTAAATGGCTGTCTAGTATGTACATCCCTAGAATGTTAAATTGATCACTAGAGTCCTTTTTAACTTACCTGCTTTTGGGTCAGATAAAACTAGTGTGATTAGTCAGAAGCACTCATAATATACAGGTGGGATGAATATAAGAGCCAAGAAGTTGCAATTCTGCTTATCAACAGATATAAACCTGGGTTAGGTGTGAGATTTGTCCCAGTAGGATAGAGTAGGACCTAGATGTGTTTATGTGTATTGTGTAGCTGCACGTGAAGCAGAACTGTTTCATCTATGTGTTTAGATTTATGCCCTTTATTTCCCCTTGTCTTTTGGGGCATTTTTGTGTATGCAGCAGGAGTGCATGTGAGATGAGCTCTGAAAATTGTTGGGTGATCTGCAGGCGAAAAGCATAGGAGGGGAAATGCATGAAAGGAAAACTACCAGATTGTGAAAGGCAACCAAGAGTGACTTTCTGCTTTGTTCTTATTGACACATGCTGTTTCTACTTCGCATTCTTACGTTGCTGAGAAACCCTGTCATCTGCTAACAAAACCAGCTCATGCGGTATAGAGCCGAGTGTGTGCAGAATGTAAAGAGGGAGGTATCTGTAGCCAGCCTACAAGAGTTTGTCATGTTATTTTCATGCATACAAAAAGTTAGTTACTTCTTGGCACCAGATTTACCACTCTGAGAGGCAGCCTCTCTGCAGTTAATGGATTTTATGTTGGGAAGTTTCTCCGACGACTTGACTCCCATATTCTTAAGTAGTGAATAAAAAGTTGTGAATTATGTTCCAAAGCCTCAGTCAGTATTATGTTAAAATTACAGTATGTGAGATTCCTGCTATATAGTCTTTTATATAGGATATATAGTCTTTATATAGGATATAGTCTTTTAACTAGGAACATCTGATTCAAGGTTATGGACTATTTCTCTGTACCGTTGAAAAGACAAGTAGTCTTAGTACCAGATTTAGTAAATTCTTGCAGAATATCTGTAGGTAATATTTTACTGGTTATAGAATTTGAGCCTGTAGTATCTAACACTTTGTTTTCTGTCCGTTTTTGTGTGCCCTGTCATCCCTTTGTTAACTCTCAGGATGAAACAAAGAGTCTTAGTGGTGGATTCCTTTCTGAGCTGCTCACCAGTGTTTACCCAGGAAGGACCAAGTCTGTCCTTGGATTTTTGGAAGTGTAGCCCTAACTGCATAGGAAATGCCAAGACTGCAGGATTATGTCTGAAATAAAAACGTGGTCCCAGTGGTGAAATAACAGAACAGTTTCTCAGCCAAAACCTGCTTAGTCAGATAACCTGAGAGCAGCGGACTGGCTGTATTGCTGCAGTGACACATTGCAAGACTCAAACCAAGAGGGCACAGCTGGCCCAGGATCCCTAGTGGAAGATATTCCCGGTAATGAAGCATTGTCAACAGTAAGCTGGTGGTAGGCAGATGGCAGTGCATAGGCTGCTGCGAGGGGTCTCCTCACATTCAAATTCCCCATTATATCTGCAGGGGTCTTCTGCCCTTAATAGGGGACTTGGAGCTGGGCTTAATGGGCTCTGACTAATGACTAAAAAAGAAAAAAAGATGAAGAATTAGCTCCTTTGTGATTTCCCTTTCTTTCTTTCACCCATCCTTGACAGGCTGTAAATGGATTTTCTGGAGCTGCTACATTGCACTGGGAAAATCAGCATGGTGTGGTTTTAAATGATTAGTCATTATCTATAGGGTTTGTGCTCAGCTCTTGCACTGTAACTGTATGAGACCAAGAGGTAACAAGGAGACCTTTCAGTTCCCAAGTGAGAATTCCTACTGGCGTGTCTACGGGAAAAGGTTGCCCCAGTGCTGTTCATCCCCAAGGTAGTAACAAGATGTGGCCTCATTGCTTGTGACCACCAGGCTCTGAACACTGAGTTTCTGCAGCCACCATGAAACTCTCACATTTTCTACACTATTTTAGCCCACCCTCTCTGCATTTTAGAAGGGAGATTTAGGTTAGATATAAGGAAGAAGCTCTTCCCTGTGAGGGTGCTGAGGCACTGTCACAGGGTGCCCAGAGAAGCTGTGGCTGCCCCATCCCTGGCAGTGTTCAAGGGCAGGTTGGACACAGGGGCTTGGAGCAAGCTGCTCCAGTGGAAGGTGTCCCTGCCTGTGGCGGAGGTTGTAGCTGGAGGAGCTTTAAGGTCCTTTCCAAACCGAACCAGGCTGTGATGCTATGATTTAGAATATGTACAACAAACAGCTCTTTTGTTGATAAAGTTCAATGTAAAAGTTAATCTTTCAGGTTTAGTAATTCCAACTTCAAGGAAAACTGTGGAGTAAGTTCCCTGCTGTCCTGTATTTGCACTGGATTTGCAGAGAGCTTGGCATATGCTATGTCACAGTGTTTGTAGGGAGTGTGTTGGGTCAATATTTCCCTTTTGAAGTCTTGAAAAAGAGGGAGGGAGATTCATGAACTGTCAATACTGCTGTCTACAGGGGAGGGGAAAAAGAGAAAGCTTTATAATTCAGATAGAAAGAAAATGCTGTCCATATTGATGATATGTCCTATTTGATATGATATGTCCATATTGATAATATGAGGCTGTAAAGCAGGAAAGGAAAACCCTTTTAATATAGACAAGCTGTTTTCAAAGCTGAAGAACCTAAGAAGATTTGGGCTTTTTGCAAAGTATATGAAGTCCCCAAAGAGATGCAGCCATCAGCTTCATGCAAAAGCCCAGTATGGTTATGCCACTACACTGTGGTGCAAGAGGGAATGCAGAGATTGTTTAACTGGGGATTCCTGCTCGGTGTCAATGGGAAGAAATTGCCCCAGTTCTCATTTTAAATCTGTGCTTTGGCAGGTGAAAATGTGTGAAGGACGACGGGGGATGGAAAAGAGAAACCTAATTTCACACAAGGGTAAATGTGTAGACAATTTAAGCTATAGTTTTTGGCTTAGTGCATCTGATTTAGCCCAGAGAACTTTACATGGCATGTTTCTTAGAGCTGAGTGATATCCTGGCATTTGTGATTGTTTTCTCAACAAAACCCATTACATTTGTTACCACTGTGTGATAAGCTTATTGTCAGGTTGAAGCTCAGTCCAAAGAAATGGGGTTTGTTTTGTGAGGAAGTGATTAACTGTGAGCACACTGCAACTGAGAGTTTCCCCTCCAAAGCTTGCAGTGGATCAACACCGATCAGCTACTCGGACTCTCACAAATGTGTGAAGGCTTTACATAGGTTGGCTGAGAAAGAAAAGTCATTTCAGCACACTACAGAACATGACTTAGTATTTTCAGAGCTGGAAACAGCTTCTTATGGCTGCTTCTTCCTTGGTTTATCCTTATACATCCTTTTTGAAAGGATTCAGATGCTGATGCTTATGGTTTGAAGATTTTGTTGGTGTCTAAGATGGGGAAGTCAAGCCATGAAGATTTAATGTCTGTTGAACTCAGTGGAAAGATTAAGGAGTTGGGCTTCACTGAAGTCTAAGGCTGAGGGACAACAGTTGCTGTCACCTCAAAGCTGTGCGTCCTCTTTATTATCTGTCAATAATTTAATCACTGTTTCACAAAGTAAAAACTTAAAATATGTTTTTATTTAAAAACCATGAAAAAGTTAGAAGGTGTTTGAAAGAAACAAGCACAGAAAGATAGAAATGACTATAGAGGAAAAGAGGAAGCTGATGTGGACCAAAGGGAATGAAGGTAGAGGATATTGAAGTGAGCTCAGAAGTTCCTTGTAAAAGGTTTTCATTTTGAGGATTTGGATGTATGATTTTAGGGAAGGCGCTCCAGGGGACTGGAGCACCTCCCGTATGAAGACAGGCTGAGAAAGTCGGGGCTGTTCAGCCTGGAGAAGAGAAGCTGCGTGGAGACCTCAGAGCAGCCTTCCAGTGTCTGAAGGGGGCCTACAAGGATGCTGGGGAGGGACTCTTCATCAGGGACTGCAGTGACAGGACAAGGGGTAACGGGTTCAAACTGAAACAGGGGAAGTTTAGATTGGATCTAAGGAAGAAATTCTTTACTGTGAGGGTGGTGAGGCACTGGAATGGGTTGCCCAGGGAGGTTGTGAATGCTCCATCCCTGGCGGTGTTCAAGGCCAGGTTGGACAGAGCCTTGGGTGCCATGGTTTAGTGTGAGGTGTCCCTGCCCCTGGCAGGGGGGTTGGAACTGGATGATGTTAAGGTCCTTTCCAACCCTAACTATTCTATGAGTCTATGATTCTGTGATTTGACTCCTGAGTAAAGAAAAGAAGCCACAAAAAGGGAGAAGTGTTTAGTAAATCATGACTAGGGATTGCCTGTTCTGGCAAGCACACTTTGAACTCAGCCTTGATGTAGCAAAGAAAGTTCGAGAGTGCAGAGCAGGCTGCTTCCTCAGCAAGTGCAGTGACTCAGAAGTGACAGCAGCAGAGCTGACTGGGGTGAGGAGCAGAGTTACTCAGCAGCATTGTGTGACTGGGCTAAATCAGTCCCTGACACCATTTCCAGAGATCTGCTGGCGAAGGCTCCAGCTGGAGAAGGCTCTGATGGGGCTGTCAAAGGGAAGAAGGGTCTGTGAGGATATATATGTATTATAGCTGTCATCTTCTGATGACAGCACATTCCAGTTGGGGGGGATTTCTTTTTAAATCTCTTGTGTGATGTCTACCCAGTAATAGTAGAGAAATGGAGAGGCTGCTCCAGGCTTCCTCATCTGGACTTTGCTTTTACAGTCAGTAATTCTGCTTCTCCACAAGAAATAAGTGTATTAACAGGGGCAAGCAGAACAATAGGGAAAAATCCAGGAGCAGTTATGTTGTATTGGCCTAAATTACACAGGTTAATGAGTGTAATTGAGGTTTACTGGCTTATTGTAGCCAAATTAATTGTATCTGGCCAAAATAAATCCAGCATCTAACACAACTGCAGTGTACCTCAATTAGAACCACTTGTAATTGCTCTATATCTGGTAAATAACTAACATGGGCTCAATCATTCATTTCTATTTGAACTCCATCTGTAAGCAGCAATGGCAGATTTTCTGAATCAGATGCATAAAATGACTGTGAGAGCTTTTGTTCAGCCATGAAATGAGACATTGGAACATGGTGGATCACCCACATTTTGATAACAGGAAATAATGAAGTGGTAAAATGCTCTTAGTGCCCTGCTAATTGGTTATAATGGAAGTAAATTACTTTGGTTGAAAATTGCTTGATGGTCAGCGTAGGAGAGGTTTCATTTCTCTGGGAGGTTACTGGGATGTTTGTTGTATTGTAGAGCCAAGGGGCTTTTGGCCAAAAAGTTAAAAATATAATGCTCATCAGAATCTTTTTAATGAAACCTTAATGCTGTCCTTAACGTAAGAAGGACATGGAGCTGTTGGAGCAAGTCCAGAGAAGGCCTCGAGGATGATCAGGGGCTGGAGCAGCTCCCATATGGAGCCAGGCTGAGAACATTGGGGCTGTTCAGCCTGGAGAACAGAAGCTGTGTGGAGACCTCAGAGCAGCTTCCAGTGTCTGAAGGGGGCTACAAGGATGCTGGAGGGGGACTCTTCATCAGGGACTGTAGTGATAGGACAAGGGGTAATGGGTTCAAACTGAAACAGGGGAAGTTTAGATTGGATCTAAGGAAGAAATTCTTTACTGAGAGGGTGGTGAGGCACTGGAATGGGTTGCCCAGGGAGGTTGTGAATGCTCCATCCCTGGCAGTGTTCAAGGCCAGGTTGGACACAGGGGCTTGGAGCAAGCTGCTCTAGTGGAAGGGGTCCCTGCCCATGGCAGGGGTTGGAGCTGGATGAGCTTTAAGGTTCCTTTCCAACCCAAACCAGTCTGGGATTCTGTGATTCTATGATCTATATTTTCTATGTATCTATATTGGTGGAAGGGGGGAAAGAAAAGAATAACTGATACAGAATGGAAATGAACAAGAATAATTGTAGTCATGTCATAGAAAATACCTTTTTTCAAACAGGAAATACTGTTTTAACTGTCTCAATTTACTCACTGGCTGCTCCCTTCAGTGCTTTCTATGACAGTGCTTTCATTGATCGTTTCTACAGTTGGACATTCCACATTTCTTTTGTCTGCCTAGAGATAAATAGTGAATATCTTCTGGCTGCTGTGTCCAGGCTAAAAGTGGGAATGCAATAGTTACTGAGTTGTTCATTGTATTTGGTCAGAATAATTGTCTGCTTAACTCACCTCTTGATATTTCTTATGCCTGAGAAATATTTTGAATTGAAGGATTAGAGTGCATGACTGCAGTAATCAAGACCCTGTTAAAGGTTTTTACCCACCCATCTTCTGTTCTTCTTCAACATAACAAATATTAAGCAAAATCACAATTGGAAGAGTCTGAAGTTGTGATGTCTCTCAATTATCCTTAAGTATTCTTGAGTTTCTGGTATCACACTAGTCCCTGAGGTAGGAATATAATGGGAGAGGCCTTTCAGCAAGTTCTCAGGGTTAATTCCTGAAATTCAGGTCCTCTCTTTGGAGCTAGTTCTTTATGCCCCAGAGTATTGCTGTTAAGCAACACAGGCTCATTTCTTCCAGCAAAATTCACATGTATGGGTGAGGTTTGTTGAATATATTTGGCTTCTGTATAAGCATGAAGCAATGTAAATCAAACTGGGCTGTAAATACTTTTCATCGCTGCTGCAATCTTGTTTCTTCAATACACAAGCAGTAAAACACAGTTTAGGGGAAGGTAGAAACTGAGTAACATGAAATATTTACCAGTGCAAAGGCTTGATCTTGCTCTCTTTGTAATGATGTAAATTACTAAAGCCTGATGCAAGTATCTGCTCGATGTTTGAGGCCTGGAAATAAATTGTTTTGCATCTGTGAAGTCAGAGGAAACATATTTGGCATAAACTGTTTCATAAAAGCTTAATAGAGATCGCTGCCTGACAGCCTGGTTTATCCTGCCTGTGTTAAAGACCTTTCCAGTGGTTTTGGACTGAGCGTTATCATCTTTCTTGGCTAAAGTCTGCAACATTTATACACATGAATCATTTATGTGAATACTTTTATTGACTCATCCATGTAAATATTTTCAGCATGGAGACTCGGTCAGTGTAAATTCTTCAAGAAGTGATTATAATACCTAATTTTTGCTCTATAGCAACAGAAATCATAATTTAAACACATATCAAAAATATATTTGTGAAAATGTAAGTGGCAAATACTCTTTCTAAAGCCTGTTTTGAGAAAGGACATCTCATTCACTAACCATTAAGAAATCACAACGATTTGTTGATGTTTTTCGCATAGGATCAAGTTTAAGTGTAGTTGTGGTCAAGGAAATTTCTATTGAGGTTACAGTCATAGCAACTGATTTCAGGCCATGTCAGTCACTGATCCCATTTTTTACATAATGGGTGTGCTTAAAGAAGTAGATTTTGGTCTTTCAATGGATGCATGGGAACACCCCGATATATTCTGCCATTGGCCAAAAATCTTGGGCTAAATCTTCCATGTTGATTAAATATATCTGGATGAAGTTATGAAGTCAGATTAGTACTTTCCGCTGCTAAATTTCACCAATATAGTAATTGGACTATTTGGTTGCCTGGGGTTTCCTGCTACAACATCCATCTTACTGAAATCTTTCCTAACACAGGGAAAAACTACTGATCCAGGTAAGAACATGGATTGATTTTCTCGAACCACTGAAGGGTAGATGCATCAAGCCTTGTAATTTGTATTTTCTAGCCATGCTGTATAAAGGGCTTCAAAAGCACCTCCCTGTGCCAGGCTGGAGTTCACTTTGCATGCCTTGCTTTATTAAACGGAGGAGGCACACCAGCACTAGAAATGCCTGGCTGATAAGCTGATGCACTTTTTATCTCCTTTGGAGCCTGACTGACATCTTTGAACACTGTTGTATCTAAACAGCTTGAATATGTGACCTCATTCCTTAAATACCATCACTTGGACAGCTCTTGTTGCTAAAATAAAAGCAGCGTTGCTTCTCTGTTGTGAAAACTCCTCCAGACCCTCTGACAAGCACAAACCAAACCACACCTTCTTTTACTATGATAAAAAATGACAACTTATTTGTACCAATTACAGTGTACCAGTAGCAGCAATTACAGTGGAGGCATTGCTTGTGGCTTTCATCATATTCACTTCATGTCAAAGAAAGCTCTGGAATAAGACTAGGAAACAGAACTCGAGGAAAACGATACCAGAAAGGTAAAGTGGCTGAATAATTTTGTTTTCTTATACTGACAAGTAGTTTGTTAACTGCTCCCTACACTGAGGGAAGATTGGAGTTGAGCCAAACTCTCCAGTAAGATAAAAAGAGGCCAGGATCAGCTTTCTTATTTTATGCTGTCTTTTATTGCTCAGAAATAAGCCTTCTGCAATGCAGGCCTGCGTCAGTGCTTTGTTAAGTACAGCCAGGTTTTAAAACCACAGGCTATGCCCTCCATTCAAACACAGCTATGTGTTTCTCTGGAAACAGTGTTTGTAAGTTTTTTCCCAAGAGGTGATGGTTGGAAAAGCTGAACTTCGGGAAGCTGAAGTATGGACTCCTTAAAAAGAAGCTTAGATTTTTTATCTATGAAAACCATTTTTTATGAGAGGACTGATGTGCACATCCACTGCACAGTAAATAAAAAAGGGAAAAATATTCCTATTTTAGTGAGCATATTTATTGACAATTGTTTAAACAGTATTGTCGGTTTGAATTTGGTGCTTAAAATAGTATTTTGAAATGAACTGTGACTACATATTTGCATACAATTGTTTTGCAGCTGCATTTATGACCATAGGTGCAAACTCTTGTTACTTGTTACATTCTGTTCCTATCGGCAGTATTGAGGCAAGTGCCATAAAGGCCAAAGGGCTCATAGTGCAGAAAGGATATTCAGGTTACTGAACCTGCATCTTTAACAGAATTTAGACCTCTTCCCCCCAAAAGCTGGCTATAAACTGTTTTAAATTGTGTTTTATTTTCAGAGTATAACCTAATTTTCTTAAAGTAAAACATTTTTTAATAGAAATCCTGCTCTTAGGTCCAGTCCAGCAAATACTTTGCCACAAAGCACAGTTTTGGATACTAGATAGGGCAGCTTGTGACTACAAATCAGAACACACTGCAGAATCAAGCACTGCAGAATCAAGATCTGTTGGTATAGAAGCAAATGAGAGTGCTTATGGTTTTATTCATGGATGTGAGGACCAAAAGAATTGGAATTTGGTGTCCTTGAATTGTGTTATTGGCTTATTGCAACTTTTACTGGATTGAAATAAAGGTGGATTGATATATACTATAGAGAGCTCCCTATTTTTAATACTTTTATCCAGTAAGATGAATTGCCATCAGGAACACTTATTTCTTAAAGCTCAGTATTATTTTGTTAAGGGAAGACTGTGACCAAGAGTAACAACTTCAATTTGTGTTTTAATTTATAACAACCAGATATAGTATTTACATAAAAATAAAGGATTTCAGTGTATCTTTGGGCACCAAACCTGCATTTGGGAGGAAAGAACGGCAAAAAATCTTGAGTCCAATCTCTGTGTAACTTTGGTGATCACAGTATGTTGGACCTTTCTGCAGGAGAATGATTGTATAGCAATCGAGTTGCTGGTGAGGTGGGCACATCTGTATAACTGCTGGTAACGGGAGGACTCAGATGGGCCTGTCTGGCACTCAGAAAGGTGAGGGAATTGCTGCCTTGGAGGAAGTGCCCTGGTTGAGATTCCATCAGGCTTTAAAGGTCAAGAGGAAGCACCTTGAGGCCAATATTGAATGTGGCAGGCAACCAGGGTAACTAAGCTACAAAGGGAGTTATGTGCTTACTCTGTCTGCTGCCAACAAAACTCCTGCCAACATCTTTTTGTAGTAGATGAAGTCTATTAATTCTGCATGCATACACATCAGCAGAAAGGGTCTAACGTTACGCCGGTCTAAATGGAACAAAACACAGACATGAAGAAGGACAGTTGCATCCAGCAGAGGCAAGGAAGTGTACTGGCAATATTCCCAAAGAGAAAGGAGAAGCATTTCACTCCCATGAAGGAACACTGGCTGTATGCTGGACCAGAGACTCCTGGGGTTGAGAAAGAGCCGTGAGAGATGGTGTAAAAGAAATATATAGTGTCCAGATAACGCAGATATTTTCTCTGTTCATCCTGCATTCATTTGCAGACTCTCAACAGCAGAGACACAGAGGAGTCAGGTGCACTGACAACACACAGAAGTGGCAGATGGAATAGTGGTAATGATTTTTAATTACATCTTTGTGATAGTTGGCATCTGAATGAAATTTAAGCTTCCTGATGATTTTATTAGATCCATAAGTGAAAAAATCTACAGACTGAAGAATTGAACATAGTGCTCTGAGAAGATCCATAATGAGTGATTTAATGAAGTAGTTAACTCCACTGTAGAACACAAACTGGTTTTAATTGGGAACACTGGATGGCTTAATCTCTCTGTCAGATGTTCAGAGGAAATCAAATACCCCGTTGTATAAAAAGCAGCTGGGACACGGGGAGAATGGCTTTTATATCAGTGCTCTGTGAGAGGTCAATGACAATTTTAATTGATGCTATTTCAGTTCTTGTGGTATGGTGGGAACTAGAATAGAAATATCTGAACTGCTTGTTCTTAGAAATATGTGGACTTTATTCAGGGGAATCTTCAGCTTAGAATAAAGCACAAAGATTAGATGAAATCTGCAGATAGATACAAGAAAATAGGTGCAGTTAAACATCATTTTATAGATATATCCATTCCTTTCTGAAAAATACAGGAAGTGGCCACATTCACTCATTTTCAGACACAGTTGACAGTGAAACAAGGTATCATTAAACCTATTATACAGCTCTGAAAAAGAGATTCTAAACAGCAGTTGCTTTAAAGGTTTATTTTCTTGATCTTTTAGACTTTGCAGAGCCCTTTATATGGCTTTTTCTTTGTGAGCCTGAGATCACAGCATGGTCCTACTAAATCCATCTCTTGATGTCTTTGGTGTCAGTGTTGCATACCATCCCAAATAGAAACTGTATTACTAAAGTAGTGGGAATATGGGCTCAAGTTTGAACAAGAGCAGTATTGGTTCTGCTTTTTTCACATATACAGAGGAAGATTGTTGTAGGGCATTGGAGACAATAACAGGAAACAGCATGTAACTGATTTTGGAGGTAGAGTATTTCTAAAGTTTATCTTTGAAGAGACCTACTGTCATTTTTGGTCTTTGCTATCGGCTGAAAGCTTGTAGTAGGGTATTAGGAAGTGGGTTTTAGCTGGTGGTATATGGGTATGTGAAGAGTACATGATCTTCTGACCTTTTTTTTGGACTAAGCATTGGGGATGCAGACTTGGGAGAGCCCAGGACAGGAGTCAGATGGTCTCATCCACTCCAATGCTTCTGTGATGTATGGTGAATTTGGTATGATTTCAGCTCGGAGTGTTATTCTGCACAGAGATATCTCCTGATGCCATGCTTTTCATACAGCCCACGTTTCATTTAGTTAGTTTTGAGCCTTATGAGCCTAACTGCAGCAAGACAGATTCTCAGCCAACACTAATTCCCAACAGTGTGTTGATTTCAATGAAGCAGCCTGAATTTTATACAAGCTGAGGATCTAATCCAGTAACTCTTTGCATAAGAAGGTTGGATCTGATTTTAGTGACAAATCTCTTAATACATAACGTGAACTCTATAGAGCTCATCTTTACCCAGGCTGGCAACAATTAAGGATCACTTCACTTATCCCAGAAGCAAACATAGATCTGCATGATTCCACACATTTCTGGGGTTATCTTTTGAAAACATAGTCTACCAATGTCATTAACCTGTCAAGCTGTGGCAGGGTGCTGTGGTCTTCTTAGAGTGAGGCTGTGCTCCTTACACTGCAGAGCTGCGTAGAAGAACTCCCTCTGGAGAAACAAGGGGGAGATGATTTCCACAGGGCTGCTGCATCCCCAGAAAATGGTCCAGAATCCAGTCCTCAAACTGATGCATCAGGACTTCAGATCAACTCTCGTGGGACTTCAAAACTTCATGAGCACTGAGGATTATAGCAATATTGGTAACTTCATGTTAGGACAACGCCAACCTTTTTAAGTGTCTTTTTTCCCCATCTAGCTGTGGTTCACGTTGCTTTCCCAAACTCTTGTTGGTTCAGCTAGCTCATGTTCCTCACTTCATCACCCAGTCTCTGGTTTGAAGTGGCTGTACTGGAGTCATACTTCCTTCAGCTGAAGAAAGGATGAGTTAAATATCTGCATCTCTTGAACTGCTCACTTCCAAGTTTGAATACCTTTCTGTTTTCCCCCAGCTTTATTGTGCTTTCTAGGTTTTAGGTGTAATCCTCCCAAAACACTTTAATCACATTAGAAGTTTAGTCACTGTAACAGGTTTGCTTATTATTATACATTCAAATGCCTTTTCAGCTTCTCTTTGTGGGTGGGTTTGGGTTTTTTTGCTTAATGGTCATTTGAGGGTAAATTCTTAGACTACAAGGTGTTTAATCTGGGTGGTGTTCATAAATGCAGAGACTCACATTTGTTATTATTCATTAAATGAATGGATGGTTGTTTCAGAACGTTGTCGAACTTAGGGTAACACCTTCCTATTTTAATATATTTATACAATTGAATAAGCAGAACAGAAGGTCAGGCTGTAAAGTCGGTCCTCATCATACTAAAAACCCTGCAACAACTGTCTCTTGAGCTCTCCTGCACCAGACTTTAGTCCTTTTGCCTTCACATACCCATAAGCAACTGCTCTCGTGAGACCTCACTTGGAGCATTGTGTGCAGTTCTGGTGTCCTCAACATAAAGAGGACATGGAACTGTTGGAACAAGTCCAGAGGAGGCCATGAGGATGATCAGGGGCTGGAGCACCTCCTGTATGGAGACAGGCTGAGAAAGTTGGGGCTGTTCAGCCTGGAGAAGAGAAGGCTGCGTGGAGACCTCAGAGCAGCTTCCAGTGTCTGAAGGGGGCCTACAAGGATGCTGGGGAGGGACTCTTCATCAGGGACTGTAGTGATAGGACAAGGGGTAACGGGTTCAAACTGAAACAGGGGAAGTTTAGATTGGATCTAAGGAAGAAATTCTTTACTGTGAGGGTGGTGAGGCACTGGAATGGGTTGCCCAGGGAGGTTGTAAATGCTCCATCCCTGGCGGTGTTCAAGGCCAGGTTGGATGAGGCCTTGGGTGCCATGGTTTAGTGTGAGGTGTCCCTGCCCATGGCAAGGGGGTTGGAACTGGATGATCTTAAGGTCGTTTCCAATCCTAACTATTCTATGATTCTATGATTTTACTGTAGTGACACTCACATGCACACTCCTGAGAGAAAAGCTGGTCCTTAGCAGTAAGTTTTGAATGAAAAGGGAGAGTAGAGAATAGTACAGGCTTAAATGTGCATTTAAAATAACAGAACTGAGTCAAGCGCTAACTATATTCAGTGCAGCAAAGAAACTTAAATTACAGTTTTTGTTGGTTTTCTGCCTCATCTGGTTTTCTGCTTGTAAGGAGCATTTTACGCGCTTTCCTTTCTTCTGTCTTCATTTCACGTAACAGAACTGTATCAAAGTATTAATACATTCCATGCAGCAAGGTAACCTGAAATTACACTTCACCAGTTCTCTGCCTCACCTATTTTTGTGCTAGAAAAGGGGATTTCTTGCCCTTTCCTTTTTGTCTTCATCTTTTACAATTTCTGTGTGTTGGGCTCATGATTCATTTCACTCTTTTTCTGCTAACCCTCCCATGCCTGGCTCAAAAGCTTTGGGATACGGATTCCATTCTGTTCTGCCTATTTTCTTTCTCCTCCAGCTGCTGCTGCCTGACGCTGCTTGGCTTGTTCCCCCATCCAGGCTGCAAAGCACCTTGAGTTTGCTCAACTGTCATCACAGGTTCTGTGCATAAATTCCCACCTTTTTCCTTTGCCACTTGAATCCCTCCCCCTCATAACCATCCCTGAGAAGCCCCCAGACTCCTGGCTTCAGTGTTGGTTGCTCTTCCTGAGCAAGTGACTTCATTCAGACACATGGGCAGGACCAGGCAGCCGTTCTTCATGCTTGCTGTATTAAATGGCCATTATTTTTGGAAGAGCATCACACAGCTTGTGGCAGTGTCAGAATTTCTGTGTAGCAGCACTGAGAACACCAATACCCAACTTTCTCTCTTGCAGTAATCTTGTGGATTCCTTATCCAAGTATTGCCAAACCCACCTATCTTGTCAAATCCCATGTGATGTTGCCCCAGGTGACAGAGCTACAAACGTTGCATACACATATCCCACACATCTGCATGTTGCAAATACTCAGAAGAGGTTTTAAAACAGATCAGTCCTGTGCTGACATGAAGGAGAATAAATAGAAATTAAATTATTCTGTATGTTGTGCCATTAACTTCATTGGCATAATGATTCTTTTGAACTTCTGCAGTGTGGGTTACCAGCACCTGGTTCAACAGCGCTTCCAGCTGATGTGTTTGCCCTGTCAGCAGAGTTGCCAGAGAAATCTGATGGAAGAAGAAAGAAAACACAAGCCCATCTTGGCAGGGGTATTTATAGTAGCTAAGTATCATAGGGGCTGTGGTCAGGATTGTGGGTTTGTTGTGTTACACTCTGTAGGTAGGAGATGATGCAGTCTTTGCCTTAGAAGCTTGCAACTGAGGAGATCAGAAGTGTGTGCTAAAATACAATATATAGTGCCTGAAGTGTTCGCAAACCGTGTAGACAAGGCCCTCAGTGCCATGGGTTAGTGGTGGCCTTCGCAGTGCTGGGGTGATGGTTGGACTTGATGATCTTAAAGGTCTTTTCCAACCTAGTTGATTCTATGATTCTATGTTCTATCTATATTGTGGTCTGCTTACGTAGCTAAATTTAAAAGCATGGGATGATGTTCTTTGCTCACTGAAGATCTTTTTTTACTCTTTTTTTTCCAATCCATGTGTAAAATTACTTGCTTACTTCTAGATCCATCTTTCAAATCCAAGGAAATGCCAAACATCTGCAAGAGAAATCAACTCACCAGTAGTGGTAGGTAGCAAACTGACTGCTCTTTTTCCACTGACCTCTTTGGTTTGTTGTTACCTCCTTTTTCCAAAACACCCCCACGCAGCATGTCTTTCATCCACCTGCTGCATTGTGTTTTAGGAACTGTGTGTAGGAGGGATCAGCTTCTTGACATGCCAGTGCATTGCATAAGGCAGTGAGCCTCAGTACTCAGCTGTAAGCCTGAGCACTCCATAGGGCAAACATGAACCTAACTAAAGCCAAACAGCCGGTTCGGCCAGAGACAGTATATTCTGCTTTTTTGGTTCACATTTTGCATTTATACGTACATATATATATATACATGCCCCACACAATTACAAATGCATAAATACTTAGGCTGAAGGAATATCCATACTTAGAAATGAAGTTTCCAAGTGGAGAGGAAGACAAAATCCCTAATATAGTGTGTTTAAAAATGACATATTGGTAGGAATGCAATAAAAATCTAAATGTTGCCATAAAATGGTCTAAAATGGAACCAATGTATCATATACCATGTATTTATATGGGGGCACCTGATTTCATTGTTAAAGCAGTTCAAATAGCACTTGCTATTTCTGAAGAATATGGGAAATAATATCCTTTACTGGTTTTAGGAACAATATGTTTACCTTTTTTTAGTTGCAGTTAGAGGGATGCTATGTGAAGAAGTAAGAATTAACCAGGCTGCTTTAGTCTGGGGGAACTCAAGTTAATAGTTTTAGACTGTGCCAGTTGCCAGTGCTGATCTTTCTGTTCTGTAGGTCAGCAGCTGGAGGTCTAGTCCATTTTAGCATCCGTTTTTGTCTGCTCCCAGCTGTCTTTCCTCTTATCGCACAGTGGGATACATAAATTACTTTTACAAGTTCAGCATCCTGGGGCAGGCACAGAAATGGATTTGGAGGGGGGAAGTGCCTCAGATCTGTGCAGAGAGGCTGAGTCAATGGAGGAAAAGCCAGGAAAGAAGTTTTGATGAAGTATTACGCTTAGTTAATATAAAGTGCATATACATCTTGGTGTCTCACAACCTTTCTTCTTGTTATATTCTTGAAGAAAAATAAAGGATGCATTGCTTCAAAGAAGAACTTCAGAACAACTATTGAACATCTGTACAAACTTTAAGCTATGAGAAAGGCTAAACCAGGTCAGATGAGCAGCAACAGGATGACAGTGATGATCTGGTGAGGGGATTTGTCTGCAAGTGGGCTGAATTTGAGGATTCCTCTGAGACAAGAGGAAAAAGTAAGCATGGCACTTGCTTAAGTGCTGAAAAGAGACCAAGTGGGTGACCGGAGTTATATCTTACCATCACATCCATGCCAAAGTACAAAGAAAACTGCCTGTGTATGGTCTGTGATCACATGCTATTGAGTAAAATAGAGGAATTCTTAGACTTACTAATAGGAGCAAGGAGGCTGTCTTCTCCCCATCAAAAGAATTTATTTAGAATAGCAATCAATAGGCTTGTGATTTTGAGTTCATTCTTTATTAGAATACTTACAAAACAGTTTTACACTGTAATTGTAAGTGTATGAAATGCACTGTGCTGAAAGAAGAAATAAATTGACATGAATTTAACAGCAGCCTCTAGGTATTCACATATTTGTATGCCTTATTAACTTGTTCCTCCTCTAGATTATAGTCTAGGTAAAAGGAATTACTACTAGTGTGCCAGAAAGCTGCTTGTCATCACTCAGTGAGGTTGGCTTTACAGCAGACTACACAGTTGAAGCATTATATGATTTTATTCTTTCAGCAGCAGTCATTTGAAACTGATTTGCCAGGTGACATTTGGGGAAAAAAGAGAAGTTTGAAGGAAGTCATTATTCTGCTGGAAAATCTGAGTGAACAGGGATTAGGTAAAAATAAAGATTACATGTAAAGAGAGATGGAGAATGAGATCAGTTTCTGAGGGCAGACACTGCCTGCTGTCTTAGTTCATCTGTATTGGCTTCAGGAAGGATGTAATGTGCTCCATCAGAGGGATCTGTTCAACATTAAATAGCACAATGCAAACTCTGTTGAATCAATTTAGTGGGGTAAATCTTCAACACTGATCGATATAAATTGTGATTTTATTTTCTAAAGCTTGAAGTGAGTAAGATTTGGATGAGAAACAATACAGAGCTTGCTACCTCTGAAACCACACTGATTTTATGTCTTTCAGTTGACCCAGGCATTTCTGTCCAGGGTATGGTCAGGTTATAGTTATTTCCAGCCTCATACACTAAAACTTGCACTCTTTGGCAGCCTGATTCTACCTGATGGAATAAAACCAGTTAATCTTAGTTTTTTACAAGTTATAATGAGAAGAGTAAAAACTGTATTTTCACTGAAAAAAAAGTGCACTTGAAAATTGCTTAGAATAAGTGATATCTACCAAATATCTTGGCCTAGAAAGTCTGAAGAACCTCGGTTTTCTTTGGGCAATGAAGTAGCCCTATGCAACTTCTTTTTGTTTCTGCTCCTTTTCACAGGATACATCAGAGAGAATTCAGCCTACAAGATTTATCTCCCTTTTTTTGACATCCTTGCCAAAACTGTGACTTGCACCTACATAGTCTTCACCACTGGCATGACTTACCTAAAATACATCCCTGTCTACAGCAGTCACAAACTAGTTCCAAAACCAGTAAAACTAGCAAATTCAGGTTTCCTACAGCTCCAGGTCTTACATTGTTTGCATCTATCCTGGCATATCTTCATTGTTCTCACATCTCTCTTATCGTTCTTTTTGCTTTTGCCATCTGGGTAAAATACAGACACATCTGTAAAAACTACATACAAGCTGATGGCTCCCAAATGGAAGGGGTAAAACCAAGTTCTCCACAGGAGAGCTCCTGAGCTCTCTGTAATTGAGCCAGCTGCTGCTTGTTACTAAACTATCAGGAATTTAATATCCTTGAGTCTTCTGTCACTGCCATAGATAACTGAAATCATCCCAAGTGTTCTAAAGCTGGAGTAGCTTATGTGGGGAAAGGTGAGGGAGATAAAAGATTTCAGTGTATGGTCAGCTTGATGCGATACTGACAAAGTATGGTAGTGATGTTGAAGATCTTTTTAGGTGTCCTATCTTTGTCTGACCCAGGAAGAGCTCCCTAAATGCTTGTAAGAAAAAAGCCAGTCACAGTCTTGGTGGTGTTTTCCAATGCTGCCACACCGTCTGCTTTGGAAGTCAAAAATGCAATCCCCAAGCACCACCATAACTCCAGCTGCTGTAGTCTGATAAAAGCAGTTACAAGGGACATGTTATTAAGCAGTGAGCAAAGTGCTAGAAGATGGTGGGCTGATACCTTTCAAATGTGAGCCATTTAAAACCAGTACTGCTGCTTCCAGTGCAAGCTTTGCCTGCATGTTTTAAGTTTCATAGTTCCTGTAGCAATGCCATCAACCTTGGCTATAGTAATGCTGAAATTGTTGCTACCATCAATCTGTTTACAGCAGCCAGGGGAATAACCCTGGATGTTGGTTACCAGGCTGTTTTTTTCCTAAATGGGTAAATATCAGTGCTGAAAAGAGCAAAAATTGATTTCTAATTTAAATTGTACACACTTTTTCTTTTAAAAAGCAAATCAATTTAAATTCCAAACAATTATAACTTGTATGAATTCCAAAGTTTTAAAAAAGCTCCTAAAATAATGTAGATACAATACCATGATTTCAGATGGTTCATTCTTGCTGTTGGAGTTGTAAATTCTAGACACTGAGCCAGCAGCATCACTAGTTCAACATCTGGAATCAGAATGGTGGAGCTGCCAGAGAGTCTCTTGCCACCTCCATCTTCCCCTGCATATGCTTCCATCAGTCAGTTTGTTCAGCTAATTCAGCTCAGTCACTTGTACATTCCAAGTTAAGAAATCAGAGATTTGAGCACCCCTGATTTAGAGAGGTTGGATATTCTGAGCCTGGAACATCCACATTCTGTTCCTGCTCTAAAGCTACACCTGTAACTTGTCAAACTGTTCTGTCCATGCTCTAATTTGTGACGTGATGACTAGACCCCTCCTGTCCTCGATCTCCAGGAACGAAACATCACAGATATGTCAGCCCAAATGACCCAAAAGGTACTGGGAGTCAATGGGGTTTTTCCTCTCCATTGAACCCCCAGGCACACAGGGAACAAACACTGCTCATTCATTACTTTTAATTACAGCGTGTGGGATGTTCACATAAAACTGAGGAAAACCATAATAAAACCATTAGAAAGAATCATTAAGTATAAAGGCTGAAAAGTTTGGATTCAGACATGTCCATGAGTATTGATTTAGGGACGCCAAGATCTAAACTTAACATTGATTTTAAGCATTCATGTTTAAATGAAAAGTGGGAGGGGAGAACATGAATTGGAAGAAGTAGCTGTGATACTACCTTAGTCTATTTGCAGCAGAGAATAACAGAGAATGGATTTTTTTGTGTCTAGGTCCAATGAAGCCGCTCCTTATGTTCCTCGGGAGTGTAAAGTACTATGGCCAAGCTGGTAAGTGAGTGACTTCATTGTATTTCCTAAAAGTAGGAGGGCTGAAGCAGATTTACTATTTTACTCAACAGTAAACAGCAAACCTGAAGTAGGGAATTACCTGTGTTCTGGGTAATCTGGAAAATCAGAAAAATTGGAATCTTCACCATTCATTCTAATGCCTCAGAACACTTCAGGAATGCTCACAGAGAGTCTCAGAACACTTCACATTCTTGTCGGTTTAAAATTTCTACAGTGCCCTGGTGAGTTTAGCAAGTGGCATTAACAGTTGTTTAGTGTACATCATTCTGCCACATTCCCATGGTTTTGTTTTCCTAATACACTGTTATTAATGTGTGAATGGACACATTTGATTGAATGTTGTTATTAATATATTGCATCATTGTAATAACGGAAGGTAAACCTCTAGGCTTTATTTTCACTTAAGGACTTTCCTGATTGAGTGCATGGTCTCTCAGAGGGTCCAACCCTCATCTCCCTGGCTGGGCAGAGAGGAAAAGACTTCAAGGAAAATATTTATCTTAAATCCACACTATCTGCTTGTTGGGAACTTGTCTGTCCTACAAGTCAAATGGCTTCACTGGGGTTATTATTTAGGTAGAAGGTTATCCAGGAACACGGAAGTGCTACAGGAAATGGCTTTCTGGCTTGTATCAGTAATAGCGTAGCCAGCAGGACTAGGGAAGTGATTGTCCCCTGTGCTGGGCACTGGTGATGCCGCACCTCGAATCCTGTGCTCGGTTCTCGGCCACGCACTACAAGAGAGACCTTGAGGGGCTGGAGCGGGGCCAGAGAAGGGCAACGGAGCTGGTGCAGGGCCTGGAGCACAGTGTGATGGGGAAGGGCTGAGGGACCTGGGGGGTTCAGTGTGGAGAAGAGAAGGCTCGGGGGGGACCTGATCGCTCCCTACAACTGCCTGAGAGGAGGATGGAGCCAGGAGGGGCTGGGCTCTGCTCCCAAGGAACAAGGGATGGGACAAGAGGAAATGGCCTCAAGCTGCACCAGGGCAGGTTTAGATGGAGCTGAGGAACAATTCCTGCCCCAAAGGGTGCTCAGGCATTGGAACAGGCTGCCCAGGGCAGGGCTGCAGTCACCGTCCCTGCAAGGGTTCACACACCGTGGAGACGAGGCCATGGGTTAGTGGTGGCCTTGGCAGGGCTGGGCAACGGTTGGACTTGAGGAGTTTAAAGGTCTTTTCCAACCTGGTTGATGCTGTGATCCTGGCTTGTATCAGAAATGTTCGAGATTTTTGCAGAGGTCTCATCACTCTTCAGTGTCATCTTTGGGTGTGTAAGGATGCCACTGCTTCAGGTCCTACATGTCAGTAAGACATAAAACTAGTGTCTTAACTATGTATTATCTTTTAAGACCTAATGGTTCTTTCCAAGGAAAAGAGGAGTGAGACCCTAATTCACTTAATAGTGAATTCCCATGCAGTTTCAGTGAGGTGAATTTCTCATGTCACAGCTTCATTTACTGGAGAGCATTGTCATTGCTTTGATTCACTTCAAATGCTGGTGTATTTTAAGATCAAGCAAATATATCCTTGTGTTCACTGTTGTACCATCATTTTTAATGTTATGCATCAACTTTGGCTCCTCTGAATGAAAGCTTGAACAGACCACGTTATGGCCTAGGAGGAAAATACCTGGGTGTAGGAATTCAAAGCCATGGCTAATGGCAACTTTTCACTCATGACAGTTGGTATAATTTAGGGCTGTCCTTAAACCACTCTCATTCATGCAGATAGACTGGCTGAAGGAAGTTTTGTGACAGGTCTGAATCAGAATAGTGCCTATGGACAAGGTCACTAGGACACTGGCTGTAGAAATGGACTGCTTTGGCTTAGCAAGATGATTTTGAAAGCATAAAAAAAGTGGAAAATTTGGCTCCATCTAAGTCAGCCTATGGGATATTAGAAACAATTCCAGAATAGGAAGTGCCAGGAGCACTAAAGCACATAAAAGATTTCAAAGCTACTGTCAAGAAAACATTGATGATTGTGGAGGATGAGGCTGAAAGGCAACCCCAGAGAAGGTTCTGATAGAGCTGAACCCAACTCAGTTACTATCAGGGGATGGTAATCCCTCTGTACTACTGCTTTACCACTTGTTCCCTCCATATGTTGCATTTGTATTAATGAACTAAGCAGTGATTTTGTCACAATGTCCTTGTGATCTCGAAAAGATCTTGAAAATAGCTGCAGCAGATGTTCAGTTGTCTTCACTTGTGATGCCCAAGGTGCTGCAGCACAGGCATAATCTGGAAACTAAAGAATCTCAGCGTTTTATCTCTCCAGAGATAAAGACACAGTGCCTGAAACCTGGAGAATTGTACTTCAAGCTTGAAAGGAGGGACAGAAACCCAGCCCCTTGTGACTTTAATTCTGTATTTTTAACTGCTGTCTGAGCCCAAATGTGTTTTTTTCTGTTTGATCCTGCTGTGAAGTGATAATACTGCATTTGTCCCATAACCATTATTTTCCTAGTCCATGACATGCTGTGATATCATGTAACATCTGTGTAAGATCAAACAGGTCACAGTGGACAGAAAAAGCTCCAGTCAGTCCGTGGCCATCGTCAGCACTGCTCAGGAAGTTTGGAAACACACTGATTGATGTTTCTCCTTCACGTTATGAATCCTTTTCTTCCCAAGTTTGCCATACGAAAACACCTCATGAAAACCAAGTAAATGAACTTGCTGAATACCTTCAGAGTACTCCTGCTTCTTGACAATCTTCAAATAAGAATGGTAAAGTATTTTTCTAAGGGGCTAGAAGAAAGGCTGCTTTGCAGTGTAGTTTCAGTACTAGAGAGCTGTATTTTCCCCTCACTTGTTAGTTTGCCTTGCCCAGGCTATCTGGAACTCCCTTCCTGTTTCCCTCCAAGACCTTTAGTCACTTCCGTTCCCTAAATAAAACCCCCTTTCATTTGTCCTTAACTGATGATGGATTCACTTGTAAGCTTTCTGATAAAATCAGCTGAATTATATCTAGATTTTTCCTTACTTGTAGGTGCCCACACCCCACTGCAGTTAGATCTGTTAAAATCAGTTTCAGCACTGTGTCTGTACTCAGAACTTTACACGTTTTTCAAAGGACCTTGTTGCATTAGGGCATATTTTAATGGAATGTTAAAATTCCATTTTCTTGTTTAACCAAGAAACATGGAAAATAGATTGGCTGGTGAAATTATGAAGACTTTATTCAATCAAAATGTTTTTCTTTGCTTTACAAAGAGTGCAGATTCACAATACAAAAATAAAACCCCATTTACTTTCCCAGTATGTAGTAAATGAGTACACAGAAAAGCTGATGTTCCATTTTATAAAGCATTTGAAGCCCAGACATCCACTGTGCATGGGGTAGGATGAATGCCACTGCAGACTACAGACTGCTATTCATCAATGAGGTCATTAAACGTGCCCTGTTGGGTTTGTTTTCCTCAGATAAAAGCCATCACCAGAATGTTACTCCTTTCTTAATGCAATTTAATATACTAAGCTTCTTCAAAGAGTAAAACTGTTTTGAGAATTCACATTACCCAGAACTGAGCTCCCTCCAAAGTGACTGCCTGGGAGGAAAAGAGAGGAGGTATTGGGGAGGCTTCCTTTGCATGCATTTACACTGTGGCAGCTGCTGTAGACACATCATCTGGGAAGTAAAACAAAGACTGAAGGTATCAGTTTGTATCTTGAATCATGAATCAAATTAGTTCCTGGCTCAGTGAAACACAAGTGCTGGTGCTGGAGTTCCAGCAAAGATCTAGGGCCATGATCCTCCACATCAGGACCCACCATCTCAGTCAGGGTAAGAATGTTGCCTTTAATGTATTTATAAAAATACTTTTCACATTCCTTCTGGTCCTTCCTGATAGAGATCAGGAATACTGATGTCTTTGCAAATTCCTGAAAAAATCTCACCTGGAACCTCCTGTGCCCAAAATGAGGCTGAATCGTGTGCAGGGAAAGGCTGCTTGGTATTTTAGAACAGTTTTCCCAATAGAAATAGCAGCAAAAACTCAAATATTTAGACCAGGTTGCTCCGGGTCTAAATATTTGTGCCCTGTGCCAGCATCTCAGCATCCTCACAGGGAAGAGCTTCTGCCTAAGAGCTCATCTCAGTCTCCCCTGTTCTGGCAGGTTCAAGCCATTCCCCTTGGCCTGGCCCTACAGGCCCTTGTCCCAAGCCCCTCTCCAGGTTTCCTGGAGCCCCTTTAGGCCCTGGAGCTGCTCTAAGGTCTCCCCTTCAGGAGCCTTCTCTTCTCCAGGCTGCCCCAGCCCAGCTCTCTCAGCCTGGCTCCAGAGCAGAGCTGCTCCAGCCCTCTTCTATGATCTGGGCTCAGACAGTTCATGCAAAGAATAGATGTCATGTTTTCCTGAAGCAAAAGCAGACTCAATGCCAGGAGCTTTTCGAGTCCCTGATTCGTATGTTGCCATCCTGTTTTTCAGAATGTGACTGAATGCTGGAGATCCAACTCCAGTTCCATGCCAGAGGCTCTTCCCTGTGCAGAAGAAACACAGCTGCCCCCTCACTGTGTTCAGATACACTGAAGAGAGCCCGCTTGTGAACAGCTCCCAGTGCTGGGCATCAGGCCTTCTGCATAACAGGGCAGCTCATTGGAACATCCATCTCTGCAGACATCCCACCCTCCATGGCACAGCAGAGGTAACAGCAGAGTTTGTGCTTCTATTTCTTAACTTCTCATGTCTCATGGAACTTGCCATTGCATGCTCCAAACATTTCTGTGAGCTAATTATACAGGCATATGTGGGAGAATAACTCATCTGTGAGTTAAAAATCCATAATAATGCTGGAATAGGATTAAATCACCGCATCATAGACTGGTTTGGACTGTAAAAGACCTTAAGATCATCCAGTTCCAACCCCCTGCCATGGGCAGGGACACGTCACACTAAACCATGTCACCCAAGGCTGTGTCCAGCCTGGCTTTGAACGCTGCCAGGGATGGAGCATTTACCACTTCTTTGGGTACCCTGTGCCAGTGCCTCAGCACCCTTACAGTAAAGAATTTCTTCCTTATATCCAACCTAAATCTCCCCTGTTTCAGCCTGAACCCATCACTCCTTGTCCTATCACTACAGTCCCTGATGAAGAGTCCCTATTCAGCATCCTTGAATACAGAGTTTTAAGTCCTTTTGGTCTTATTGTGATAACTTTGTGAGTGGAAATCATGTCCAAATATACACCATTTCAGTTAAATTGTTGCCCTGAGGGCTTTGGGCAGTGCTCCATCTCTTCACAGAATGCAAGAAACCGCCCCGGGGTCCAACGCAGACACACAAGCCAAGTTCTGCACTGTGAACTGCTGCCATTTTCCCCTGCAGAAGCCGGGATTCAACCAGAGATGGCTGGATGAGCTCAGCTGGCTGACCTAAACTAACACGAGTGACTGGACAAGTTTGTCTCTTCTAAAAACGTCTCCCTCCTGTGTGTTTTTCAGGCCCAGTTCGGTTTATGCATCGTGTTGTGGTTAAACCTTCCGCTCCCCTCCGAGGAAGGCGCTGACGGTTCCTTGCCTGCGGGGCCGGAGAAGGAGCCTCCCCCCACCCCGCACTGCGGAGCCACCCGGGACGCTTCTCTCTCAGCGGTGAGGCACCGGGGCGCGGGGATCGGTCCTTGCGGCATCGCTCCCGGCTTTAGGGGAGCTAGAAGTAACCCTAGTGCTGGCGGGGAGGCGATGGATCCCGGTGCGCACCCACGGTGCTGCCGCAGCACGGCCCGTAGGGAGATAAAGAGATGGGGAGATGAGGAGTGGAGGGATGGGGAGATGTTGGGAAGGGGGGATACAGGGATGGGGGCACTACCCCAGTGCCCCGTTACCGTGAAGTACCTCCCCCTCCGCCCGGCCCCACCCCGCATTCTCGGCGCTGAACTTTACCCGACTTCTCCATCCCCACTCCGCCACCCCGCAAGCGCCGCCTCCTCACTGCATATTCATGAGGCCGCACCTAGCGCCGCGTCTCATTGGCTGTCCCGCACTCCCCTCCCGTTCCTATTGGCCGGCGCCCCTGTCACTCAGCGCTGCGGGGCGGGGCAGGCGGCCGCGCCCGGCGGTGACTCACCAGGGCGGGGAGGCCGGTCCCGCAGCGGCGCAGCCCGCGCAGGCACAGCCTAGCGCCGCGCACTCATTGTTCCGCCACCTCCAGGCACCATGGACGAGCTGGACCAGTCTCCCCTGGTCTCCTCCTCCTCCGGGCCAGCGCGGCCGCAGCAGCCCCAGTTTAATTACCAGTTCGTGCTCGACGACGAGAAGGAGGAGGAGGAAGAAGAAGAGGAGGAGGAGGAGGAAGAAGAGGACGAAGACTTCGACGAGCAGCTGGAGGTGATGGAGAGGAAACCCGCCCCAGCTCCCGCCGCAGCCCTGCAGGACCGGCCGCCGCAGCTGCTGGACCTCGGCGGCCCCGCCGAGCCGCCGCGCCCCTCCGCTCCGGAGCCACCGCAGCCCGACTGGAGTCCCTTGGGAGCCGTGTCCTCCTCCTCCTCGTCCGCCGCCACCCCACCGTCCCCCGCGCAGGAGCAGCCCTCGGCCCCCGCCCGGCCCGCTCAGCCACAGCCGCCCAAGCCCGAGCCCGCCGCTGCTGTCGTTCCTCGGAGAAGAGGGTCCTCCTCCGGCTCGGCTGGTGAGTGCCTCCGCGCCGGGGCCGGGGAGGGCGGCTGCCGGTCCGCGCCCGAATCTCCCCGCTTTGGCTGCCCGCTGCCCCGACGGGAGGTTCCCTTTGTCTGCCGGCCCGCGGCCGCCTCCTGCGGCATCGCTCCCTCCCCTCCGCCGCGCCGGGGCGCGGCCCCGCCGCAGCTCATGCGGGAGAAAGGGCCCCCTCCCCTTCGCTGTTTTTATTTGTTTTCCTGTAATTTCGCCTCTTTCCCCCTCTTCCTCTCTCTGTTATGCTAATGGCGGGAGGGGGAAGCACCGCCCCGCACATGGGCCAGGCAACGGCCGCGATGAGGGAGGGACGGGATGCGGGGATGAAGGGGCCGCCTGTGTCCTGCGGGTTCTTCCCCCGGTGCCAAACCTGCCTACCTCCGGCGGCTACTGCATTCCCGTCCGCTGGCCCGACCCGACGCGGCGGGGAGGGGCGGGCAGCCCTGCGGCGGGCAGCCGAGGGGAGGAGGGGATCCGGATACTTTAAATCTTACTCATTTTAACCAAATCGCCTCGCCGGGAGGGGCGCGGGGGAGGAATTGAGGCAGCAGCGCTGCCTGCCTCCTTCCCGAGCCTGCCTGGCGGGGCAGGGAGCCAGGCGGGAGGTGCGGGGCTGGGCGGCTGCGGGGCTGACACAGCCGCCGGCCCGTGTGGGAAGCGCCGCGCTCCGGCCCCAGACAATGAATCCTAAGCCCCGAGAGGGAATGTAAACTAGTGAAGTACGTGTGGAAGCACAAAAGGCGTGCTGGCTGCTGTAGGTGTGGCAGCGCTGGGAGGGGAACGCCGGCCTCGCGTCCTGCGGATGCCTGTTGATGGCCGCAGGTATCATTGAGGGGCATCACCCCTTGATGTTGGGGTTCTCCGGAGCTCAGATCCGCTGCAGCTATGGGTGTGCTGCTCCCCGAACAATTGTTAGTGCTGCCGAAGTGCTAAACCCCTCCTTGAAGGTCTGATCCAGGAGCATGACTAATGTGTTGCATGCGGCTTGTGCCTTGGCTCTGCTTTTGCTTAGTTCAAAGTACGAGAGCTAACGTGAACCCATTAAAACAGCGAAATGAGGCCATTAAAACAGCGAAAATGAACAAATCAAAGTGTCTTACGATCATGATGGTGCATTCTTATTCACGGCTATTGTTATATTGGTACGATGCATGGGTTTTAAAGGAGGATGATTTCAAGAAGGATTTGATGTCATGGCATGAGTGGGCATAATACTCAAGACTTCATTAAAAAGGGCGTCTGGAACAATAACAGAAAGGGCCTGTTGTTAAACCTGAACTAGATTTCGTTGGGGAGGGAGTTTCACAATGCATTTTATTTGCATATGTGGCAGGACTTCATGGTTAGTTGTGCTGTTGTCTTTCATGAAGCCTACTTTTTTTGTTCTTCTGGTAGCTGTGTAGCAATATGCGGAGGAGATAGTTTCTGTTTCCACCATTTGGAGGACAGATGATGATGACAAAAGCTTGCAACAGGCTTAAGAGGAGGGACCCTGTATGATGGCTGAACAGAATCTTTTCTTTTGAGTGGAGCTCTGAGAGGTTTGAACAGAACAGAATGCAAGGAATAGGATCAAACAAATCTTGATGTTGCTTTGAAAAGTAGTGATTTCTAGAGCTGATTTGTCTTTCTGCTGTCTGACCCCTGAAGGATAAGGCAAAGAGCAGAGTAATTGCTGAAATATTTCTTCTTTATTAGAGTAGAGGAGACCTAGCTGTGAGAATTGGGTAGTGTAGCTGAGCAGAGATGTCAAAAAGTTACTTTCATTTATCAGTGATGATTAATTTAGAGCTCTCAAGTGAGGCCTGGCATCAATGGGAGGCCTGGTTTCCAAACACAGGTTGTATGATGAGCATAATGCTCATCTAATGATGGGTTGGAGTATTAGACGCTGTCTGAAATACTTGCTGAGAACAACTTTTTTGGACAAAAGCTTTGTCTAGTGATGTCATGAGTACTTTGGTCCTCTCACATGCAGGGGTACTTAGTTTTGAGCATGCTAAGTATCCATTTAAACATCAGTATTTTTTAGTTTTTTAGCTGCATCTTGCAGCTATCTCAATCAACACAGTGTAACATCTAACAGTCTTGCAATACCTAAAGGGGCTACAAGAAAGCTGGAGAGGGGCTTTGGACAAGGGCCTGTAGGGACAGAACAGGGGAAATGGCTTTAACCTGCCAGAGGGGAGATTAAGATGAGCTCTTAGGCAGAAGCTCTTCCCTGTGAGGGTGCTGAGGCGCTGGCCCAGGGTGCCCAGAGAAGCTGTGGCTGCCCCATCCCTGGCAGTGTTCAAGGCCAGGTTGGACACAGGGGCTTGGAGCAAGCTGCTCCAGTGGAAGGGGTCCCTGCCCGTGGCAGGGGTTGGAACTGGAGGAGCTTTAAGGTCCCTTCCAACCCAGACTAATGTGGGATTCTGTGATTCTAGAGAGCACTCAGTCTGGAAGCCTGATTCTTTGATTTAGTGAGGATTTGAGGCAGGTAACTTTGAACTTCAATTTCCCAGAGAATGAGCAAGTCATACTGCCTGTAGCAAGCATGCAAAGAATAGCAGGGACTCTTTCATCTGCCACAGTAGGTCGTGGTGCTGCTATTTGTCAGTGCAACAATAGAAAAAAATGTGTGGACTACTTGATGGCCCATTAAAATGTATTATGTATACATCTGGATGTGTACTAAAAGTAAATCTTTGCAATTACTATTAGTTACAGACTTGGGAGTATTCAGTATCATTGTTGTAAGAGACTGTGACATAATTCTGTGTAATGCAAGCCTCTGGCTGTGTATCAGCAGCTACCTTCTGAAGAGCTAATCAGATACTTGCTGGAGAAGAAAACAAGCAAGAGGACTGCAGTGAAACTTAGGCTCTCCTTGATACTTTCTGGGGGTTTTTGCTACTCCTTGTTCTGTGGGTAGCAGAACAGTCTCAAGAAGAATACTTAAATCTTTTGATTACCTAAATTTACATATAGTGAAAAGTAAATTTGAGGTAGTTATACATACCTGGTAAAAGTATTACACTTTGGGGTTTTTTTTCTTGTCCGAAGTAAGATTAACCAGTAAATAATATAGCACTTTCTATCTTTAAAGCCCTAGGTCCTGCAGCAGCAGCTCCTGCTTTTAAAGGGAGGTCACATATCACTCTTCTGGAACAGACTATGGTGTTTTGAAATTCAGCTGCTCTTAGAAGAAGCCCCTATACTAAATCCACCAGATCAGCATCCAAAGTGAATAAAGACGTTTCCCTGCTTGTCAGCTGCCTGCAGCTTGGCCACGGTTCAGTACATAGGCAAATGTTGTGGAGGGCCAGTTAGTAATTAGTCTTGTTTTTCCATTTAGTTTTATAGGACTTGTTTGTAATTCCTCAGTGCTGAGGGAGAGGTTTCGTGAGCAGTTTGCTTCTGTACCAGACAGTGTCAAGCAGAGGTCAGCAGGGATGAGGATGCCGCAGGCTGTACCAGGAGCACACACACTGTTCTCTGTTGGAGTTCGCCCTCACCGAGCTGACCCCAGCTGCAGTAGGTGGGGGTTAGATGGAGCGATCTATACCTGCTTCTGCCCGCTCTATAGTGGGGGTTTTCAAATCCTGTCATTTGTATTTTATACAAATTCTAAAGCAGCATATCCACTCCCCAGCTTTTTACTGTGTTGCTGAGCTTTCTGATGAGCTGCTATGTATGCACAGACACAAACACAGCAGTTGTGTGGATTTTAAGGACAGAATGCAGCATGACTTGGGAAGAATACAGCTGTCCTTGGAAACTACCACTAGTGACTTCCATTTGCACCCTTCATTATGTTCTCACTGATCTTCAGTGTTTCTTTGAGGTGCACGACCCTTTCTCTTGCCAAATGCAGTCAGTGAAGCTGCAAAGGGAGGTGGTTACAAGCTAGGTATAGTAAAGGTAGAATGGGATATTTTTCCCTATCACACATTTTCATTCTAGTGACTTAGGAGGAGGAGAGTAAGCAGCAATTTGACTGGTTAGTAAAGCTGCTATCTTCATTCTGTATTTCATGTTCCCATCTAGGTGCGTTCAATGGGGGCATCACTATTTATTTGGTTTTATTTATTGTCATGTACAATGTCTGACACAGTGGGGCCTGCTTCTGTAATTGAGCTGATGAGGGTTTCTAAAGCCAAATAGCCATTTCCTCTATTAACCAGAGGTATGTGCAAAGATACTGCCAAGTCTGGTAGTATATTTGCTTTGTGTGTGTATCCTCTGAGTTGTTTTCCAGGAGAAAACCACACAGCTTCCACCTACCATATAATGATGTAGCCCTCAGGGAAGTCTTGAATTGCACTGGGAGTTTTCCCCTTGGAGATGAAATCCTACAAACCGCAAGTCAGGAGACAGTGTAGTACTGCTTGTTTGCCCTTTTTCCCCCTCTTCCTCCCTATCTGTACTTAAGGAAGTTTGTAGTGTATCTACAGGGTAGCCACTATCTTGTCCACCCTGTTGTATCACCCTGTTGGTGAACACTGAACCTCTTTCATATCTCATAGATTAGAATGTTTAACAACATAAGAAAAGCACTAAAGACAGCACTCTTGTAAGCTGAGGGCAGCATTAAAGCCTCCTGGTCCATGGTTTTCTGCTGCTGACTGGTGCAAAGTTGCTAGGAAAGTGTCAAGTCCTTTTGCAACAGCTGATCTACAGCTGGGTTATGTTCTTTGGAATATAAAGGCCAAGCGACTCAAACCATTGCAGCTCACAAGAAGAGAAATAAGCTGTGGTTGCAGGCAATTGGCATGGTGAAATGACAATTTAAAAGTAGATCTGTGACAGCAAAAACATGATCTCTAAGTGGCTTGCGGATGTATCTTGTGTTATTGCAAAAACTTGATGCATTTTTCTACTGTATTGTGAGGATGTTATCTTCGCTTTTCCTTCCTCTTCCTTCAGTGCCCAGGATGGGAGGAGGATGATTTTAGCCAACTGAGTGCTGGGCTGATGCAAAAGGAGTGTGAGCAGCAGTCGAGGGAGGGGATTCTCCCCCTCTGCTGTGCTCTGGGGAGACTCCCCCTGCAGTCCTGATCCAGCTCTGGGGCAACAGCACAAGAGGGACGTGGAGCTGTTGGAGAGGGGCCATGGAGATGCTGCGAGGGCTGGAGCAGCTCTGCTCTGGAGCCAGGCTGAGAGAGCTGGGCTGGGGCAGCCTGGAGAAGAGAAGGCTCCTGAAGGGGAGACCTTAGAGCAGCTCCAGTGCCTAAAGGGGCTGCAGGAAACCTGGAGAGGGACTTTGGGCAAGGGCCTGTAGGGCCAGGCCAAGGGGAATGGCTTTAACCTGCCAGAGGGGAGACTGAGATGAGCTCTTAGGCAGAAGCTCTTCCCTGTGAGGGTGCTGAGGCGCTGGCCCAGGGTGCCCAGAGAAGCTGCGGCTGCCCCATCCCTGGCAGTGTTCAAGGCCAGGTTGGACACAGGGGCTTGGAGCAAGCTGCTCTAGTGGAAGGGGTCCCTGCCTGTGGCGGGGGTTGGAGCTGGATGAGCTTTAAGGTCTCTTCCAATAGAAACCAGTCTGGGATTCTGTGGTTTTGGAGATCACAGTCTGAAGCCTGGCTCTTCACCAGAAGGCATATAGGTGTTATTCTTCTAACGCAGGAGATTCACATTCTCATGCTGTTGTCATTCCCTGGGGCCTCTACTGTTTGCCACCCGATTTTGAGGGTGGGTGGTGGCTTTGCCTGTTCCAGTGTCTGTTTTACCACACCCAACTGCTTGGTGGCTCTCATCAGATTAGTCCAGCCTTTGTGTGCTGGGAAGAAGATACTTGAATAACAAAGGCAGTTAACCTATAACTTGAGGCATGTCTTGGTGGGCTTGAGTTATGTTTCTTTGTTTTCTGTTAATATTTTGACTGAAAAAAGCTTTTTTTTTTTTGTGTCCTGTTACTATAGTAACTGTGAAACTCGTGCAGAAATTAACAGCGCATAGTTCAATCTAAACATGGCCTTCAGGTTCTGGATATTTTCTGAGCAAGGAAATAGTTCTTGGGCTAGAGAATAGAAAGCAGTGTATAGCTTACAGATAAATTGTCCTCAGGTATTCAGAAATGCTTATGCATGAAGTAGGAGGAAAATTGTGTAACTATCAAGCTTCATTAGAGACAAAAAAAAAAGCTATTATTACCAAGTAAAAAATAGTGATCTGAGACTTATTCCAAGTAGAACAATCGAGTGTGTTTCCATGTGGTTATTTAACTTCTTGTCTTATGATCTAAACCAGGAATTACTCCTGTTACGCTTTGAGAACACATGTTATTTTCTACTTGTTAGGACTGGTTTTAGGGCAGCTCAGCACAGCCAGCACCGAGATCACCAGACTGCAGCCATGTGACAAAGGTTTGGTGGATGGCTTTTGAAATTGGTATTTCCATCAATAAAAGCTATTACAACAGCAATAAAATAATGGGCTTATTAATATTCACAAAGCCTGAGAACATCAAATTATCACAGGAGCATGTTTTTATGTTTCAGATGGAAATAATCTGCTACTAACTGTAGCTGTCAAAATACAAAGATTTTGATTTAGAGGCGCTGTCAAATGACTACTTTTCCCCATGGTTTTTAATGGGTTTGTCTCCATTTACTGCTTTCTGATGTATAAAGAAAGAATATTTGTATTTCCTCCCCCTTCATGTAGAAGCATTAGGAATACCAGATTGACCCTCCCGGCTTTTGCTGGAAGGCTTCCTTTGTGTCTTAAGGAATGTACTGTGAACTTTTAGTTGCAGCTTCTTAATGAACTGGGCAATCATATCATCAACTTCATCAGCCAGGAAGCCTGTGTTAATTATGGTGTCTTTAAATAAGACACAAGGCTGAGATAAATATAAACTTTTCTGTTGCCAGTTAAAAATTATCTCAGTCTATTAGATGCTGTTGGTCTAATGTTAAAGTCCTGCTGCTCCTCCAGTTGTTACTGGTTTGTAAGGGTTTTTCTTGAGCTCTGTTCCTTCTTTTCTGACAGAAGATGAAATTTCCTTAATGCCTGTCATTTGTGTGGGATAAGGAAATGAATGCCAACTTAGATGAAAAAGCATGTGCAAGGCCTTTCAGAAGCAAGTTGTAGCTGCAGAACTGAAAGGAGCAAGCAAGGTCTGGAGCAAGTAGAAAAACATATGTGGTAGTTGTGGAAGAAAGGTTGCTTCTTTCTTGGTCTTCGGCCAGGTCTTCAAGTATTCATGGGTTCAGCTTGAGAAATGCTGCTCAGAGGGCAAAAGGATGAATTTCTAGTGTGTCAAACCCACATTTTCTTTAAGAATCACATTGATGGACAAGAAAGTCAGTTTTCTTTCGTATATGAATTGTATCTAAGTGCCAAAAACTAAAGTGGATTGCTAAAACCCATATTGATCAAAAATCTGTTGCAACTCAGGAAATGCAGGGCTGCTTGACACGTGATAGTTTTTGTTGAGGAGGAGGACATGAGGACAGTGTGTCATCTTCACACTACTTTATCTGTTATTAAAAGGTACTCTTTTACAACTGCTAATGGCTGTAGTGAAGCCTCTGATCAATGTCCTTGTTCTTTTGAGGTGAAGATATCTTATGCATCCATCTGTTTTTATTTTACAGACTATAAGCTGTTATATCAGAGGCTTCTCACGCAAGGTAATGTGCTGGGAAGAGCTGCTAGAAGAAATCAGTAGCAGCTCTTCTCCATTCTTTAAAGATTAATTTAGCTAATCAATACGTTCTTCCGCAGTGATAAAGTTGCTAATCTAAATACTGCTTAATTTGCTTAATTGTGGGGAAAGGGAAAAATTCCATCTGTACAAATCAGTGAAAGGGAATCTTATGATTGGTATAATCTCTAAAATGAAATTGGATAATGTCTGCATAATGATAGGATTTGCATGGCTCTTCAGACCTCCTGCCTTTGAATAACTTCTGCTGTAATTATTAGATTTTTCTGCTTTGTGGCTCTGCCAGAACCCAAATTTGTTACTTCAACAAAATGAAAGAATCTGGGCATTCAGGAAGAGTTACTCCGTTTTTAGAGGAATTAGCTGGTATTTCTTTGGTTATAAATATTGCCAAGGATTGAATACTTTGAAGCCATATGGAGCTGGACACACGTATTTGCAGTTGGGTAGATTGTTTCTTTCTGCTTCTTTCTTTTTAATTAAATATATGAAATTGGATCTGTGAATGTTCACATCTGAGATGGTTCTAAATTCATTCTGAGCATTGCTATTGAATATGTTTGTGATTGATACATCAAATGTGGTTGTGATTGTGAAGTGGGTATTTCAAGCCATCAGAGCTGGGCTGTGAACAGATGAAGTTGATTATTGTGACCACCTGACTTTAATGAAGGGAGATCCTAACCCACCACCTGATGCTGACTCAGGAGGCAGAACTGGTGGGACCAGGTCAGTTGATTTAGCTGGGGGAGAAGGCACAGGCCCTCAGGGCACAGTTAGTCTGCAAACAGTGCCACTCCTCTGAGAGCTCAGAAGCTAAATAGCTTATCTTTGTTCTTCAGAGGCTTTAACTTGCCTTGTGGTGAGCCACTGCGGATTGCTGGTCTGTGATAGGTACATGCATCCTGGTTCTGAGAATGCCTTGTTCTCTTGTATTACTTGATATAAGAATAATGAAAAGCTCCTTTGGAGCTGACCTGTATGACTTTTTTCTTTGTTGATTTAATAACAAATTATGCCAGATAAGATTCTGTCCCTGCTCTGAGGAGATACATTGGCCCTCATATGGGTGAGGGACTTTTAATAGGAAATGGCATTATAGAACCATCCTCTGGATGCTGCTTGGATCCTATCCAGACTGTTACCGATCAAAGCGTTTGGTGAGGTGAGGCGAGGCTGGCAGTGACGTGTCTGAAGCATTTAATGACCTTTCAAAACACCCTTGTAGTCAGTACTTAGTTTGGCAGTGTGGGAATTGTAATGGAAAGAACTGTGGCAGAACCAGAACTAATGTACCTTCTTGCTTTGGTTGGCAATTGCAGGGCAGTGGTACTGTCTGGCTTCTGTATAGCTACTGAGAAGATGAAAATGGCATATACCTTGATCCTTGTGCACGCCACAGGATCTGTGTTGCTGGCAGCCTGCCTCAAGTGTAACTTTTCCAAAAGAGAAGTTGCTGCAAGTTGGATCATGTAAATATGATATTGGGGAGGAAAAAAAGCCCCCAGTCGAATCAACCTTACTTAATCCAGTTTGCTTATAGATTTCTGCTTAGACAATAAGAAAACACTTTGCTGCTTGCTGGAGACTTGTGTTTCCATAAACAGAATATTGAAAGCAGCATTGTTTGAAATGCTTCTTTTGAACTTGTTTTCTTTACTTCAAATAACACAAAAAGGGGAATCTGTGCAGAACAACTTGCTCTGCACCTGATGGGTGATACCACTTTGTGATAATTTCCATGAAGACCTGGGATGACCTACAGCTCCCCTTGTTTGTTAATCAAACTTCTTGGGTCCTTTTGTGATCTTAGCTGTGATAAGGGTGTCCAGATGTTAAAACCAGCTCCTTTTTCACTTCAGTCCTCAGCAGTCTCCATCTTCTGCAGCAGGTCCTATGCTCTCCTCAAAGACTTCCAAGCAGTTTACAATCTGAGTTCCTAAACTGACAACTTCTCCTTATAAACCTACACATAGAACTAAGAAGCAGCTAATTAGTTGCTTTGGCTCTGCAGCCTGACCTAATGATGTGAAAAGATGCTATTAATAGTTACTGTTCTTTAACTTGAATGCCTTAAATATTTGGTGAAATAGCGTATTTGGAACAATTGCATCATAAAGGGAGGTGATTTAAATGGAGTTTGTGTAGGCAGCTGCTTTTCTCAGGAAATTCTTGTGAACTTGGGTGCCCTTGTTTCCTACTGCAGTAGGAAATTAGGCATCCAAGAACTCGCCTCTCCTTGAAGTCATTTAACTTTTAAATCCCCACATATGTTGTTTTTGACACTTTATGCCGAGAGGTAACAATTTACTCATAATAATTTGACATCAACACACACAGGAGGGGGAAAAACCCAACATGGCGTTTCCTCCCTATGGTTAAGTGTGAGAGTGCTGCACTGGTGCAGCAAAAGCTTTAGAGCAGCAGTGCAAAAGCCTTTTGAGCTTTTTGAAGCTCTTTAATCTGTAAAAGAGTCTGACTTCATGGTGATGCTACATATGTGTTTTGCTTAGATAACAGTTTGAGATTAGAAACCAGTTGCGATTAAAAATGCTGCTTGGGGCAGTCTTTGCTGTCGACAGATGAACAGCTCTGTGCATTGAAGAAGGAGACAATTTCTCTTTCGTATCTGCCCTGGAGGGATTGCTGCAAATGCGACTTTCAGGCTGCAGATGAGTCATGTCACAGATGCCATTGCTTTGAGTATTAATTTCAGCTTGTTTTCTTTGGTGTTAAGTATTTGTATCAACAGGAGAGGCCCCTCAGAATCCGTGTCCTGTCATGGTAGGTCTGTAAGATGAAAGCAGCCCCTGTCTTGGTAGTTTGGTATTTTTCTTATGCTCTAAATATGCAAAGGTGAAGTGGATCCTTAAAAACTTTATTCTTGCTAACTGGTGGGGATTTTTGGCTTAAGAATAGCATCCGTTCTCCAGCAAGCTAATCCAGGAAATGTGGGTTTGGTTTCTGAAGACTGAAACTATCATTTAGCAGCTTAATACAGTCTCCTACCACAGTTCAACTGGGCATCAGGGTGAAGTTTACTCAGTTTATATGTAGAAAATAAAATACTTAGATCTTTTTCTAATTCTAAGCTCGTACATAAGAGTAAGGAAAGTATCAGACCAATAAACCTCAGAGCAGCCTTGCGGTATCTGAAGGGGGTTGACAGGGATGATGGAGAGGGACTCTTCATCAGGGACTGTAGTGATAGGACAAGGGGTGATGGGTTCAAACTGAAACAGAGGAAGCTCAGGTTAGATATAAGAAAGAAGCTCTTCCCTATGAGAGTGCTGAGGTGCTGGAACAGGCTGCCCAAAGAAGTGGTGAATGCTCCATCCCTGGCAGTGTTCAAGGCCAGGTTGGATGAGGCCTTGGGTGCCATGGTTTAGTGTGAGGTGTCCCTGCCCATGGCAGGGGGTTGGAACTGGATGATCTTAAGGTCCTTTCCAACCCAAACTGTTCTATGATTTTATGATAAACCTGCCTTACCAGAGACCTGCTGCTCGTACATGGAAAGAGTCACACATGAGAGCAGATGGGAGGATCCATCAGTTATCCAGAATACAGTGATGAGGGATAGAACGTGTTCTTGCTGAGTTCCTGTTTTCAGTGACGAGACTTCAGTCCTCTGCTTTCTGTTGGCAAGTCTGTTTTGGGGGTGGAAAGGCAGTTTTTCCATAAATTGCTTTTTTTGGAGTTGTCAGTTTACTACTTCTTCATTTAAACATTCTCTATTTCTCCAGAAATCTTTGCAGCTCACTTTACTTCCTTGTTCTTTCTTGTCTGGGAAATCTCTCTCCATTTCTCTGCTTTTTCTCCAAAACTTTGATATCAAAGTTTGATGCTGGTAATATCTTGTAACAACACCAGTTAGTGGGCAATGAGCAAAAGTTAATATGAGAGTTTAAAGAGACACTTCTTTGTCTTGTTGTCAGGGGTTTTGTTTTTAAACAAAACTGAAGTCTCTTGGTGGAGCTGAAGTTTTAGTTGAAACCAAACCACAAAGTTTTAAAGTATGAGAGTTTGTGCTAATCATAGAATAGTCAGGGTTGGAAAGGAACCTTGAGATCATCCCATTCCAACCCCCTGCCGTGGGCAGAGACACCTCACGCTAAACCATGGCACCCAAGGCTCTGTCCAACCTGGCATTGAACACTGCCAGGGATGGAGCATTTACAACCTCCCTGGGCAACCCATTCCAGTGCCTCACCACCCTCACAGTAAAGAATTTCTTCCTTAGATCCAATCTAAACTTCCCCTGTTTCAGTTTGAACCCGTTACCCCTTGTCCTGTCACTGCAGTCCCTGATGAAGAGTCCATCCCCAGCATCCTTGTAGCCCCCTTCAGACACTGGAAGCTGCTCTGAGGTCTCCACGCAGCTTCTCTTCTCCAGGCTGAACAGCCCCAACTTTCTCAGCCTGTACAGGGTTGTTTGTGGGTGACCTCTTAGGCTTTTCAGGGAATATTTAATTAGCAAAAATCTAAGGTAAAACTTGCAGAACGCTTTTAGTTAAAAGTAGTGATTCATACTGATTGAATTCCCGTGTACATCGCTTTGTTCTGCTGTTCTGTGAATGCTTTTCCTTTTGCAATAGGGGGATATGTTCGTATACATGGATATTAAAATAAAAAGCCAGAGGAGTGTGTGCTAATGAGCAAAACTGAACTTCCTCTCTTGTTAAGCGAGCAGCAGTCATGCAGCATTGGTCTGGTGAAGTGTGGATGTCTGAATACAGTATTAGTGGTTTACCGCATGCAGCAGCATCACCTGGGCAAGGTTGGGTCTGTCCATAGACTTCTCTTTAGTAACCATGGGTTGGACTACTCCAGTGAGTAATATAAAGTGATCCCTAACTAATACAAAGTAACACCATTCCCAGATAGGAGCTCTCTTAACTGTAATACTGAAAGCAGGTTACTAACCTACACCATTGTGTATTTTTGGCTGATCAAATTTGGAGTAAAGCCTGTTTTCTCCTGGAGATTCAGTGTTCAGTTTGAACTCTCATTCTTCTGTGTTTCACGAAACAAGATCTGTCTTCTGGAGTAACAGACATTGAACAGTTCATCTTGCTGAGTTAATTCTTTTTATGATTTGTAGACACTGAAGGCTTCTTTCTATCTGTTTTCTTTCTGTCCTTGGGTGAAGGTCTGCTGTAATAAAGGCCTGCTTTGTAGGTCCAGAAGGGAGTTTTGAATATGCACCTTTACTAAACAATGATCTTCCTTAGGTTATCTATGGTGAAATTTGACTTGATTCTAGTAGTGGTGTCCTGCTTGTTTGTTTGGATCACCTCCTTTCTGCCTTTGGTAGGCAAATAGGAAAAGCCACCCTCAGTGATCTGTTCTTCCCACCTTTCACAAATGAAGTTTTTCCACTATGTGCAATACTCTATTGCCAAATTTACTACAGTTGTCAGCTGTTACTGGTGCTACCTTTGAGCAATGGGTGGGAAGACGCAGTGGTTCTCTGGAGTTCTGCAGTGCTGGCTGGTGTGGTTTGCCCGCTCCTTAGGGTCTGCCTTTGAGCCTGGGCACTCTTGCTCTGTGCCAGGCAGTGTCTGAGAGATGCTGTGTTTAATTCCTCTCGTTTATCAAAGCACCACAGAAAGGTTTCTGGTTCTGAGCGTTTCTCCCTCGAACATTGAAGGTGAAGATTCTTCAGTGCAAATATCATTGCTGGCAAAAGCAGCATTCCTTTCACCTTGTTCTTTGAATTAGCCTGAAAAGGAATGGTTGGTTCAGTTGGCACTCACACTGATGTGGGTGTTGTGCAGGTCCTTCTCTGTTCTCCCACCTTGCTTGGAGGGGTTGTACAGGGCCCACAGCAGGAAAAGGTCCTTGTATCTTCTTCCTTTCAGCAGGGAAAATGCCATTCTGTGGTGGGTGGAGGGAAGGTGGGTGGTTCTCCTTGGCTGGTTAGGAAATGCTGGTTTATGTAATCTCTGTTCGCGCTCCAGCTATGTGTGGAAAATAAAGCTTGGGTGTGGGCATAATATCCTTCCATTAAGAGAACCTGGGAATCCAGTGACTAGCACAGCTATTGTGTGTTGCTGTGTGAGTAAATGGAAGCCAAACCTGAGGAAGAGCTTCTGTGTTGTGCTGTCCTTATGGAGCACTGGAAAATCAGTCCCATGCTCGTAAAAGCGGCGTTCCTCACCAGAAACTGAGTCCTCTGTCTGGAGCGGGGAAGTGTTCAAAAGCTTTGTAAGTCTGGACTTTTTGGTAGAGGTTGCAGCTAGTCTTTGGACACCAAATATACTACATCTTAAGGGATTTGTTGTGCATTTTCTCTTTGCCACCTTACCCCAGTGGGCCCTTTCTTTGCCCATCTTTTATTTCTACGTTCTCAGCACCTCCACTCCATTGAGTTGTTCTTGGTTTCCCCGTGAGATCCCTTTCTTCTGGGCTGCCAGAGGTCTCTGTTTTCATGCTGCAGTCTGGTTTTGTCAGGTCCATCCTGCTTTCTGTCTCCTATGCTCCAAAGCATAGGTCCCTTCCAGTGAATGAGGTCTGTGTGCTATACCATGGCACAGAGCAGGTGAGAGTGTGGGGTTTCAGGGAAGGTGCAGGCTGAGGAGTAGTCTCTGTTACCAGCTTGAGGGTGAATTGCCACAGCACAGATCCCTGGAGGCTTTGGATGTGGTCTGTGTGTATGTGTGCAGTGCCACAGGCGAATGAGAGATGAGGATTGACACTGGCTCAAGCATGGAGTATGTGGAAACCACCGCTCTGTTTAAACAAGCGAGTAGGTATTTTGGCTGCATCAGCCTTCAGTACATGCACAGAGGGACACAGTTCTGCATGTGCTTTCTTGGTCGATCTAGGTATAATGTTGAGAGAAGAGTGTGCAGCTGCTTGATTCAAACTCCAAGGCTCAGGAAAGACCTTAAAACAGCTTCCCAATACCTAAAGGGGCTGCAGGAAACCTGGAGAGGGGCTTTGGACAAAGGCCTGCAGGGACAGGCCAAGGGGAATGGCTTGAACCTGCCAGAACAGGGGAGACTGAGATGAGCTCTTAGGCAGAAGCTCTTCCCTGTGAGGGTGCTGAGGCGCTGGCCCAGGGTGCCCAGAGAAGCTGTGGCTGCCCCATCCCTGGCAGTGTTCAAGGCCAGGTTGGACACAGGGGCTTGGAGCAAGCTGCTCTAGTGGAAGGTGTCCCTGCCCGTGGCAGGGGTTGGAACTGGATGAGCTTTAAGGTCCTTTCCAACACAAACCAGGCTGGGGTTCTAAGGCCTAAAATCTAAAGCTCAGCAATAATCCCGGATGTACCAGGCACAGCAGAAAGTGAAGTAAAAACTCTAATGTTACTGCTGAAAGCATCATTTGAGGAAGGCAGAGCAGCTCTTTGGAGCGGTTAGTCCCAAGCTGAGCTCTCACTGAAGCCCCTCATGTCACTCCACACCAGATGACTGTCTAACCTGGGGCTGTGGGCCCCCTGTGAGCAGCCTGCTTGTGGAAGAGATCCCCATGAGCAGGGCATGAGGAGTCGAGCATCCCCTGGAATGAAGGGTGTGCAGTGACACTTGGCAGTGTGCGGATGAGCACAGCAGTTCAGGGCCCTGGTGTCACACAGTGATCGGTTGTCCTCTAGTGTGGTTTTTGTCCTTAAAAGCTTTCACCACCACTGAGCTGTAGCACTGCTTTAATGTGTTCTAAATTTGGAATTGAGGTTTCTCTCTGGGTGGTCCTTAATAGGAGAATGTCATTTCTAGAGAACTGAACACAAATCCCTTCAGCCCAGCAGGACTTGAGGAAGCTCCTAAATTCCAAGTCCTACGCTCCTGCTTTATTACTCTGTTTTCTTTTTTCTTGCTGTATTTTGTGGATTATGAACATCACTTGGAATAACTGTTAGATTGGATATAAGGAGGAAGTTCTTTACTGTGAGGGTGGTGAGGCACTGGAATGGGTTGCCCAGGGAGGTTGTGAATGCTCCATCCCTGGCAGTGTTCAAGGCCAGGTTGGACAGAGCCTTGGGTGACATGGCTTAGTGTGAGATGTCCCTGCCCATGGCAGGGGGGTTGGAACTGGATGATCCTAAGGTCCTTTCTAATCCTAACTATTCTATGAGTCTATGATTCTAGCAATGTGCTGTGAAACAAAACCAACTGGGTCTATATTGGGACAGGAGAAGTAGGTTGTGAGGAGACTTGATCTTTTTGGGAAACTCCTGGTGGGATTGACTCAAGCCTGACAGGTCATGAGTATCTTGAAGTGGCATTGCTGTTGCAGAAAGGCATGGATTGTGCTGTGTGTGCTGCTGGCTCTGCCAAGTTCCTCACTTCTTGCATCTTGTAAAATCAATTGCTTCCATTTTTCTTTTAAGAGTAGTAAGTTCTTTTTTGGTACTCAATTTTTGCACATGCAAACGTCAAAACTAAAGATTGTTGATGTCTGTAGTAGACATTCAAAATCTAATTGAAATCCTTTAATACAATTCTGCACTGTGCTAATAGAATTGATGTCAATGGCAAATAGGCTTTAACAGCCTTAATTTGAAAACTTTGTGCATTCGTCACAATGAAATGCATTTACCCAGATGTTACTGGTTTTACATTAACTTAATGCCAATAGGCCGTGATGGACCTGCGAAAAACACTGCTGCTGATGCAGAAATTCAGAGGAGGGCTGGTTTTAATTTGCTTGGTTCCTAATGATGGCTGGTATTGCTGCTTCTGGAATGGCTTTTCATCAAATGCTTTATTTAGCTTAGTAAAATATTGTATTTGTATGCTTTTACTTTGGGTTATGTGCAATATGAAGCTCTAGGGTTGTCGAGCTTCTCACCACCATGCATTAGTGAAGGAAGGTGGTGACTTCCTTAGCTTAGGAGAAGTGAGGCCTTCTTTATATTTGCTTAGTTCTTTGGGTGGGAATTGGAGAGCTGGCAATGTCGTGTGAAATTTTAGGGGTAAAACAAATACAGCAAAGCAAAATATGATCCTGGGCTCATGCTAAAGAAGGCATTAAAACTAATGCCTTCATCTGGAAGCTTATCTGTGTTGTAACTCCTCCTGTGCTGCGCACTGATGAGGCTGCACCTTGAATCCTGTGTTCAGCTCTGGGCCCTCACTACAAGAGAGACCTTGAGGTGCTGGAGCGGGGCCAGAGAAGGGCAGCGGAGCTGGTGCAGGGCCTGGAGCACAGTGTGATGGGGAAGGGCTGAGGGACCTGGGGGGTTCAGTGTGGAGAAGAGAAGGCTCAGGGGGGACCTGATCACTCCCTACAACTGCCTGAGAGGAGGATGGAGCCAGGAGGGGCTGGGCTCTGCTCCCAAGGAACAAGGGATGGGACAAGAGGAACCGGCCTCAAGCTGCACCAGGGCAGGTTTAGATGGAGCTGAGGAACAATTCCTGCCCCAAAGGGTGCTCAGGCATTGGAACAGGCTGCCCAGGGCAGGGCTGGAGTCACCGTCCCTGCAAGTGTTCACACCCCGTGGAGACGAGGCCTCAGTGCCATGGGTTAGTGGTGGCCTTGGCAGTGCTGGGGTGAGGGTTGGACTGGATGAGCTTGAAGGGCTTTTCCAACCTTGCTGATTCTGTGAAAATACTGAAGACCTAAACATGCAGCAAACATTGCAGTCATTTACTGTCACTGGTTTGATCAGTATCAGCATGCCTGGCCAGTGCTCTGTTTTGGGAGGTTTCAAAGCCTGCCTTAGTCACTTTAACTTCTCACAAGTTTTGGTCGAATCTCCATTTTGCTGCTGTTCTCACCCAAGCTGGTTGGTGTTAGAAACCCCTCTGACAAAGTGAGCTGATCGCGTCATTGTCAATGGCAAGTCGAGTGGTTTTTCTGGTGCTAGAGCTGCTGTAGCGGCTCAGTAGTGTAAATGTTTGGAGAATGCAAGTAAAGAGTAGCTACTGTGGTGTATCTTACCCTGAGCGTGGTCACTGGCTTGGAGGGTGGAGGTCCCTCAGTTGCCTCAGTGAAGATCCCATTGTAAATGGAGAAATCGGAGTGTTGTGTCCCAAATACCCGGCTTGTATCCAGTTCTGTGGTTCTCTGTGGGTGTAGATGTTGGCTACGGATCTGTTTGACTTCCTGGGAACTGACTCCTTGTGTGCTTTCTCCCCTCTTCAACCTAGCCTTTATTTCTGCTGAGGTTATTTGTTTGTTTTTCAGATGAGACCCTTTTTGCTCTTCCTGCTACATCTGCGCCTCTGATGCACTCCTCTGCAGGCAAGTTCTTTCTGCTCACCTTTGTCTGAATACATCCTGCATTTCTGACCTCATTAACCCGTTCCAATTAGTCTGCCTTTACTAAAAGTCAGCATGGGTCCAAGAATAGCCTCCATCACATTGCTCCATCTTGTGACTTTCCAGTTGATCTGTTCAAGATTGTAAGACACATTCATTTCTTGACATGGTAAATGTGTGAACAAGCCACAGACGTCTGAATTCTTGGACCCTTGATGTTGGAGAGAAGTTGATATTATTAACAGGTTAACACATCAAAGCATAGTCGCTTCACTGATTTAGCAGAAAGATTTAATCCATAGTAACTTTCTGCAGTACTTTATGTAAGTAAAATATGTACCTGTAGTATTTCAACGCTTTTTTTGTTAGGTACAGTGCCAAATTCCCATTAAGATGTCAAAACCGGACTTCATGTACGTTTGTGCATATGTCTGTGCACAAGCATCCACACATACCCTCTCTCTGTCTCACCTTGCCACCCTCCCTCTCTTACTGTGTTAATATTGCCTGCTGTACTTGGATGCTCTGTACTTGTCTGGCATCTTCAGCTTTACTGTGATCTCAGCGCTGCATAAAGTTGCTGCTTCTCTAGCCTCTTGCATACTTCTCTGCTAGAAGAAGTGAACTAGAATAGCACACTTTAACCCATGCTTTTAATGGGTAATAGTGTTTATGATAGAAGTTGGAAGAACCTCTTAATAACTAACATCATGTGAACCTGTCATGAATGTTTGCATTGACTTTAAAGAGCACTTGCATTCTCTAACTTTCCTTTCTGTCCATGGTCACAGAAAAAGTTCTGGACTTGCAGGAGCAGCCAGGTAGTGCTAAGTCGCTTGGTCAAGAGGATTTTACTGCAGTCCCGCTTGATACTGCTCCTTCTCTTCCCTCCTTCTCTCCTATCTCAGCTGATCCCTTTAAAGAGTACTCAGACCTTGATACGCTCTCAGATGGATTACCTGCAAGAGGCACTTGCAAAGAAAATGCAAGTGAGGTTTCTAAAGAACCTGTGGAAAAGGCAAGAAATCCATTTCTTTCAGAGGGAATTGGAAAAGACATTCAGACATCAGAGATGAAGTCCTCAGAACCCCCATTTGCTAAAGCAGAAGCAGCCATTTTATCTCAAGCTAAAGAAGAAACACAGCTAGAGGGCCCTAAAGAATTACCTAATCTGGAGAAAATGCCTGCAGAGCAGCTGAAAATGTCTCCAGAAAGTCCTCAAGATTTGTTTGAGAAAAACGAGGAAGATCTCTTCTATAACAAAGGCAAATACAGAGCTGGTGATCAGGATGACAAAGGGGCACAGAAAGAAGACCCTCTTAAGAGGGAAGAATATGCAGACTTCAAACCATTTGAGCCAATATGGGAGCTAAAAAGTGCTAGTCATGGACTGAGCAGCATGAAAGAGGATGTTGGAAGTAAGGTAGATGCCAAGCTAGAAAGCAGTTTAGATGAGAAATATGGTGTGGATAAGCTGAATGTGCAGAAGGATTATGAAAGAGACAGCGAAGGCAGCGTGGAAGATCGCTCTTTCCCAAGTACCCCCGAAGCTGTAAAAGAACCTTCGCAGACTTACATCACTTGCACTAAATTTGAATCCTCTGCTAGTCCTGATGGTAACAAAGGCAAGTCTCTTTCTCCGCTAGAGGAAGGTGCTTCAGAAAATAGAACCGATGATGAGAAAAAGATTGCAGAAATGAAAGCTCAGACGAGCACAGAACAAGGTAATTTTAGCACTGAAGCAGTTGGCAAGCAGGAAGGCCAGGAAGCTGACTATGCTAAACCAGAGAGTATATCAACAGTGCCATCTGACACTGCAGCAAATATGCCTGAAGGTCTTACTCCTGATCTAGTACAAGAAGCATATGAAAGTGAGATGCATGACGCAGCATGTACAAAACTTGCTTATGAAACAAAGATTGATTTAGTTCAAACCTCCGAGTCAGTACAAGAGACTCTGAAACCCGTGACACAACTCTGTCCCTCCTTTGAAGGCTCAGAAGCTGCTCCATCACCAATCTTGCCAGATATTGTTATGGAAGCCCCACTAAGCACTGGGACTGCTGGTGCAGAAACATCTGCTGTGCAGCTTGAAGCTTCCCCATTAGAAACATTTATTCCTACTGCTAATTATGAGAATGTAAAAGAAGAGACTGAAAAGCCTCCGGGGTACCAAGAGGCGGTGAATGTACCACTGACACAGGCCCAAGAAGCAAAAGAGGCATTAGCATTTAAGAAACCTGAGCAGGAGAGTAGCACCAGTCCTGAAGATACAGAGACTCCATATATCTCTATTGCATGTGACCTGATTAAGGGAACAAAGGTCTCTGGTGAACCTGCTGCTCCATCCTTTACGGAATACTCAAAGACACCAGTAACAGAATGTATTCCTCAGGATGTGCCTGAAGACAAGGAACTCGTTGAAAAACCATCTCCACAGTTTATGAAATCTGATCTGTTCAGTAGCCAGGTGATACCTGACTTCACAGAGAAAGTGAGTGAAGATCCATCTCTCATCTTAAAGAGTAAATCAGCTGAGACTATTGTAACTGATGAGGAACATGAGGAACAACTGGTGGATTCAGGAGCTGCCACAGGCAAACCTTATCTGGAGTCTTTCCAGCCTGAACTGGACTCTTCCAAAGCTGTGGCTGCTCTGCCCTCTGAGCCAACACCTACAAAACCAGCCAAGATAGAGAAGATTCCTCTTCAGATGGAAGAACTGAATGCTATGGCTTATCCGGCTGATGTACCTGTTGCTACACAACTGAAAACAGGAGATGACAAAGCTCTCTCACCCATGGAGTCTTCCCCAGTCACAGTGGAAGATGACTTTGTGATGTTAGGTCATCCTAAAACTCCCGAGTTTTTGGCAGAAGCCATTGACAGAGAAGTAATGCGCAAAGATGCAAGTGAAGAGACCAGTAAGGTGATCCAAGGTGAGAAGAGGCAGTTGCCTTGTCCAGAGCTACCCTGTGATCTGTCTGTGAAGAATGTAGACGTAAAAGCTGAGGAAGATACCAATGCCTTGAAAAAGTCCTTGGAGGCTGTGGACAAAGAAGTGCCTGAAGTATCCAAGATGTCCTTACCGGCCGCAGATACCTCACCTCTACCTGCTGAAAAAGTCAGTGTAGGAAAACCAGAAGCTGTTGAGAAAAAACCCAAGCGAGAAGCTGCTTCTGTTAAAGAAAAGGAAAAACCTACTGCTATATTTTCAGCAAAGCTGAATAAATCTGCAGGTAATCTGTGTGTGCTGTCTTGCAGTTTGCCTATCTGCTTATTTTTATAGCTAAGCTTAAGCATGTCATGACTTTAACTGTTTTGAAGTTACTTTCTGTAAACTTCTCTAAGGGTAACAGAATGTTAGTGCCTGCACTTTTACCTTACTCATATTCTGATTGCTTTAGTACTTTTTTTCTTCTGTTTATCAGGGATGGACTCACTGTCTCCAGTTTTCTCCTTCAGTTCTCCTGCTGATCTGTTGAGACAGAAATAAGTCACTACTCACTGCAAGCTCTGCTGTGGTGGTCTACAGGCTGGGCATTAGGTGGCCTTCCAAACTTGCTCTTAATACGTGACAGTAAGCCAGGGATGGTGTTTCAATCTGCTGTGTGTACATGATTTGAAGAGGCATTGCTTTTCAGACGCAGTTCAGACGTTAGACTTGAAACTTAGGAAAATACCCTTGCTGCTACTATATGTGTAGCCTACACATCTGGAATCTGGAAGAGAACCTGCATATCTCCTCTCCTGGGACTTGCAGCTTGCATTAGATCGAGGCCAGTGGTTTGTAATAAACAGTGCACATGAATGAGTGCCAAAGTACTCAGGTTACTAGGAGAGTGGTCATTGAGAAGTTGAGTATCCTGCAAATGTTAAAACTGGTTTACGTGCAGCAGAGATACTAATTTCCATTTTTCTTTTCAGCTGGGGCTTGCACTTCAGTGTAGGTGATTTTTCTTCTAGTAAAGTGTACTTAGGTAGCGGAAGGTTGAAGGAGAGATAAGATCGTTGTTGTGTTCTCTAAAGTGAATGCCTTATGAAACTCCAGCTATTGTAGCCTAGAGGAGTACTTGCTTTTTGATACCACAGCACTCTGCTGCTACTTAAGTCTTACACCAGAAGCATTCCTGCTAAAAAACAATTACTGCAGGAAGCACAATGACTCTGTTCCAAGTAGAACGCCAAATATTAGTTTGACTCAGCCTTAGTGTATTTGTGCAGTAGCTGCAGTCCACAGTTCATAAAATACATTCCTAGTGTAGGTAAACTACATCAAATGTGTTTTGGAACACACAGGTGTATGTTATGGGGAATGTCAGGGTGTTGATGCACTTGAGATAGGGTTTGGAAAATAACGTAGAAGATGTAATGCTTAGATTTAACTTTGCATCATAGTTGCCATTCCTCCTGTCTTGCCTCTTCATACATACAGGTGGGTGGAAAGGACAGTTTCCTGTCTCCGTAGTGATGAAATACCAGTGTTCAAATGCTGTGTGTTCTGTGAAGACTTCTCTCCTTGTGCTCAGGCTTCCAGCATACAGTGCTGTCTAGAGAACAGCTGCTGTGTATCTAACCCTTCATGTCAAGAGGTTAATTGTTCAGAGATCAGGCTACTTGGAAAAATAACATTGCACTTAATATACTAGCTTTTTTCCTTGGTTCTTATAACAGGAAGCCTTGCAGGGGTGTCTTAAATCATTGCATGGATGTAGCAGCTGGGGGTGGCAGATCACTGCTTTGGGTCTGAGGAGGACACAGCTGCTGCTCTTCTGTCTGTGGGAGACTGCCAGAGAGGCTGCACATGAATCCATTTCCCATAGCAGGAGAGGAGAGAGTTGAAGGGTGTCTTCCTTCTCCCATCTAGCAGCATAGAGCTGGGACAGGCATGGGGCTGGCCTGGGTGTGTGGGAAACTGGGGCACTGTCTGCAGTCTGTCAGTGTTGGAATCACTGTAAAGCAGCTGCAGTTTTAATTCTTGATGTGCTGTGTTGTTTGGGAAGGAAAATGGTTGTTTCTGGAGATACGTTTTCTTAAAGCTAAAGAGATGAGAATACTAACCCAAAACCAGGGCCCATTTGTCCTAGATTTTTCTCCTCACTCTGTGCTGTTGACTCTTTTGCTCACTTCTGCTGTATTCTATAATACAGAACAGGACTTCTGAGACCTGCCTGAGGAGTGTAATGACAAGCTGTGAACAAAATCAGTTGTCTGCTTTTACTACCACACTACTTAAGCACAGTTCCAAGGTAGCATCAAAAAACTGACACATATACTGGTCTTCCACACTCTGAAAAGAGGGATAATTCGTCACAGAGCCAAGAAGTGGATCTGTGTGTGTGTTTGCCCTTCTGAGTCTTACCTTTATCGTGGGGGGGGGGGGGGGTTGGTTTGCGTTTTTTCTCTCATTCAATCAGTGAAACTGAAACAGATCTTCCTGTTCCTTAAGACTTCTGGAATCAGTTGGCTTGATGTACGTATGGTGCTTGTTAAAACCTTACTCTGAACTGCCTTACAGCTGCACTTAAATGAAGGCTCTTGAATGCTAACCTAACAGTCCTGGTTTTGATCGCTGATGTAAGTGCAAGCGTGCCTGTGTGTACCTGAAGGTGTAACTTCCACCAGTCCCAGTGGACTGCAGGGAGCTAAAACCTCTAAAGGGGTTGCATATTTTACTTTTTAAAACTCCACCTCTCCAGTAAAGCAAATATAAAGCTTTGAGCAGCTGCCTGGGTTAGAAGGAGGTTTGTTGAATGCTGCCTGTCAAGACCCTTGGATAATCTATTTTGCAGTGGTATCAGACTACAGGCGCCTTGTACTGCATGGCTGCACAGATGTGAAAACCAAACCAACCAAAGCAAACTCAGAACTGTAATTAGCTGTCAAGAAACCCCTCTCCTTGTAAGAAACTCCTCTTTATAACAATTTAACAGCAAATACCCCTCTGCTGCACCACCATCAATTCCTACTGTCATGGGTACGGTGATCCTTTTTCCTCCCCATTCCCTTTCTCAGTACATGCTGTATTTGACTTCCAAGCAGATAATCCTGCTGCTTCACCCTTACCACACATTTCTGACCTCCATAAAAATACTCCAGATTAAGATGTGACTTCAGAGCTGATGTTACCTGATGCTTGGGGTGCTGTTGACCTGTGCCACAGCTTCTGCCAGGGCTTGTGCTGATACCAGCACAGTGCAGGGGGGAGTTGTGTGCTGAGGAGTGCTCATAAAAGGGCTTTGATGCCATCTAGTGTTTATAAATGGAATGTAACTCGAGTATCCTCTGCCTGCCAGGGGATTGCATCTGAGTTTTGAGAACATCTGAGTATTGTGAAACCAGGTCAGTATTCTTAGGACTGAAAACTAAATACACATCAGAGCCCTTCTGTTGCACAGACTTTCTGTGCTGATAATGCATTACTTTTGGATAGAGACCATTAATTCTCCCAAATAGGCTAGAAAACCAGGCTTTTCATAAACCTGGATGTGAGGCTTTTATGTTATTGAATAATAATACTACAATTAAATTTGTAGATTGTAGAGCCTTCCCCAAAATCAAAACCTCTGACCGTGACAGAAAGTTGGGTACCAAAATGTAACCACATTATCAGTGTAACTCTCGCTGTGTTCACCTGAAGCATTACAATGACATTTGAGAATGATGCTGAGAGCTTTCCTACCAAGGCTCTCAGTTTGACAGGATACCCTTGTTTCATGATGATTGTGAACAACAGGCTCTGTAGACATTCATTTTACATTAAATTTATGGGTTTACAGGTCTCTTGTTTTCACATATGCTACAGAGCACTCTGTAATTGAATGACAGGAATGCAGCTATTTACTAATATCTTACACTTCCTGGATTGTCTTGAGGGGGCAAATGCAGAGGTGAATTCTAAGTGGGAATGTGCTTTGGGAAGGTGGCTGGGTGGTACTAACGATGGAGCTTTTCTTTTTAGTCCTGAATCATGGGGACAGAAATAAAAACACTTCCTGTGATTTTGTAACAGCAAACCAGGTCATTGCAGGTATGAGAAGCCTAAAAGAAGTCAGAAATGCTCCTTACACCATGTGGGTATTTCCTGTTAGTTTCCGTATTTGTAGTTAATTAAAGAGGGCCGTTACCAGATGGGAAGGATTTGGTTTTAGTTGGTTTTCATGGAGGCGAAAAATACCTTTGAATGCCTCTGGAATTCCTTTCAGGAGCAGATTATTTGTAAAATATCCTGGAATTCAACCTAATACCTTAATTTAATTTGTTCTGATTACATTCTTAGATTCTGTGATGGTTCAGGTCTTCTCTTCTGCTACCAGGTAAATACTAACAATGGAGACTTCTGGTCCAGAGTGAAGAGTTTGCAGAGGAGTAGGAGAAATAAGGAAGAACCCAAACCTGACCCTGAGACAGATTTTGCTGAAGGGAAGACCTGCTGTGTTTCATTAGAGCTCTTGTGGCACCCTGTTGGGAGGCAAAGGCACATACAGCTAAGCCAAGGCACTGACAAAGCAAGGCCTTTGGGAAGTTATTTGCAGAGTGGCAAAATTAGGGGAGAAAATGAAACTTTTGTGGTAAGCTTCCAGCTTTCCCAGAGGCACAGTTAGGTGGCCAGCATTGAATGCACCTTCAGGCAAGAGCAGAGTTAGGTGGCCATCCACAATGCTGTCCTGTGGGAAGCTGGGAACACTCTTCAGTGCAGAAATGCTGTTGTGCATCTGCTCAGGGTGATTTAGTATCTATGTAGTGAGTAAAGTACTCACCCTGCAAGCAGGCAGCCCTTTGGATGTAGGTGCATTCCATAGAAGAACATGGTTAGAATTGATTGCATCTGTTTTAGCTGTCTGGGTGAGTTGATAAAACCGGCTTGTACATAGCCTGTTAGTTGGATAGGTTTTGTGTAAACGTTGGTGTAGAAACAGGCATGCAACTTCCCTAATGAAGCAAGAAAGCTTATACAGAAGTCTGTTGACACTGCTGGTGCTTTGTTTAAAGAGGAGGGAGTAGAGAGTGTAGAATAGGGCGTAAGTGCCTGAAATAAGAGATGTGAGTATGGAGGGATCCAAACTTTGTTTTAGGCATTGTTTGCATGGAATGGGAAGAGAGAACACAGTAAAGAGGAGGATCTTGAGGGCAGGGAGAAACTCCTGTGGATGGAGTTAGTGGCTCATGTAAGATATAAGGAGAACATTCTTGAGTAAGGAGAATGGGGACTGGTGACGCAGTTGGTTGCATGTTCATGTTCTGGGTTCTACCGATTTGCTGTGGATACAATGAAATGTCTGCTCAGGAATGTGTTGCATAAATGTACTATTTTAAGTATGTAATACAAGGACCATGAAGAAGAAATGAAGAGACTGTAATTGTGTATTGGGTAATAAGTGGAAAGAACTTCCTGAAAGCATCAGGTTTCTGACTATTTTAGTGACAATGCAGTCATCCAGACAAATGTGAGGAGAGAACAACGGATTTTGATGCTTTCCTGTTGATCTTAAGAATTCCGGCTCAAAAAACCCCACATTTTCAGATGTGTTTTGTACTTCTTGCATAGCACAACTCTTCAAATTTTCTAGCAGTGATGTTTGCATGTACACCTCCCATTTCCCTCCTATAGCGTATGCTTTGATTTACCTGTCGAACCTGTGAACGAAACGTACATCATGGTATGTTGAAAATGTATGTAACTGCTTTTGCTGTCAAAGGAGGCCTTGACAGCAGTTGAAGCAATAGCAGGGTTTTCAGGTAGCTTTATATCTTTATGTAGGATTGTCTGTTTTACTGTGTATGGAATCAGGATCTCCATCCCAGCCACCTCCATCACATTTTTAAGAGGCTTTGGAGCAGTGCTGGGAGGTTTTTAGCATTGTATTGTCAGCCCCAGATCTTAAGAACAGACTCCAAGCCAGAGAAGTAGTCAGACTCTTTTCAGCAGGGATGGAAAACAGAAGGCTTGAGTTTCTGGTTTAGGCTTGTCTCATGCCTGTGTGTTACTTTCTATACATGAGTAGTGTAAACTTTCAGGTTCTCATTTTCATTTAAATGAAGGGAGCGTTTAATTGTTACTTCCGCAGCAGACAGCAAAGGGTAAACTAAAAAGGGGAAGGTGTTTGGTTGTAGGAATTGTGTAAAGGGTTAGGTAACTGTTCTCAAGCCTCCATTTAATGAATACATGTGGCTGAGCGCTTCATAAGGACTAAAGATACCAGCAAAATGACTTCTTGTGTTCTTCCCCAGCCTCTTGCTTTTGTTACAGGCACAGAAAGGGTTCTATTCTGTCCTCCTTCAAGCCTTTTTATGTAAAGGGAGAGGTGTGTTACAAAGAGGTCTCTGTTAGCCTTGCAGACAGTCAGGCGTTTGTTTAAGGAAGCAAGGGAAGACGTATATCGAGGAGGTCTGTAACGTGGTTTAACCACAGCTTGAAAAGCAATGTGTTTAAAGCCTGCCTGGTAGCTACTTTTAGCTCCACTGTGAAAAGCTTTTTAGGGCAGTATTTTTGTTAGCCTGTGCTGAGCCTGTCCATGGCATGGACACCGCAACAACCCAGTGCACGGGTCTTCTGCCGGGAGAAGCCATCTCCCTCCTTGCAGGTTCCCTTCTCCCTCCGCCTCACGTCTCTCCCGGCTCCGTCGGCACGCAGGGAAGCAGCAAATGGCTGCACGGGGCCGGGATTGCATTGGAGCATGAGGAGCCTGGAGAGAGCTCACACTGCGTCAGTCGCGCTCCACACCCCGTCAGCTGACCGGCCTCCTGCAGCACCAGTGCAGCCGCGCACTGCAGACGCGCAAGCCCATGCTTCCCATCCCGGGCTGCGGATCCCTTCTCCTGCAGCTGCCCTCTTGGAATGCATAATTGATAACCACAGCTGGAGGGTAGAGCCTTTGTGGAGAGATGGACAGCCAGCTGAGCAGCTGGAAGGACAAGGGTATTTCTTTCACCTTTCTTCCCTTTCATTTTGTAACGCTAAAGATGCTGCGGGTTGTTTTTAGCAAATGGGGTTTGTGGCATGTGTGTGATTGTGAAACGTATCCGAGGGTGGGAGATCTGTGCTGGTTGCAGAAAAAAAGCTGTAGGTTAAAATGGGTAAATATGAGCAATGCAGAAGGATAAATTATTTATGTAGGTGACATAGCTTGTGTGACACTGCAGATCTTTTTCAGCCCTACAGAGTGTATTAAAGCACGGCTTGTTTCCCTACGCTGCACAAATACCAGCGTAGCTTCAATTTACTTGATGTTCCTTTGAAATTCCTAGGTTATTAGTGTTTTTACAATGCTAGCTGTTAGCCTGAAAGAATATGGTGCCTGCAGTTCATGTGGTTTCATTCTTTTACGAGGAGAAATCTTATGCGGACTAGAGGAGGGTGGGGGTGTGGGGTTTTCTGGTTAATACTGGTCGGAATCTACCCTTAATCACATTTGCTGTGGATTTTTCAGAATTCTGTTGGATTTTAGGTAAAACTGAGGCTGATTTTTCAGAACTCGCAGCCATAATATCGAATTGGTTTAGGTAAATAAGTAGCTAACCTTAAACGAACGTGGTTCTGACCTTTGTTCCTGGAGCCGCCAATGGGAGATGGCGGGTGTAAATCTCTGTGGATCATTATATTAGTGCTCAGTGTGTAAGGGTTTAAGCCTGATTTGAATGTGTAATCATCATATTTTATCAGCAAGACAAGCTCTAAAAGATTTTAGTCATCTCCAGCTACTTAAATATCTCTTAAAGGGCCCTGTTGTGCTTGTTACATGTGAAATTCTCCTTTTATAACTGTTGATCAAAATCTATGGTTATTTCCCTGTTGGACAAAATTGCCGGCTGTCTAGAATCCATGGAATGCTCAATCAGATCCTAAATAGCAAAAAAGCCCTGCAGGGGAAAAAGAACTTTACCCCTCTGCAAAGCAGTTTCTTAAAATGCTAATCTTTAATGCAAGGGCTGTAAAATAGTAGGAAGAAAATATTCTGCACGGTTTAGCAATAGGGTCTGGATGTGTCACTGGTTTAAATGCTCAGCAGTGCTTATGTCAGGCCTGAAATTCCTGGGGTTGGGGAAAAAAAAGAGAAGGAAAAAAAAAGGGGTGGGAGGGATGATCAGAAGGATTCTGTGAAAATCTAAAGGGAAGTTTCCTTTGGGTATTCCGGCCCAATTTTCAGGCTGTGTTTTCCAGTCTGAGGGCTGGTGTTGGCCCGTGCCTCGCTGCGACTGAAAGCAGACATTTCTGAGCCTGGAATCAGAGGCTTTGGGAATAATGGAGTCTTTCCTGGTTTAAAATGAATGGATTGCCAGTGATGGGCATGCCTGCATGGCACACATGGGGGGGGAATACACTAAGCAGAGCAAGCCGTGCTGGTACCGGGGGTCTGTGGTCTTGGCTGCTGAGCAAAGTGTGGACCTGACTGGTGTGTAACGGAGCTGTCATCACATGAACAAAGCCAACCTAAACCAGTCCTTTGTGCATATGTTGTGCGGTAAAACCGCTTCAAGCAGTTTTCAGTTCCTCTTTCCTCACTTCGTTCTTCCATACTGGCATCCCCTTAGGTGGAGGAAGCTGGTTCAGTGCCTGTTTCTCCCTCCAACAAGTCCCTGCTGCCTTAGGTTTAATTATCATTTCACTTGCAGAGGTAGGGTCTAAAAGCAAATGGAAGCAGAGCAAAAAGAAGGTGGTTTTTTGGGGAAGCAGAAGAGCCTGGTTCTTCTTTTGCAACTGTTCTTGCAGCCTGGTTTGCTGTGGTTTGTGGTAGCATTTGTTTATAACGAGACGAAGGCCCCTTGTTTCATGTGTTGCTCCTTCGTTAGGTCAGGCTCCAGTGGCATGGAAGATGATGGGTAAAGTTCAGGGACTGATTACACTGTTCAGCTCACCCCAAAATAAATACAGAAGCAAATATTGCGACATGCTCCTTCACATGCTAAAAAATAACCTTCAGAAAATGCTCTGATCAAATCTAAAGCCAGAGAAGAGCCAAAAGGATGGCCCCCAGTTGGACCTTACAGCTAAAGCACCACTTTCTAATTAATATAATCCAAAACCTAGTTTTGCTGTGTGCATTTCTTGTGCTGACAGCCATAGTATCTGAGGAACCAGCATAATGAAACACCTGTGGTATTGATTTAATACCTGTTATTTGATATATTGATCGTCTAAACAGGCAGGATGAGATAGGTTTACCCTGGGATGACATGGCTTTCATTTTTAGCATTTTTAAAGACAGGTCTCCATGGACAAATTGGGACTAAAATGAGTCTTTTATTTATTCACTATTTCAATGAATTGTCAGGTTTTAATGAGTGAATAATGCTGATGGCAGGGTGAACAGCACAGCTGTAAAACCCAGGCTATCCCAGGATGGCTATTATGTATATTAATGTGCTGAAAATCTATTTGAATTCTAATTCAGATTAGTTAAATAGAGGAAAAGGTTGCATTATCATGAGTAGCCAAGACTTCGAAATGATTTTCCCTGTTTATGCGTTGTGCATACGTGCATAGGTATACGATTTAAGTAGAAATTGAAAGAAAAATACTGTTTTGGCTTAGTAGTAATTTATAGTTAGTTATACATACATCAGTGTATTGATATATAGGTAGTATTTGCATTTGGGAGAGACAATCTGATAGTGTGGGACTTTGTTTTCATTCTAGCGTGTCCTTGGGAAATCCGTATCACCTTTCCTTGCCATGGACTGTGGGGCAGAATGTGCCAGCTCTGGAATGTGTGCGATGCCAACTTGTTTTCTGGCTCTTGGGCTCCGGTTAGCCCAGCCCATCATTCCCACTGGCTGTGCCACCCCTGTGTAACATCTGCCCCGAGGACAGGGAGGGCTCTGTTGGTTGAAGTCAGCTCCATGTGCATGGCACCACGTGCGGTCGTGCTACAACCCCCCCCGGCTTCACCAGGCTGGGATTGTTCTGTTGTTACTGACTGGCAGCGAGGCACTGAGCTGGCTCCCAGCAAGGCTCATTGGGGTAAAAGGAGGCTGGAATTTTGTGGCTCAGGCTGTGACTGCTCCTGCTTAGGATGCCCCATCCCTGGCAGTGTTCAAGGCCAGGTTGGACACAGGGGCTTGGAGCAAGCTGCTCTAGTGGAAGGTGTCCCTGCCCGTGGCAGGGGTTGGAGCTGGATGAACTTTAGAGTCCCTTCCAACCCAAACCATTGTATGAGTCTGTGACAACTGTGATTTCTAAATGATCATTCTGATGTAGGGAAACTGCAAAATGTGGGAAATCTGGAAAATGTCAGGCTCCAGCATTCTAATGGTGTTTGTGCTTCGCAGACTGACCACTCGATGGGTTGGTGTCTTCTCCTTGGGGTTGGCTTGGTCTGGTTGGTCCGAATGAGGCTGGGCCAGGCTTTGAAAGTGAAGCTGAAAGTGTCAGCTCTTGCCTGGTAGATAATCTGTGTAAAAGATCAGTGGAAGCACTGGACATCACTGTCAGGAGTAAATAGGGAGGGTTTTGGTGTAAAGTGGAAAATGCTAGATACTGTGCATGAAAGATCAGTGGAAATGCTGGACATCGCTGCAGGTGTAAACAGGAAGTTTATTGAATGTAAAGTGCAAAATGCCTCTCTAAACAGAAATCAGCAGGGATTTGTGCTTGGGTGCTGTTTATGCTGGTCTGGAGTTAATCAATGAGCCTCCACTGTACTGCGGTGACAGTTGTGACTGTGCACTTTACAGTGTGAAAGCTGCCCTTTCTCACCACTTCTGTGTTAGCACAGTGCTGCTGTTGTTAAACCCACCCAGAAGAGCCCCTTTCTTGTGCTTCCGCGCTATCTCTATTCACGGAACATGGATTCCTCCTCACCTTCCACCCCACAGAGAGGTTCTCACGCAGCAGCAGTTGCTCCCTGTACTGCGTTAACCCTCGCAAGCAGCCTCCCGATGGGGCTGAGCTCCCCATGGCCGGGCCCTGTGTGCGGGTGAAGCCGCGCTGACGGCTGCGTGTGCGGCCGCGGCGCCATTGGCGGGGTCCGGCTTGGCTGCGGTTGCGTAGAGGCACCGACCTCTGCGTGCCCTGCAGGAAGTGGAACGGCGCCGGGAGACGCTGGGCACGGGCTGCTGCATGCAGGCTGCTCAAGATGGAGGCCAGAATGGGTCAGTCCCTTTTCCTTGCTTTTCTCTAATAGCTGTCGGCAGAACTCGCTTTCGATCTCGAGCCTTTCAATCCCTGCCTCAATAAGAGCGAGGGGGGCTTGGTTCTGCTGTTTATAAAGAGTGTTCTCAAGTTAAATCGATCGAGCCACTTGTTGTCATTTTGTCACAATAGAGGCTGTTCGGTGTTAACTGAAATGCCTCTGGAATAGAGAGAAAAGGCTTCAAAATACAAGTAACGCAGCAGTAAAGCTGTCGCGGCACTCGCTTAAAAGCAAAATGTAATGGGATGAGTTGTGCATGTAAGGCACGGATGCTAGCGGAGCTATTTTTAGACGTGCCAAGTGACAGTTCGTGCTTACCAAATGTAGGCAGCTGTTCTTGCTTTAGGATAGGCCGGGGGTACTTGCTTTTAATGTAGGAGATTGTAGTTCGGAGGTATAAAATGAAGGTTAAAGCGGTTTCCAGGAGGAAGGAGGCTGCTTGGCACCAGTTCCTGAGAATTGGGGTGTGGGGGGTTGTTTTTGTGCTGTGCTGGTTTTAATCTGCTGGGAATATGTTGTGTTTAAAGCCAGAAAGCTGCTCCTGGAAAAGCTTTAACTCTTCTTTTTCCTTCAGAAAGAAATGCAGGCACCTGTTTCTGATCGATTGGGGTTTATAAATCACTTCCATCGTTTATAAATCATTTTCATTGCTCTCTTTACAACTGCACCTCGCTTTTTCAGTGTCTTGTAACTGCCTTTCCCTTGGAGGAATTTGCAATGAAACCAGATCTGGGTGTCGTTAAGCTGGGGCTGGTTTGGTGAGGAGAAGAGACACTGAGAAGTGCTGCGTGTGCAGTTTTAACCATGGTCTGGGGGCTTCCAGCTTGGGGGTTTTCTTGCTGTTGACCTGAGAACAAAAGGCTGAGGATGGAGCACTGGAGGCCATTTGTGGGTGCCTTAATTACAGCCATTTACCTTGGTTTCTCCTATCTTGGCAACCAGGATACAGGTGAATGACTCTTTATCTTCTTTACACCTGGGTGCAGGTACCATGGTTCCTGCTTGTAGTAAATGACTTCTCGTGAAGCAGTCAGAACCTCAGAGCAGTGGAGAGGCTGCAAAACTGTGTTAGAGAGGAGGGAGTTATCTCAGTTATCCAACTAAAGCTGTCTGCAAATGGAGAGGAGTGGGGCTCATGCCTGGCATGTCACACGATACAGGAGCAGCACCCAAATATCACTGTATGGATGCTCAAATTGCAGCATTTAAAACTAAATATAGTTTCAGGATTTGCAGGAAATACTTGGGAAGAAATGAGGTTTTCAAAGCTTTTTTTGCATGATTTAGGAGCACAAAATCCACTCATTTATTCCTTTTTTTGCAGTACTGGTTTTGACACTCCCCCCCCTTCAGTGTTACAGATACTTGCAGCTCAATTTAGGTTTAGAGTTTACAGTGATTTTTAGGTTAAACTCACAGTTTCGTTCTTAAGCTGCTTTTAGCAGCTAAACTTGCTTCATTAAGGTGCACCAAGGCACTACCAGCCACTTTGGTTACAAGCAAAGCCAAAGAAACCAAATAAAATGTTAAATTTAGGGATTATAGCCTATACAAAAGGAATATTACAATTACTTGATATTTTATGTGATTATTACAAATTGATATTAAAGAAAAGTTTTCTTAGAGCTTCATTGGTTTGACAGTGAGAACAGCAGCTCTGTAACATGACGAGACCCAGCAGGACAGCAGGTCAGCAGAGTGCACGGGTAGGTTGGGCCTCAGTGTGACAAGGACTTTAGATGGGTGCTGGTAGAGCAGGAGTGTCACCTCCTTCAGCTGGCTGCTCTATCTCTCACCCCATATGTTGGTGGAGTCACATGGGGAACCACAGCCAGCATCTGATCTGGCTGCTGCTTTGTTTGTATTCTGCTTTCTGGGGGCAGCAGTTGTCAGCAGCAGGCAGAAAACCAGGCAGGCAGTGGGACTGAGGGTGGTGGTGGAGGGCTGGGGCTTGCTCCTCCCACAGCAGTTCTGGTTTGTGATAAATAAACGAGAATTTTTGGGGGAGAAATGCCATGAGGGCCATGGGTTATGAGAAGAACAGTTTAATAATTGAAATAAAGTGAAATATAATAATAATTGTAATGAAAAGAAGGTAAAAAGAGAGAGGACTAAACCCCAAGACAGTCAAGTGATGTACAACACAGTTGTTCACCATCCAGAGTGATGCCCAGCCCAACCTGAGCAGTGATCCGCAGCTCCCAGCCAACTCCCCCAGTTCCTATACTGGGCATGATGTGCTGTGGTATGGAATACCCCTTTGGCCAGTCCAGGTCGGGTGTCTTGTCTCTGCTTCCTCCCAGCTTCTTGTGCCCTTCCTCACTGGCAGAGCATGAGACTGAAAAGTCCTTGATCAGGGTAAGCAACAACTAGAACATCAGTGTGTGTCAGCATTGTCCTCATCCTAAATCCAAGCAGCACTGTGCCAGCTACGAGGAGGAAAATTGACTCTATCCCAGCCAAAACCAGGACAATGTGAAAATAGCAGCTTTAAGTTTCTGACCAGGCTCTCATCTTCCCAGCACCTCCTGCTCAGTACATCTTCCCTAAGGAAATCATTAGGAAAGAACTCCAGCTTCTGAAACACCGTGAAATTGCACCATAGCCCCAGTGGCATTTTCACATTGTACCTACAAAGGGATTGTGCAGACTTTGCCCTACAGAGGCTACTGAGTATTTAATGCTGGCACATTACCACATTTTTGTTCTGTAAGCAATAATAGTTCTATTTAATTTTCTTACGCAGTCATTCAGAGTAAGAATGTGTTCTGAACTGTGATGTGCTACTTTACAGTTAACTTCGGTGATGTTTAGGGTGAGACGAGATTACTAACCTTGTGGTGTAGCAGTAATTTACTATAACTTATCTTGAGTTCTGTAGCTAACACATTATTGCTGTTCAGAAGCAGTTTTGATGCAGAAGAGGAATTTGTGCGTGCGAGAATCTGGTCAGCTGTGGAAGTAGAAGTGATGAAGCAGGAGTTTTTCTGTGTGTGCCCCTATGAAGTGTAAAACCAGAAGAGATGCCCCTGCCTACTTCTGTATTTGGCAATAGGGGAGGATGTTTGCAAGAGCTCTTGAGTTCAGTGGGGTAATTCACCAGATGCAGCAGCACCTCAAGGCAAACAAATGTGCAGTGGGTGCATTAAACCATTACCTATGACCTGGGCAAGGGTGTAGTTTAAATAGTGATGGTAAAAAATGGCTCAATATTGTGTGCTCTCATGAGGGTTGCTTAAGGAAGAAGTTAAGCTTGGTTTACAAATAAAGCACTTGGCATTGGAGTGCAGCAGATTTAGCCTGGATTGAAATTGCAGTGAGATTATTCCCTCTTGATGGCTCAGTCTGTCACCCATAATCAACACTCCTATAGGAATGTCTTTGGTCAAAAGGAAGCAAAATGAACTGTTAATAAGTTTTGAGCAGTGTCTTTGCCTCTCCCAGACTTAAACGATATAATGGCTTAGAGATCTGTTAGTGTTTTGTCATTTGTCCTAACAGGGAACTGGACTCAATCTCAGTGAGTGACCTCCACAAAAGGCACAAAACCAATATGAAACGAAGCACAAACTGCCATGGTTCTGGTGCAGAGCACAGCACAGTAGTCAAAGAGATTAATTCTGGCATTGCTTAAGGGCAGAGTTGTTTTTAAAGTTCAGCAATTACATTTGAGGTAATCCTAATAACAATAATCCAAATAATCTGAAGTCTAGTGCAGAACCAGTGCTAAAATAACCTATTCCTAGTTGTCATTTCAGCTCTGGTGTCACAGTGAGATGGCAAATTCCAGTCTTGATGACTCTCGGCAGTCAAGTGAATTGTGTTTTACTGTTTTCATATGGATGCAGAAGGTTTCCTGTTCTAATTTCTTTCCTTCTTTAAATTCTAGTTGTTGACCTCCTTTACTGGCGAGACATTAAGAAGACAGGAGTGGTGTTTGGTGCCAGCTTGTTCCTGCTGCTCTCATTAACAGTGTTCAGCATTGTGAGCGTGACAGCTTACATTGCCTTGGCCCTGCTTTCAGTGACGATCAGCTTTAGGATATACAAGGGAGTTATCCAGGCAATCCAGAAGTCCGATGAAGGCCACCCGTTCAGGTGAGAGTCTTCCTTTCATTGACAAGAAGTGTGCTCTTTTGGGGAGCAGTATTGGTGCTGATGGGAGCAGGGGATGACATAGGCTATAATATGTTGCATAATAACATATGTTATCTGTACTGGAAAATGCTCAGCCTGTGACTCTTCGTCTTTCAGTTTTCCTCAGCAGGCATACACAGTGGTAAAGAAATTGAACTGTGTGCTTGGTACCTGGGATTCCCTTGGGAGTGCTGGAGTATCTTAAGTTCATAAAAAAAACAAACCCCAAATACTTCAATCTAATGGACTAATACATGCTTTTTAGAATAGTAGAGTCTTCAGAATGTGAACCAGTGGCAAAATGTAAAGAATTCCCAGGAGATGCAGCACTTTCTATGCGATATATTTAGCAAAAATCAGTAAATGCACCAGGGGTTCCTTTTGTCTCTTTGGGACTTTTCTTTAAAGAGTACTGTTGAAGTTTGTGGTTTGTGTGTAGCAGCATGGCTGTGTTCTCCACACACAAGGCTGCCTTCTCACCAGCAGAATCCAGGTTCATTGAGGCCTGCCCAGATCAGAAATCCAGAAACTTGGACTCTGGATTCTGTGGCTTCAGGAATTGAATCACAGGATTAATTGAGGTCCTTGAAGAGGACCTCAGCTCTTTGCTTTAAGTGATGAGCTAAGCCCTTGTGGCTTCCCACGTGTACACATCTCTGCGGTGTGGGAATGTGGTACCCATGGTATTCCTCCTTCCCTGTGGGGAGTACAGCAGTGCCCAAGCTGCATCTGAAGAGAACCAAAACCTAAGCTAATGTGTTTAATTGCTAAGAGTGCCTGTTTCCTGTTTGCACACCAGCCCTGCCCCACACTGCTCAGATTTGCTTCTCTCCCTTCATTAATCAATGAACTGGTTCCATCTCGCCTTCTCTTGCGCCTTTCCAAAACTCCTGCTTGCCCTCCTCTTTACAGCTCTGACTGATTTTGTGCTGTTTCCAGCTGTCCTCATTGTCTTCCTCTTATCTTCAGGAAGGCAAAGTAAAATGTTTTCTTGGATTTACCTCCATTCCTCTCTGGATGTTGTGGCTCATTTACCCAGTGGAAGCCAATCTGTGCCTAAACCAGCATGGGGCAAAACTCGGGGGGGAGGGGAAAAAGGAGTATTTGCTTTGAAGCTTAAATCTGATATAGAAATTACATTTGAACATTCAGTACAGCAGTATGAAACTGTACCTTTTGTAAACCTAGGGCTTTGGTTGGTTGCTTGCTTTAACCCACCAAAGCCTTGCATGGCCCTCCTTATTCACCCATATGAGGGTGAGTAATTCCCACCTGAAATCCTGCTTGCTCTCTCTACCCGATGGTGCTCTTGGGTACCCAAACAGCATTTCCAGGTTTCCCAATTCTTTCTTAGCAAGAACAAGCAAGACTTGTTTTACCTGTGCTCTTACTGCAGTTTATTTCTAAAACCACTGACACTCATAAGAAGCATCCAGACGTTCTCATCCCACGTACCTGATTGCTTCTTATCTGTATACCTTCACCTACAAGGTTGTTCTTGAATTTAGGCAGTGAAGAGCACGTGCATGAAATGAGCTTAATTTGTGGTTCAGGTAGTGAATATCTTGCAGATGAGCTGAGAAGAGTGTGCGGATTGGAGCCAAGCATGGACAGCAGAATGCAGCCTTGAAATGGCTGCCTGCTGTAGTTACTGCTTGAAGTGTTTGCATTTGCTGTGGACTTGCCACAAGGCTGTGCTTGGCTTTGCCTTAAGTAACAGCCATGGGAGCCTCCAATGTGCATTTTTCAGCTTCTCACCCCAAATTAGAATCCCCTTTAAACAAAAGCTCAGCAACTGCAGTAACTATAAAATGAGTGCCCTGTTACAGATGTGCTGCATTGCTCTTTCTTCCTCCAACAGGCAAATTAGATAAATTAATCTCTAATTAAAGAATCTAAATTGCTGTGGCCACTGCAACTAGAGATAAAAGCCTCAAAATGGTGGAAAGAACACTTCCCCAGAGAGGAGCTTATATCTTTATCTTAACAGAACTGCTGTCACTAACTGTAAGAACTGTTTTTAGCATTCCTTGTACAGTGAGGTTTTTCCCTTTATAGAAATCAAAGGAACACATGTTGATGTTATATATATATATATATATATATATGTAAAAAAACATATGTTGACACTGCTTGGCAGTACTCCTGCAGTGGAGTTTCATAAGCTCTTCTTTCTTGCAGGGCTTACTTGGAGTCTGATGTAGCTGTGTCTGAAGAGCTTATTCAGAAGTACAGTAACGTTGTGCTTGGTCACATTAATGGCACAGTCAAAGAGCTGAGACGTCTCTTCCTAGTCGATGACTTAGTTGATTCTCTGAAGGTAAGTTTGCTCCAGTGTAGAAGCAGCAGCCTTGTGTAAATAGGTCCCTTGCTGACCTGGGTTACAAAGCCCACTAGTTCTTAGGAACGTGGAGGAACAATAGCAGCTTTGGCGCTGTGTAAGTAAATAAGGAGTTTTTGTTTGGGTGTTGGAAGTAATGAGCCTTTTTGTTTGTCAAGAAGTAGAGCTTTCTGTTAGCCACACTGAGCTGAACATCAAGTGCTGCCTGCAGTAACCGTGGATAACTTCAGCTCCACTTCATTTTGCCAGTGTAATAACAACCAATGGAAAACTGACATAGTCCCTGGCTGCATGTAGCTCAGCCTCACACCTCCTCTTTGGTGCTGAGCAGCAGAAATCTGCTGCTTTTAGTCCTGCACATCACTGAAATGGGGTTTGCAAGTTACTCTACCTGAAGTGTGCAGTGCTGCCCAACAGATACCTTGAATAGCTCCAAGTGGCACTTTATTAAAGGTGGCAGAGCAAAATTGACAGTGCATAAGAATAGTGATAGAATTGGCTGCAAACCCTTCAGTTCTGCTCTGTGAGGATTACTTTCCCTCCTTTCAAGCTAATAGTGTTCCTTTGTTTTTCAAACAGTTGTTTCCTTTACCAAGTACAATGTGCTGGCCGATCCTTTCTCAGTTTGCTTAATCTTCTTGGATAAAAGTAAATCCCTTACTCAGTGCTTTGTAAAGTCCTTTGAGTTGCTGTAGGGTTGGGGGAAGGGAGAGGAAAAGGGAAGGTTGTAAAGTCTGTGTTGGATCTGTGCAGTGTAAATCAGAGGTGGATCTCAGGATCTTACCCAGAGCTTCTGATCCAGTTTCTCATTATGATCCAACTTAAGCAGAGTTTGTGCTAGAAAAGCTGCACCTGATGCGAGTCTGCAGTGAGTCCTGTCCCTCTGGAGACAGGGGAGATGATGGGGCTGTGGGGTTGTTACCTGGGGTCTGCTGCTGGTGATAAAGATTAATTTTCTCTAAAGGGAAGAGGAGATAGGAGATATTAGGCTGGGGTTTGATGTGTTTTGATGGCTAAATAAAACCTCTCGCCACTGCCCATTAGTCTGGGCTGTATGAAGCTGTGTCTCGCAGTCATGCTTAGAGGACTGAGTACTTGGGACTCATCTCTGCAGCATCTCAAGGCCACATCCTTGGCTGAAAGAATTACTGTTCCACAGCCAGAATTGCATTTGGTAACTAAAACTTGGAGTGTGAGGGAGGGAAGGGACATACCCTTTGTCTATTGTGGCGTTTTTAAGGGCATTGAGTTTCAGTGTTCAAAGGAAAGTTAACTTTGCTGAGTCATGTTTGATCTGCCTAAACCACCAGCACAGAAACTTGCAGCCACAAGGTCACTTGTGTTTCTTTAATAATTAAGCCCTTTGTGATGTGTTCCTTCATCTGAGTTGTAAGGGTTGTTTAGAGATCCCGATCCCTTGCAGGGAAGGAAAAGGAAGCAGTTGACACTGTTTAGAAAACCAGGCCTTGCAGAGGGATTAGGTAGGAAGCAGAATTAATTCCAGTCAGAATGCCTTCGAGGCACTCCAGTCACTTCTAAAACACTATGGGCTGCAGGAAAGATGTGTTTATTCAGCTGAACTGATTCATTTCCCCTCTCTTCTGTCATTTAAAACGTTTTATGTACGTTAATGAGTGTAATTTATGGTAGTTGGGAGCAAACCTTATCTGAAACCAGTGAATGTCAGGAGAGTTCATGAACACAAGTTACTGATCTGGAGAGCTTGTGCTTGAGGACGTGATGGAGATGCTGGGGTCTAAGGGAGTACAGCAGCCCTAGTTTAACACAATATAGAAATGTCTTGGCTTGTGTAGTTTAAACATCTTCACTGTAGGAAGCAGCATGTTTGTGTATAATTAGAGAGCTTTAATGTAGGAGATGTCTGCAGGTCAGGTTATTGTGTGTAATAGTCCTGGCTGTAAAATCCATCTTGTGAAGAATTTTCTTGCTTTATTAAACGATGCTTCAGACATGGAGGTCTTAAAATGGACTATAAATATTTATGCAGCTCAAGAAGCTCCTCACAGCTCGGGAGGAGCAATTCCAGAGGAGCCCTTGCCAGGAAGCCCAGGGGAAGCTGCTTTGTCCTGCCCAACAGCGATGTGCTGCCACAGCCGGTCTGGCACTGAGCATGGTGGCTTTTAGAATCATAGAATAGTCAGGGTTGGAAAGGACCTTAGGATCATCCAGTTCCAACCCCCCTGCCATGGGCAGGGACACCTCACACTAAACCATGGCACCCAAGGCTCTGTCCAACCTGGCCTTGAACACCGCCAGGGATGGAGCATTCACAACCTCCCTGGGCAACCCATTCCAGTGCCTCTGGTCAGTTGATGCTTAGAGAAGCAGAGCTCCTTGTTGCAACTGTTTTATAGCAAAGAAATTGCTGTATGGACATTCCTGGATTTGCCATTAAATTGTGTTGTGCTCTGGGTACTGGGGAGTTATGAGTCACTGGGAAGAGGGAGGCAAAACCTTGATGCAGGCCCATCAGATACACTGGGGTTTTACTGGTGTGTTGGGTCATGCCAGTGCTCAGGCTGAGCTTGGGCCTGATGCTTTCCTTTGGTCCTGAGCATGTAGGAAGAGCAGCATTATCTTTGTAGGTCACTCCTGGGTTGCCTTCTGCTTTCTTTTTCATCTGGAGCTTTAAGTGCTTAGATGGGGCCCAGGTAACCTCTTCTGCACTTGAGAGGCTGAGTTGTCTCCTTTCTAAGGAGAACAAAAACCAGAGGCCAGTGTGTAAATGTGGGATTGAGATCAGCTCCACTTAATCTCAGAGCAGTGTTTTAACTGACAAAGTGTGTGAAGGGAAGAGGAGGAGTTGTGGGAGGAGAGTCTGAGGTTTTGGCTGCACTTCATTTGCTTTGGTAGCCCTGGCATCTCATACTGACGTGCTAGAGGAAGTTGGTCTTGTTGGGCTCAGGGTTCCCACTCCCACCCGGTATAAGTGAAGGGGATTACAAACTGCACATGTGGTCATTAGACCTTATGCTGGTCAGGACAGACTTTGGGAGGAGCAAAGCCTGTGTCAGCCAAACATTAACTCCCGGATTTTGATCTTCCTTGGTCCATAAATTCAGTGCTCACTGCATAGGATTGGGTAGTGCTGATAAAGGCTGGACTTTGGGATTGATTCAAGCTGTTACCCTCTGCTTGCATGAGCTTGCATTTTCTGCCTCGGTCATAGTCTTCAGCAGTGTCACTGAGTGCTCACCTGGCTGGGTGGTGCCCACAAGAGGAGGTGATCGAATCACAGAATCAACCAGGTTAGAAAAGCCCTTTAAACTCCTCAAGTCCGACCGCTCCCCAGCCCTGCCAAGGCCACCCCTAACCCATGGCACTGAGGCCTCGTCTCCACGGGGTGTGAACCCTTGCAGGGACGGTGCCTGCAGCCCTGCCCTGGGCAGCCTGTTCCAATGCCTGAGCACCCTTTGGGGCAGGAATTGTTCCTCAGCTCCATCTAAACCTGCCCTGGTGCAGCTTGAGGCCGGTTCCTCTTGTCCCATCCCTTGTTCCTTGGGAGCAGCCCCTCCTGGCTCCATCCTCCTCTCAGGCACTTGTAGGGAGCAATCAGGTCCCCCCTGAGCCTTCTCTTCTCCACACTAATAGGTGGCTGGCTGGCAGGACGTGTGTGCTTGAAGCTGGCACCTTCAGTTCACTGAATGCAAAGCCTGCAGGAAAAATCAACCTGAATGACCACAGACCTGGGGGTATTTTTGCTGCATTAGAAGTTAACTTCCCTCCCTTGGTAGGGCAGGGGGATGTGCTGCATGTCCAGGCTTGCTGTGCAAGGAGAGCGTTTGCTCTGTTGAAGTCTCTTGTGCAGAGGCTGCAGGCAGCGCTCACCCTGGCACTGCAGAGCAGAACTGGGCCAAGGTTTGAATGAATCATGAGGGAGGCTGGAGCAATGAGCTGTGTTTTGCTTGGTAACCCTGCCAGAGTCCTTCTGTCCATGGCAACACCAGCCTTGCCTGAGGGGTGACTGTGCCGGGAGTGCCTGCATCACACCGAGGAGGAACCCAGAGATAAGAAGGGCATGGTTCGCAGTTAATGCTCCTGAAGTTTGAATGGGATCAGCTACTTCGAATGAAGCTCTTGCAGTAACTTCGGTCTGTTACAGGGGTCCCACAGTTAAGCTTGTGTTGATCGTCCTGCCCTTATCTTGCTGCTGGCACTTGATTTTGTTTGGTTTGGATACTTTACATCTTATGATAAGCTAAAACTGGATGTTTGGATGCATAACTTCAGTGTGACTCAGCTGCAGGGCAGATCCTTACCCACTCCCACAGGCCTTCAGCATGCAGCTTTTTCTTCCCAGTGCTTTGTACACATATCTCATCTCCTGCTCACCAGAGTGCTTCACCTTCAGTCATTAGAATCACAGAGTGGTTTAGGGTGGAAGGGAGCTTAAACCTCATCCAGTTCCAACCCCTGCCACGTGCAGGGACACCTTCCGCTGGCTGTTCAGTGTCCTACACACAAAACAAGCCCTTGTGCTCAGGTGATGAAAGGGCCAGGGTCTCTGTACATTCCGTGTTTAGCCGGAGCCAGGCCCTGGTAAATGCGCTGTGACAGCCAGCCCCTGGCTGCTGCTCAGCTCCTCGTGGGCCGTGCAACACTAGAAGAACCGGGCTGCTTTTCCTTGGGGAGGAACCCTGCACAGAAATAGCATCGCCTGCCTCCCCCGGTATAGGTCAGAGGTGTGCTGGGGACACGCTCCACCTGGCTGAGCACGGGGGCCCAAAGCCCCCTTCTTTGTGCAGGGCGAGTGGAGGAGCTGTGAGTGCAGTCAGTGGGTGCGGGGGTAAGAACAGGGACTGGGTGTGAGCTGGGCTGGGCATGAAGCCAGCAGTTGCAGCAGCGAGGGGGTTTGGGTGGCTGTGAACAGAAGGGACACCTTTGCTTCTGAGTTTGCTTCTGACTTGGAGCCAGCTTCCATTGCCTGGCACTGTTGGCTGCTCTCTGAAGTTTTAGTATCCAAAGCTCCTGGTTTTTAAAGGGAAAAGCCAATCAACTCAGCCTTGCCGGGTACCTCCAGAGAGGTTTTAGTCCCAGGGTAACAGAAACCTTCCTGCCCTGGTCAGTATTCACTGAGAGCTTTGCTGAGCCAAAGTGTGACTGAACGTTGGTACCAAGCCTGGATGCGCTCGGATGCTGTTGTGCTGCCACCCAAGCAGCTGAGCAGCTTCCCAGCTCTGCCACACACCAGCCCTCAGACCTCTCACTTCCTTGTCTCGTTCCATCTCTCTGGAGGGTGGGAGGGAGGAGCTGTGTTTGCCCATTGCTGTTTAACATGGTTTTGAAAGCACTGGATAATGCAGAGGACATGGAGCAGCCACCAAGAGCTCACAGCTTGTGGTCACTGCAGACTTGGGCTGAATTCAGCCCATGACCCAGACCACATATCCTGTTACTGAGCCCTTCAGCCAGCCTGTCACTCCTCTCTCATTACATGAGACATCCAAGGGTGAAGGGGTTTGGGGTGTTTCAGTTCTGTGTGTGTGGTTAAAGCTCTAAGCAGTTGTAGTGGAAAGGCCGCGGGCTGACACACGCTGTTTCTCTTTCCTTTCCAGTTTGCAGTGTTGATGTGGGTGTTCACTTATGTTGGTGCCTTGTTTAATGGTCTGACATTGCTGATTCTGGGTAAGTGTTTGAAACCATGCTCAATACAGAATAACCAGGGGAAGCATGGAGGTCTGCTTTCTGGAGCACATAGCGGGATGCGGTAGCTCTGTGTCCTTTCTGTGGGGCGTTGATAACACTGGAACAGGTCATTTTGAACTGTATTATTCAAAAACCAGCACTCTCGAGCAATTCAGACTTAGAATCATTTGAAAGCACGTTCTGTTGTGCTTGTCCCTGTTGGGGTTAGCCTGGGGCTCGGGAGGGAGGTACTGGCTGGCTCTGGCCATGTCCCACCACAGGCAGTTTTGTTCCTTGTAACCCAGAGCAGAGCTTCAGGTGTTGGAACCCGCCTGGCCCTGGCAGAAGCTGAGGCGTCCCCTTTGAAGAACGTGCATAACCCACAGTGACCAGACCTAGGGTGCTGTGAGTGAGACCTGGAGACCAGCCCAGGCCTTGCTTCGTAGGGGTTATTGAAATGAGCAGCCAACAGTTGCTGTATGTGGCTTGGTTATTTCTTGTACCTTGTGGAAGGCAGAGTCGAGGTGTGGAAGGCAGGGTTTGTGCTACCTGAACACCCTCCCTTCTGTCAATATTTACACCTCTGCTGTGCTCTCTTCCAGCTTTGATCTCGCTCTTCAGTGTTCCTGTTATTTATGAGAGACATCAGGTGAGTGTTTAATGTGCATCACGAAACTGCCTCCACAGAAGGCAGAGCCACAAGCAAATAAACCCAGAATTTGTCTCGATCTGTTCAAATCCTGAAAGCCTTTCAAAGGCCTTGAGCCAGGAGGCAGTGCCAGGGAGGTCACGTTCACACTGAAGCCCGGGCTGTGTGTGCTTCCCCTCCTCCTCTTCAACGGCAGCATGGGAAAGCTTCCCCAGCAAACAGTTAGGACAAAGGCCCGATTAACCTGGAGGCCTCCTCTGCCCTGATCCAGCTTTGGGCAGGACCAAAGCAGCAGCACTGCGTTAATCCTGATGGAAGCACGTTTCTGCAGAACCCTTTGGGGCTGATGGTCCAGGTTCATGAGGCCCTGTGGAATCTGTAGCCCTGGCAGAAACAGGAGGTGGGAGATGCTTGGCTCAGCCCAGAGCTTCTCCTGCAGGGAAACAAATGTGAAGGGAAGAGACAAGAAGGAGCCAAAGGTGTTCCGTTCCAGCCGGGCTGGAGCAGGGGCTGCCTGCAGCAGGTCACAGCGCAGGAGGGGGCAGCCAGCCCCAGCTTAGCAGTTCCTTCTCCTCTTTCACAAACAAGGCTGCTCCGGGGGGGCCTGGGATGTGCGGAGGGAGCAGAAAGGCTCAGCAGATGGTGGAGCCTCATGGGCTCCTCTCCGAGCTCTGAGGAGGGAGCAGGGTGCTCTGCAGCGAAAGGAAACCTGGTGGCCTGGGGAGGAGGAGGAGGGACAAGTTGTGTGGCTTAACCTGGGCTCCACAATCCTCTTGGGGGGCTGAAGCTGCTCGTTGAGGGCATAAGCTGGTTACCAGGCCCGGCCCACCTAAGCTGCTTCCCTTCCCTGTGCTGCCCAGAGGCACTGAGGGCCCGGGCTGGTTTTGCACCCTTGTGTTGGCCTTGAGCTGAGGCAGGGAACCACAGTGGCTGCTCTAGAAGCCAGAGGTGGATTTATGTGGGCACCTGCCTGCTGCTCCCTGCTGTTCCGGGGCAGACACTGCTGTGTGCTGTGGCTGAAGCCGTGGGCACTCCGGCATCAACCTGGGGCACACACATGGGTGAGCCCCTTCCTGCTGCCGGTAACATCAGTCATCTTCGTTTCAGGCCCAAATTGACCATTATTTGGGACTCGTGAACAAGAATGTCAAAGATGCCATGGCTAAGTGAGTAAAATTGCACTTTATAAATAGCATTTAGAGTTCTCGGTACCTGTGATGTTCCTGTATATAACAAATGCATTATGTGCACTGGTCCTGGGAGGAAAAAGTCCTTTGTTTAAATTCAGAATGGTTACAAAATCAGCTCAGTTCTTGCTAATGCTGCTGCTAAGTTAATCCTGTATGACTTCTACCAGAAATCTGTGTCTTTCAACCCAGGGCCCTCAGCAGTTGCAGCTGAGGGGGGAATGGAGAAGAACTGAGCAGTTGCATTGGGTTGTATGTTGCTGTGATCATTTTCTTGCCATGCTGCTGCTTTAAGACTCTTGTGTTTTACACCTCCTGCTTCTTGTTCATTACTCAAATGCTGTTCTGTTCCCTCTTGCAGGATCCAAGCAAAGATCCCTGGGTTGAAGCGCAAAACTGAGTAAAAAGCCTGAAGCAACGTATCGATAGGAAGTTCATCTTTTAAGGGGGAAAAAAACTACTCATTTGGATTTACACGGGGAGGGTCAGGGAATAGCAAACCCCTTGACATTGCAGTGCAATTTCACAGATCTTTATTTTTTAGCAACGCAGTGTTTGAGGACAACAAAAATAACTGTTTTGACTGCCATGTGTTCATCATCCTAAGTATCGTAAGCTGCTATGTATGGGTCTAAACTAATCATCTTCCTCTATCCTGTGTGCAGCAGCACTGGCTAACCCAAGAGTTGAAAGCTGTACATTTTGCTTCGTCAGCGGTAGTCCCTGCGGCGTTCCCGGCTGGGGCGGGTGGAGCGGAGGCACTGCAGTGTGTGCACGGTGTATGGTCTGTGTAGGTTGATGCCCATTTTCTAAACTGAGATGTTTTAGAAGAATTATACCATTTGAGCAAGTTTTGAAACCAAATCTTGCCTTTTTTGGTATGAGTATAGCTGTATTGTGATTTTATTGTTTTATCAATTGCCAATATATATATATATATATGTGTTTCACAAAGCTTAGATCTTTCAGCTGTTCCACAGTGCTTTGTACTTCAGAGAATTGACTGGTGGCTGGACTAGCTCTGCAGCACACAAGCTTGAACCCCAAACTGGCTGTGTAAACACTAGCACCTGGTTAAAACAAACAGCGAGAGGGGGATGAAGGAAGGAACCTCCACATACACCTAAAGCAAGAGACAAGCATACACTTTGTGGCACAACCGTACAGTAGTTGATTCTGATCTCTCAAACTCTCATAATCTGTGGACCGAGTATATAATGCTGCAAATGTTGGGAACCCGAAAACCTTGTTATGCAAGAAATAAGGGAGAATTTCTCCCCTTGCAGTTTAAGCTGTATTGAACCAAGTCTGTGGAATGCATTGTGAAATGTAAAAAAAACCCAACAAAAAGGCAAAAAAAACCCCCAACCAACCCAAACCCCAAGTATCAATAAAGCTTCTAGACAGAAACTGGTGGCATTTTGCTTTCTTGAGGCAAATTGAATCTATTTGTGTTTATTTTGTTGAAGCTCATGGTGATTAAATATCCATTGTACATGGTGGTGGCCATAGTCTGTCAGACGTAGGGCGATGTGAGTCGGTGGCTTCCCTCAGTACCTGTTCTTCCCGTCCATGCAGTGTGAAGCAGTTTGGTCAGTTCCAGAGCTCCCGTTCCCAATGGCTCCAGTGGCGCGTGGTTCTTGTCGCCCGGACTCTTGGCTGTGGCTCTGGTTGTTGCTGCCACTCAAGTGGTGTGAGTTGGGTGTTGAAAATGGTGAAAGAGACATTTCAGACTCAGCCAAGTGAAGGTCCCTGGTTTGCTTTAGAGACAATTGATGTGTGATGCCATAGTCTGCTTGGGAGGACATCGGTAAGCAAAAGTCCCAGTGATCTTTCCAGATCAATTTGTTGAATCTCATTGAAGAGCTTGTATCCAGATTTATTCGGGACATGGATTTGTAATTAATGGCATCCTGACCATTAGAAGAGAAATCCATGTGCTAGGACTTGAGTTTACAGTATGGTGACTTCTAAACATTTTGTATGTAAAGCCAGACCCTAGAAACACACAAATTTAAGTGTTTCCTGACACACTGTTGCTTTAAGCTACTTTTCACATCACCATTGATTAATTCGTTCTGCTTCTATTTGGGATACAGTCCATACGGAAGGAAGGCAGAGAAGGTGCTTGCTGACATCACCACCTGCCAGGATTACATCATCTCAGCAAGGCGGTGTGGCTAGAACAAGGACTGCGTAGGGCCATGTTGTGTATCTGACAAACTGATCTTCTGTGTAGTGATTCAAGGCATTAATTAATAAATTCAGTTGTAAAAAAGGTGATGCTTTGAGGTTGCTGAAGCACTGTTATGTGGTACCTGGACCCTGATCCACTCCTTGCACTGGATATTGCATCCAACAGCCTCCTCTTTGTGCAGTGGGCATCAGAAATGGGTTGGCAGGAACTTCCGCCAGTTCAGAGTGGTTTTGTCCTGACCTGGGGCTAAAGCACTAACAAACATTTCTTTGGAAAGACCAAATGCAAGTCTCAAGGTTTTATTTTGGCCTTTACGTCTTTGATCAACAAACAGCCTTTTTACAAGAAAGGTAATTTTAAAATACATTATTCTAGGCCCGAACTCTCAGCAATCCTTTGCCATTGCCCGCACTTCCCGTTCCTTTCCAGCCGCTTTCACTGGAAAAAGTTGAACGTTTTCTGTCTCCAGTTCCCCTGTCCCTGGAGTTTTTGGTTTTGACAGAAGCACTGAAGGGCTTTACTTGCCTTGTGTGGACCCCTGCTTGTGGTCTACTCTGCTCTCCTGGATCCCTCAGGCCTGTCCCACAGGAGAGGTGATGATGGGAACAGGAGTCCAAATGAGCACAGGGGCTGCTCTTCCCAAGGACAGGTGAATGTCCTGCTATGGGAGGGGTTTCTGTTCTGCTCATAGGCAGCAGGCGCTGCTGCACATGGGCAGTGCCAGGCATTCCTTGGGATGCCTGCAGGAATTGCCCCCAGCACAGGAGGAATGGGCAGCAGTGACTCAGAGGCTTCCACACCATTAATACAGTGGATGGCCCCTGCCTGTGGAAGCAGTTACCTCTAAAGCACAGTTTCCCATAGACAGGGAGTGTATGAGAACGTGGGAAGCGGCTTCCTCACTGTTGGCATCTTTAACCAAGCCTCTCCCCTTCTACTCACCATTTGAGTCAAGCTTCACATTGTGGCTGTAGTCGCGCTACCATCACGCCCGTTGTGAACAGCTTACCAAGGGGTGTAATGCCATCAGGGGTTTGTCCTCAGAACAGCACAGAGCTGCCTCTGTCACAAACCTTTTGGAATTCACTTGTGAAGGTGTTGAAGCCCAAAGCAGAGAACGGGGACAATGGAAGTAAGTACACAGCTGGAAAAGGTGGTGATGGTTAGCCCTCCTCTGTGTGAAAGTTATAGCACCGTATGTTGAAAGCAAGGGGTGGGAGGCAAGGCTGTAGCCCATACTAATAGAAAACTATTCAAAGGCACTTCATGGATAGAAAAATTTGCCAAATATGTCTATTTAAAAAGAAGATGGACTTAAAAAAATGATAACTTTGCTCCTTCGCTCGCTGACAGCTGAAGTGTGACCCCAGCACGCCTGTTCAAAGCCTGCCGCTTTACTCAGTGCACCAGAGGTGAGTTTTCAGCAGGTGGTTAAAAACCCACCCCTTTTCTTGACCAAATCAAGCCATACATTTTGAAATGATGCAAATTAAAGGGCCCAGCGTTTCCTCCGTGTGCTCCCTTCCCAGACACGGCTTAGATAACACAGTATTAGGCAAAAGCAGCTTTGTGAGTGAACTGCTCATCACTTTGGCCTACCCGGGTTACAAAAGGATTCCCTTTCAGATGTCTCCTTCCTTCTCGGGGTTATCGGTTGTTCAACGGCGAGATCACATTCAGTCAATGCTATGAGTAATCTGGAGGTGTCACCGTGCAGCATCGGGTGGAGGTCACAGCAGCCACAGGGCTCGAGGCATCGTGGCTGTCCAGGCTGGCCCGGTCCCTGGGTGGTGGCAGTAACAGCAGCAAGGAGAAGGCTCCTTTCAAAGGCAGCGCCACACGAACACACTGCAGGGGAGGGAAGTGAGGGAGGGGTTAGCTCGCAGCACCGAGAGAGGCTGTGTTAAATACAACGTTATGGGTCCATAATGTCTGTAAATACGTAAATGGCTCCAACTGTGGGTTTGCCAGCCAGCTGCCAGGTACAGCAGCGTGGAGCCCGGAATGATCTGCATGTGCCTCCCTTTCTCAGGAGAGTTACAGCATCGCACCCGGCTCCTGCCCATGCGTTCCGTGCAGGCCTGGAAGCGCTGTTGTTTGTTTTACTCTGTACTTACACTCTGAAACAAGAAATCCCCTCCATAACCACCGGCCAAAGCAGGGCAGCTGATGAGCTTTTCTGAGCTTATGTAACTTGTGTCCTGCAGGGTGAGAGCTGAGGTGAATGCAGCCTTTGTTCCCATGCAGCTGCTTTGTGACCGGACAGAGCTTCCTGCTCCCACTGCACAGCCCCTTTCCCAAAGCAAAACACTTCCTTCTCCTCCCCTTCCCCCTTTCCTCCCCCCAACCCCCAAAGTAGTGGAAAATGTATGGGGGTGAGGGGGGGAGGAAAGTCACCAGCGTGACTGCAGGAACGAGGGTGGATGCGTGGATGTGGGAGAACTCACGCAGTGAGGGTTAAATGACTGCAGCATTAGACCAGTGTCTGTTGCAGGCTTCCTGGTGTCAGCCTGGTGTCAGCAAACGTTCATCAGCATTTAGGGTTCTGCTGCTGGAAAGCAGCAAAGTCAATCCTGCAGTCCCTGGCTGGTGTTTTCCTGCTGAGGAAGCAGGTATAAAAACCTGCTGCTTGAACGCAGCTCCCTGGTACTTGCTGCTGTCGGGATTTGTGCCTTTTCGTTTCCTACCTGGTTGGTTTTCAGTGAGAAAAAGCACTGTTCTGAAAAACCCAGCACTTTTTCTAGCTCTGTTCGTGCTGTTTGAAAGTCTCTCACGGGCTGTGTTTAACCATGTTTGGTTTTTATTCCTCACCCTTCTGCTCCCTGTTTTGCTCGGCAGTTGTGTCCTCTGAGCGGTACTGGGAGCTCAAATAAAACATGTGGGGAGTGAGAGCGGAGGGGAACCTGGCTGCAGTCACACGTGTGGCTGTGGCTGTGTGTGTGCCTTTACTGGCCTTTTCTTTGGAGGAGAAGGAAAAGCCCACCTCAGACTTCGGGCACCTCCTGCTGTTTCAAATGTCTTTCTAAATCTGTCCATCCCTGGGTTTGGCCGGAATTCCTGCCCTTCCCTTTGCTGGGCAGGAGCTATTCAGTTATTTTTGTGTGACTGACACCCCACCAGCTGTCTTTGAGTGGTCTCAGTGTTCTTCAGGCACACGTGTGAGTCCTGTGCCAGCAGCTGGGGCTCCTTCTGCTACCTCTTGGTGCCCAAAGCCTCAGAGCTGGGTGCTGCCCAGTGCAGCACCAGCTCTGCTCTGCCTCTGCCCACAGGGAGGAGGCAAACCAAGAAGCTACAAGCAGATGCTGCTGAACACAGAAGCCCAAATGCGAGCTGTTTTACGCAGTAGCGATCACCTTGTGAGTGGTGCCAAGGTGGCAGGATTTGGGTGCAAGTGACCATGAAATACATTGATCCCGGAGTCAGAGAGTCAAGCTAAAGCTGCCACACATCAGCAGGCTGCGCTGATGGGCCGAGAGGCGTGTTCAGTGCACTGCTGTGGGTTTGGTGCTGAAGGGTACACACAACACCTTGGGTCATCTCCAGACCAGATCGGCCCTCACCTGCAGTCGTCTCCTCCCGTACTGATCACGTACTTGTCGTCATGGGAAAAGCGGATGTTGGTGACATGAGCAGAGTGCCCGAAATACCGCTTGTGCTTGGCCTGTGGGGAAGGACACGTTCAGGTTGGTTCAGCAGCGTGGCACTAGGGTGACGGAGCTGCCTCGTGGAGCCCAAACCGCAGCAGCACCAGCATTCTGAGCCCACAGTAACCCCAGCTCGGTGCTCAGTGCTGTGTGTGCCTCCCTCCCTGGCTGCTGGAGGGTGGCAGCTGCTCACCTGGGGACACCCAGCTCCCATGCTCCTGCAGCCATTGCTGCTTGAAGCTGGCCTGCTGGACCCCACATTTGGAGGCCTTAAAATCATAGACCCAGGAGCCTGAGCACGGGGAAGATCAAGCTGTTCAGGTTAGAGTGAAACATCCACTTACAAACTTTTCTGTGCATGGGAAATCAAACAGTTTCACCAGCCCAAAGTCGTCTCCTGTGACTATGTTTAGGCCAGCATGGGTCACACATGCACAGTTGACATCTGCTTTATCTGCGTTTCGCGGCCAAATTCCAATGACTTCGTCTCCAAGAATGCTGTTCCAAAAACAAGTTAAAAAAAGAGCATTAGACCATAAGGCTCACTCGCTGCTGCTCTGTTCCACAGCATGGAGAGGCAACACAGCCCAGGGATAAATAATTGCTGCCTTTTAGAACAGTCTTTTCCTTATAAATGATGGTGCTGAATGCAATCTCATCACGGAGACCATCACTAGAATACATCTTTGTGTGACTCACAAGATCACCTCTAAATCTAAACCCTCTCTGTCCATAAAGCCTGAGGTTTAGCTCCTGTGAACCTCTCTCATCGTTTATACAAGCAGCTACAGTCTCCTCCTTTCCTCAAGGACACACAGGGACCCTCCCACAGAGATTTTCGACAGCAGTGTTCTCTTAGCTGTCACTTACTGAATGAGGGGATGCTTGTTTGGGTGTAGAACACTTCCTAAAATACCTGTTCTTCCCTTAGATTAAGCTCTTTCACAATCATTCCTATTTACCTGCACATTTACTGTCAGATGTGTCGGACCCACTCCCACAATCTGCCAGGAGTCCTTAGAAACAAGGAATTTGGGGCAGATCCTTACGCTTGGTAGCAGAGCAGTGGGAGGAGGAGGATTCTCACTTACCTTCTCCTCAAACCGCCTCTATTACCACCCGCTCAGATCTCAGATCTGCCTTTGGCCTCTTCCACTTTGCACATGATTACAGTTTTGTAATCGTGTTGGGAGGGGCCCATATAAACCCATGTCAGTATTTTAATGATACCCACAACGCCTTCCTTCATAGGCAGCTCCTGTTCCCATGCTTCCCATGCTGCTTGTGTTTGTTGATGTGGGATAAGGTAGCACCAACACCAGCGTGCCAGGGAAAGCAAAGCTTGAAGTGGTGCAGAGCCCCATGAGGGCAACAAGCCCCTGTGGGTGTCTGACAGCCCCCAGCATGACTGCAGTAACAGTGACCACAGACACCAACCAGCTATAAAGGTGTGTAGAGAGGTGAGTGTGGAAGACAGAGCTCTGGGGGAGCGTCTGTGTGCTCTGGCAGGTCTGCCAAGCCCCGGGGACATTTCAAGCCTTTGGTTTACACAACCTGACCTTCGTTCTGCATTAGACCTGCCCCAACCAGGCAGAACACTGCTCTTAGTGCTTTACCTTGTCCATGTGGCCCATGTGATCTTCTCTATTAAAGCAGGATCTGTTATCTGCTTCCCTAGCGGCACCTCGTGCACTTGACGCTTATAGGCACCCGTTGATACCTGAGAGCAGGAAAGGAAAAAGCTGGTGACTTTGCCCTAAAGACATCGTTGTCTACATTTGTATCATTTCCAGCAGTAACAGTCTCAACAGGTGAAACTTCCTTTTCCCTAATTAGCTGTAATTCACCATATCCAGTATGAACTAATAACTATTATGGGATGATAACTGAGCAAGGTGTTCATACACATGCTGCATAGCTGGTGGGTTTCCCTTCAGTTATGGACTCTGGTTTATCTCAACCTGATTTTGGTAAATCACAGGAATTTCAGAAGGAAACCTCACCTATTAAATGTGTTATAATAGGCACCCCATCCTGGGGAGGAGGAGGGCTGTTTCTTTATTGGCATAGTCCACAATTTCTTTCTCTGTGTTGCACCCTTTCCCTTGAAGTGAGACAACACTTTGCTTTTAGCTCATTGATAATCTTCTAAGGAGCCTGGTTTTGACTGGGATAGAGTTATTTTTCTTCCCTGCTCATGGTAGCAGGCTAACCCTCAATATAAGGGAACTGAGCTATGTTGTTGCTATGGGCAGAGATGCAGAACCCAGGGGGAAGACCTGAGCATTTAGAAAGAGGACTATAGGGCCCTATGAACATTCTAAAGGCAACCCGAGTTATCTGGCCTACCTTGGGAGATTTAGAGGCACCTTGAAGTTCAGAGCAACTTTGGAAAGCTTCCCTTTGCCCTTTCTCACCTCTGTATTGTTATTGTGTTTGGTAGCAGGGAAGCCACACTAAATGCAACCAAACAAGACGTACCTGGATGTACCTGCTGTCTGCAGAGAAGTCCATCTGTATGACAAAGCTTGCAATGTCTTTGCAGTAGCCTATTCGGTTCAGGGTCGTACCTTGAGTGAGATCATAGAAATCCACAGTATGTTCTTGTGAACCCACTGCCAAAAACTTGTTATCGGGGCTGATCCTGGACAATAAAACATGGAATGGGGATAGAATTTACTGTTTCTGTGAAAGATTTTCTTTTGCTTCTCATGTTAATACGAGAGAGCAGACTTCTTCTACTGGAAAACAACAAAAACCTTCTGTAAGTAGCGAGACTGAATCCAAACCAAACCTTGATGCTCAAAAGATAAGTAGGATGGAGGATACCATATGTAGTTAACTGGTGTTAATGCATAAAGCACACAGCACGATGTGCAGAGTAACTCTGCTCCTCTGGGAGAAAGCAACAGGAACTACAATTTGAAAATCGTCTGTGATATTCATTCCCATATTCCCAGTTCCACAGCACACAAATTCCTTGCAATGTCCAAGTGGATATAACTGAATTAATCCCAGCAGTATGCAAGATATGGTATATGAGACACATAAACTTTACGTATATGTAAATACAAGCTTTAGGTATATATCAAGCCACTAGTTGGCCCATAAATCCATTTCATGCTGTCACACGACAAATACGGAGTTATAGAGAATCTGGACATTGGCTTGGATTTCGACGGCCCTTTTCTTGAGTCAGGGCTGTGCGTTTAGAGCACTTGAGCTGCAATTCTGACCTACCTGATATCCTGAATGGCAGATTTCCTGTCTCGCTTCTTGCCCCAGACCTTAAGGCTGTTCACAAGTAAGACCACGAACTCTCCGTTCTTCATGCCAATGGCAACCATGTCCCCATCGGGGCTGTACGCGGCGCAGCGCGCGGGGTGGCCCAGGTTCACTTTGTTCAGCAGTTTCTGTGTTAACACAAGCAAGAGGCTCAAACCTGCCCCGGGAGAACTCCCAGAGAAGGGAAAGCTTCCAAACACAGGGGATGGAAGCCCCTGATTGAAACCAAATGGGTTGGAGTTTCCTCTAAATATAAACCTGAAATTTCACATCAAAAATCACATCCTACCAGGCATATGTCACAGAGCAGACTTCAGCGGTGAGATGTAACTAGATGGGAGTTTCGGGTTTGCATCTTGTTGGGGGATGACTTCATGTTTTACACCAGAAGGGACATGATTTATCAGAAAAGGCAGAAAAATCAATTTCCCATTTTGTGTGAAAGTGATTTTGGCAGCTTCTGCAGCTGCTGATCAGGGCAGGGTTTCCATTTGATTTGCTGTGTGAGAACAGCCTACAACAGTCCTGCGTTTTTCACCTATCCGACTGTATTTGTGATCTATTCATTTTCCCTATTAAAAACGATCCCTGTTGGCTCAGGTAACTGCATTTTGAAAAGGTTTGTGTAGGCGCCCACAGGCAGAAACCTTTTCATTAGTTTTTAAAATGTTCAATTGATTTGTTGTATTTAGAAATGATTGTTGGTATGAAATTTGACTTGGCAAAAAAAAACAACCTGGACTACACCACTGCATCCAACCTGGCCTTCAACACTGCCAGGAGTGGGGCAGCCACAGCTTCTGTGGGCACCCTGTGCCAGCGCCTCACCACCCTCTCAGTGAACAGCTTCTTTATCTCCAATCTAAACTTCCCCTGTTTCAGTTTGAACCCGTTACCCCTTGTCCTGTCACTACAGTCCCTGATGAAGAGTCGCTTCCCAGCATCCTTGTAGCCCCCTTCAGATACTGGAAGGAAGGGAAGAACGTGACTGGTTCTAAAGAAAGTCTCTAAGGAGGAGGGAGCCATGTGGCCAGCAAGGCAGGCTTAGTGTCAGGGTCTGTGTATTAGTGACAGGACAATCTGTGTCAGCCGGTCTCTAGGCATGGAGTTAAAACCCTTCCTTAATCCATGCCAGCCTGTGCTTTCGGATCAAAATAGGCCATGCACAGCAAGACACTCCATCAGCATGAGGGCGTTTAAACTTGTGGCCAGAGAAGCTGCGGCTGCCCCATCCCTGGCAGTGTTCAAGGCCAGGTTGGACACAGGGGCTTGGAGCAAGCTGCTCTAGTGGAAGGTGTCCCTGCCCATGGCAGGGGTTGGAGGTGGAGGAGCTTTAAGGTCCCTTCCAATAGAAACCATTCTGGGATTCCGGGATTCTATGTAACTGTGTTTCTCTGCAGACTGCTTGCAGTTGGAAGGAGCAGCAATGCTACCTCAGCAAGGACTCACCCTTCCACACCACCATGGAGCAGGGAATAAAAAGAACCACACTAAACCGGGGAAACCCACTGCTCTCCCTCCGTGGCTGTGCAAAGGTGCATACGTACAGCGGGAAATCCACATGGTTGTATACAATGATCATATTTTATCATATACCTTTAAATTCAGTAATACTCACTTTGTCAGACAGGTCCCAGATTCTTGCTGTTCCATCATTACTGGCAGAGATAAATATGTCTTTTGAGGGGTGAGTTGCTAAGCCCCAGATTTCCCCTTCCATGTGACAGTCGATCAACAAGTTTGAAGCCGCATTTTTTTCCCCTACTTCAAGGATTTCTCCATCTTTTGTTCCCACTAAAATTTTCCCCTGTTTGTAGGTGAAAAGAAGAATAAGAGACAGGTTATCAGTGTACGAGACAGAATAGATCCATAGCAGTGAATACCAATGTATTGCAGAAACACTTGTGATAACTCATCCTGATTTATACTGCTTGTTCATGCAGCATCTTAAAAGCAGGAGATTAAACCACGGACACTTTCACATCTTGGCGTCTGCTGTCATTTTCTGGTGTTACTGGTGAGTGCTGTGGTGGATTTGCATCTTGCTAATAAGGATTTTAATTCAGAGCAGAGCGTTTAGATACAAAGTGGCGAAGGGTGATTCTCATACATTTGAGGTAACAGTATAATGTTGGGCAATAACAATAGGGGTTTAGGCTCAGTTAGACCATTGAAGAACACCTTGCACCTACTCTAGCCACTCTGTCATCGTTTAAACTGTAAATACACGGAAAAAGCATCAACAGATAGAGTTTGAAATTGGTCAATGGCTACTTGATCAGAAATGTAGAACATTCCTCAATGGTGGCGTTATCAAAGAGCATGTCTAATTCCTGAGACTTGATTTATGAAGACAGAGACCATTTCATGTGGTGTTAGGCTGGACAGATACCCGTCATACAAAGTAACACTCCGGCATCATCACACACTCCTTTCACAACATTAACAAGTGCTATTTAAACATGTGCAAAAGTGACTTTAGCATGTAAATTACTTACTTATTTCTGTTTTCCACTTTACCAAAACTTAAAGGCAACCGGTAATTCTCAGCATCAACTTGTTCTATTTGTGACTTTAGCTAAAAAACAAAGCTGGGATCCTTTCTGTCCAAGTGAAGCTCCTAAGCTGTGCCCGTGTTTCATGGGAAGCAAACCTTGTAAGGTAGGCATCTAAGTTCCTTTTGTCATTTGAAAAGTAAGGTGGGACACTGGAGTCCTGCCCTGGTGAAATACGTCCATACGCTTCCTTGATGACTGTAGAGGAACGGCACGCCCCAAATGCCAGAAGCGTAATCCTCATGCAGCTTAAAGCCCTTCCTGAGCTCAGAAAGTCATGTAAGGACACATCACAGGGTAGGCAGGCAAAGCCCCCTCACATAATGCCACAAAAGTCTTCCCTTCTGTGTCTCCCATCAACCTCCACCAAGAACAACATGCAGGGGTGCTGCTCACTCACTTTGCCTCTGCAGACGGAGCGCACACACTCGATGAGCTGGCCTGTCTCAAGCTGGAAAGCTCGGCACCGCTTCATCTCCTGGTCCCACAGCTTTACAGCTCCCCCTTCTTTAGTGCTGAAAAGAAGGGTGCTGTGTTACCCACGTCTCCCTCTGCACAGGCTACAACAAAGCCCATATGTAAATCCCACCCATATTTTTCTGATTGAAAAATAAGACATACATTGAATCACCTGCTACTGTATCTACAGGGGCTGGAGCACCTCCCGTACAAAGACAGGCTGAGAACACTGGGGCTGTTCAGCCTGGAGAAGAGACACTGCGTGGAGACCTCAGAGCAGCTTCTAATGTCTGAAGGGGGCTGCAAGGATGAGGAGAGGGACTCTACATCAGGGACTATAGTGATAGGACAACAGGTGATGGGTTCAAACTGAAGGGAGATTTAGGTTGGAGATATGGCAGAAGCTCTTCCCTGTGAGGGTGCTGAGGCACTGGCACAGGGTGCCCAGAGAAGCTGTGGCTGCCCCATCCCTGGCAGTGCTCAAGGCCAGGTTGGACACGGGCTTGGAGCAACCTGCTCTAGTGGAAGGTGTCCCTGCCCGTGGCAGGGGCTGGAACCGAATGAGCTTTAAGGTCCCTTCCAACCAAACCATTCCATGATTCTATGACTCTATAAAGACACCTCACTATTGTGTAATGGAAAGTAAATAATGTAAATGCCATCACACTTGATGTTTTGAACAGAATCTACTTTGTAAAAACCAAACTGTTCTCTTGTCACTTAATCTCAAATCTCTGTTGCCAAGACAAGCCTGGCAAATTTGTTACTTCAAGTAAATGAAAGAATTTACTCATCAGCACCTCCTCTGGGAGAGGTTGTCTGTAATTTGCCAGAATTAAAAAATAAAGGAAAACCCACTTCTACCAGGCTGGCAGGAGCTTATGCAGGTGTTCCTATCAATTGCTAGTTTGAGGTTCAGTACATCCTTTGAACATAATATGCATTACTGTGACCCTTGAGTATCCTACTTATTAGTCCTTTACTAACTAAGATACCTCTGCACATTACATCAAGTTTAGATAGAAGCTGCCACAGTAGAGATGCCCTTTATCTCTGGGAAGCATTATGCATGCCTAGAGTATTGGATAAATTAAAAACAAAATGAGAGAGAGAAAAGCAGTGCACTGTAGGAAGGTTTTGTATCTTACGGTCTCTCCTTCCCTCCTGTAACAATGAGTCCATCTCGAAGGGTCGTGTACATTGTGAACACTGGCCCTGTGTGAGCTTTTGCCACAAGCCTGACCAGAAAATGGTCCTTCCACACGTAGACATCTCCATTTATGGCACCAGTAAATGTAAGGTTATTCTGCAACAAAAAGCAACAATCTCTGATACAATAAACACCTCAGCAGTTTTGTTCAGCTTCAGTTAAAACTCTTTTAGCTACTGAATTTCCTGAGAAAACTCAGCTATGTAATGACTGTAAGAACTAAAACCATCTGCATTGAGAGAATGAGTTTAATGGCTGCACTCTAAGGGTGTTTCTTTGGGATGTTATAAACCATGTGTGTGGAACACGTTCACCTCATGCATCTATCTCGATCTTTCAGATGCATGTGATTCTTTTGCTGTGCACATGCTGTGCCATGCAGGTTACCACTGCTGAATTCTAAGTGATGCTGCTTTCTTCTTGGAGTATGTGTCAGGGAGAATCCCAGTACAGGTGACTGGCAAGCAGGATCTTCCAGATGTTGAAAATGAAGTGTATAAACTTAACTGCAGAACTAACTCAACCTGGTACCTGCTTTATGCACCACAGCAATGGTGTAATTCCTCATAAAAGGAAGCCAGTGAGATTCAATCACACATACTTGAGGAAGAAAAAAGCACCCTGGAAGAATGACATATTCTGATCAAGTTGAGTTCATCTGCTGGTTTTGAAAAGTACAGAGAAGCAATTTGTTTGTTCTGACATTACATTCTGCTTCTTATTTCAAATCGCTTTTGCGGTCTTTAGTGTCCATTACATTACTCCTATTTTGTACTGGAATAATTCCACTGAAGAGAAATAAATGTTTGGTATTAAGCATTTTTTGACAACACACTCACTTGTTTGGGCATAAAGATGAGGATTTGGGAGGCTAATTTTATAGTTCTGCATTTCACATATTAGCACTATTGTCCAGGGTGGGTAATTAAGAGTAAGGGTGAATTGGTGATTTGTGTAATTTACACCCAACCTGTGCAAAGGTAATTTCTGCAGGGTTTCTGGATGAAGCAGAAGCTATTTCAGACCTTAGTTAGGCTCATGGTAATGCTGCTTTTAAACTGTTAATATGTCCTGTTCTCACTAATGATGAAATCTAAAGCACAGTGCAAGGTTCCCTAATGATCATACTGGAGAGCAGAATATACTGGCACCATTAGTGGGATCACTGGCATATGTTGTACAAATACTGTTAGCAGAAAAAAAGGAGCCTACCCACAAAATAACATCACGTTCTTCTGAGGTAGCTAGTGAGGCACTACATAACTGGCAAAGTAAAACCAGAAAAGCCATGGCAGCTGATGCTGCAGGTGAGCACAGCCATTAATAAAAACCATTCACTGGCAGAGAAACCAGACCCTGCTTAGAAAACTTCCATGAGGATGCAAAGGTGTACCGGTTTGAAATGTAAAGTTTAACTAAGAAGCAAGAGCTCGATGGTCTCACACTGTGTGGGCTGTACAAGATTTCAACTAAGCAAACTGACACTTGCAGCTTTAATAACAATGTGTGATAAAAGTACGTAGCAAGTCACTTGAACTCACTGCTCCGAAGGCCACAGAAAGCATGGTTTGCATTTTGGCATCTTCCATGGAACCAATGACTCCTTTCTTATAAAGCAAAGCACTGCCAGCTAACGTCCAGAACTTCATGTGTTTTACCCCAACAGACACAAACTGAGTGTCTGAGTCTGGGCGGAACTCCACCACGAATATCCTCTCCAGGTGTCCTCCCCTGCTGGCAACTTTAGCCCCTGTTTTAATTAAAGGATAAAAATGAAGTTAAATTTACCTGCAAAGTTAAGCTCTGGTATGACTTTATAACATCAATTGACCTGGGACTGAACTAGAGAACTGTGTCCCAGATGCTGAAAGCTAAGCAAACCCCCACATGGTGCATCAAAGATCTTAATTCATGCAACATGTAAGGTCCCTGGATGTGATGATAGTTTTAGGAAGCTCAGATTTAGGTCTTCACAGCACGGTTTGTCACCTTCATCAGTGAAATAACACCACAGAAATTTTGAATACCATCAATGAGTTGCCCTCTGGTGAAACGCACGGGGCGCAGCTGGGACACTTTCCCTCTCCTCTTCCCCATTTCCAAAGATGCTAATTCCTTTTTGGAATTCCCAAGGCCTATCTACAGCGTAAAGTTTCAAGTTTAAGTATTTTAGGAAGAAGAAAATAATTTCCTTAATTTCACAGAATTTTATATTAAACAACATTATTCCTTAACTTACTTTTATTTATAGTAGAAATTTAAAACTGATTTTCATGTTTGCATTATCTGTCACTTTGCCATCTCCTTTAACTGGTTTTGTGACTTAAGGAGCTGCGACACTCAGAGTAATCTGTTCTCTGGAATACCCATCTATTCCAAAGTCTTGAAAGGAAAAACAAACAACTATACACAGTTCTGTCAGGCCGAAGGAAGATGATTCTTCCAGAGTTACCTTCTTGCCACCTCCACACTGTGATGGTGTGCTCTGGATCAACTCCCACAGAAACCAGAAGTTTGCCAGTTGCACTGAAGTTCACATAGTTGACCCCTTTGGTATGGAAGCAACGCAGCATTGAAATCGTTTGCTTGCTCATAGCATCCCATATATGAATTGTGGGAGTTGTACCTACATGCAAAAAAGATGTGTTCAAAGAGAATTAATTCAGCATTTGGAAAGCTTCAGTGCAAAAGAGGCATTGTTTAACAACATTTAGCCTAAACAGACACTTGGAAGTTGGGGGGGGTTTGTTTTAAGGTTAACACTACCCAAACCAAAAAATAATCATAATAGCTTGCAAAACACGGGGGGAATCATTGGATTTCATGAAGTAAGACAAGTTCTGAAAGAACAACAAAACACTCATGAAGAGTCTCATGCAAAAGAAACTGTGGATGTTTCATTTGTATCCGCGGTTCACACAGATACAACGAGGAAAGATGAGACTTTAACAGAACTCTGCTGGACTAAAATCCACAAACAAATCCGCCTTACCTGGGAATTCTGTCATATCACCTGCATTGTGAGAGCAATGGCAAATGAGGAAGCACCAAGGGAAAACAATAGGTGAAGTAAGTCATGTTTCTAATGCTGAAGTGCCAGCATCAGCACCAGAAGGAAAAACAAAATTAAAAGTTTGAAAATGGATATGGATTAAATCAACAAAGCAGATAAGCAGGAATATTGTTGAACTTCTTTGGGTATATTGGGTTTTATACACAAATATCGCAACAATATTTAGTACTTTGAGTTTTAAAAGAAATGCTAAAGACATGCAGCTTTTACAAACTATTACATTATAAAGTGGAATGAATCTGTGGTCATACAGAAACTCAACCACAATCAGAAGCACTGATTTCATGGGCTCTTACTGACGGACTAAAAAGGGGGCTGTTACAGTCAGTTTTTAACCCAGTATTTTGAGCAGAAGCTCTGACAAGACACAGACTTTTGTGTTCACTCAACATCCAGATTGAAGTGACAGCCCTGGGTGCAGGTGGCAAAGCTGCTTTGTCAAGGTGCCATTTTCCTGCCCCCTGTGAAGTTGCTCACTACAGGAGTTACAGACTCAGGTCTCCTTTTGTGATGAGATGAATTCAAATGACACCATTCTTTCTCATGCAGTTAGTTATATTAAGCAGGTTTAAGTGAAAGGCAACCGATGCTTTGGAAGGCTTCTGACAAATATCCTGCATTTCCCATGCAATGTTTACTCCTGCAAAAGCCACTACGGAATGTAAGGAGACTCTTTGTGTAAATACTAAACATATAAATACATAGGGTCTCACAACTGCCCCTTACATGGGCCATAACTTCTGCTGAGATTCCACTCTTTTTCTTTCCTTTTCTGTGTAGCTTCTGTACTTTGGCATAGGAAATTTTGACTGTTTTATTGTCACTGCTAAGCATTTTACTGCTAAACACTGCCTTGGATTCAGGAAGGAATGGGAATTCGATAAATCACATGACTACAGATTAGCAAGATGATTTAGTGCAGTTTATCAAGGTTTGCTTTCTGAAATATGATTATGCTACAATGAACTCTAAAATCCAGTCACTCACAATCACAGATGAAATTGAAATCATAGGAAAATCCTGAAGCTTGATTATGTCTTTAGAAATCAAAGAAAAAGATTGAGGGCAGTAGCAATGGCATGTCCTGGTAAAACTCCAACACAGAAAAGCCCAAAATAAATCAGTGCCCCTGATGATTTGTGAGTAAAACATTACTATATGGAGAGTCACCTACCGATCTGGCTGGTGGCCACAATGTTTTTATACTTTGGGTGCTGATTCACAGTTAGGCAGAGGATGTCATCAGTATGCTCCAGGTAGAAACTCTGACTACCTAGTAAAATTCCAACATGGTTTTAATCACAACAGTATTGAAGGAAAAGCCACCACTGAAGAATACTCGGCCGGTTGCTGTACTCATACTGTGCTTTCCAAGGATGGATGAGGATGGAACTACCTCAGCAGCTGCTCTGCTCTCTCTCCCGGGCAACATTAGCAAATGCACTATGAACATAACCATTAGCACATGTATATATATAGAAAACCAATATTTGGTAAAGCAGCTATGTTCAGGGAACCAGGAATCAGCGCAAGAATCATCCTGTAGCAACCTGTAGCTGCAAGGAAAAGCCAAATTGGCAAGTGCAGGGTCCCAGTTCCCCAGTAAATCAAAGCGAAGTGGAGTCTTTCCAGTCTCTCTGAGTAAATCAAAGCCCTGTGGAGTCTGAGCTTTGCACTATCCTCCCATGGGCAAGGGCCCAAATAGAGCAGATGGGACTGAGCTTACCAGCTCTGTGGGTCAGAGGCCATGCTAGGACCAGAGTCCTTAAAGGTCATCAGATGTGACAGCTTTTCTGCCTCTGCCCCTGCTCCTTCTGAAGGCAGCAGGCTTTCAATCAGAAACATTTTACTTGTAAAGCATTTTTCATCTCAAAGTGTTGTTTCAAGTTGAATTACCAGTAGAAAGATTTTGGACTATGCCTGCTGCAGCTGTGTGGAAAATAATATCAGCACCATCATTAAGGTAATGGAGGTTGTTGCGACAGTCGAATCCTCTGTATCCAAAAACATGGTCTAAAGCCAGCTCCTGGTCAAGTAAAACAAAAAGAAAGAGGAAGAATGAAATGAAAGAAAGAACAAGAGATCCCAGAGTTTGGCCCACATAAGCACAGTTCTAAAGTAATCATACGAGCTACAAATACCTTGTAGAGGTGATATAATTAAACTATAGTTTATCAGTTAACCCTGTTCTTTTACTCATTTATTGGGGCGTGACATTCTCACAGACTATATGCGATGCTTCAATGGTCAACTAAGGCACTGCATTTATATTACTATTTCTCTAATAATTCATCTGGCTGCTGTAAATTTCCCTTCAGAATATATACAACTTACAAAACAGATCCGAATCTGTTAATCTTCCCATCACAGTTTGATATCTATATAGGACATCAGATCTTTGCAAGTGTTTTTAATTCTACTTGAAGAGTCTTCAAAAATCATTCTCTCAAACTACCAAGTTTTAACAGACCAAATTCTGACCTTAAAGTCCTTATAAGAAGCAAAGGCTATAAGTAACTTTACAATTAACACGTTAATCGGAGGTGTAATTTCAGCATACAATAAGCAACTGCTGAGGAAACTTCCTCCGGAAAAACAGTGGTGGTTAATGGGTAGTTGTTAAAGCTGCTTTTGTAGCCCAGAAGACAAGAGTTAATGAACATGTCCCAGACACAATCACAGCTTACTTGGCATAATTCAAACGATAGGGGCAGCCCAAGCGAGTTTTGTGAACGGCCCACATAGAGCACAGAATATTCCTTGTTCAGCGTATTGTGAGGGAATTCAAAAAGGCTGTTTGGGGGAAAAGATGTGTTCCAAAGTAAACAAGCAAACTTCATCCTGCAAAGCCCTCCATGTGATTTTTGATGTGTGAACATGCAGCTTCTACTGCATTTCCCATGGGATTATGTAGTGAGTACAGGCTCTGCTGTGGATGCACATGTACTCTGGGTCTACCTGCCTTCAAATTGAGAGACAGATGGTGGGTTTGGAGAGCTTCCTATTGCAGGCAAGCTTTAACACCCTGAATCTGAGGCTCTTCCTGACAGAGGTTGGTGTCTATCACATCTCCTGGTGTTTGAAAGCACTTCCTAGAAATCTCTTTCTCTTCTCTTTGACCTATCCATGACTTCAGCTGCCCTCAAAACAGAGATGAATTGCCCCCAGCACTTCTAAAGCAAATGCAAAAGTATAAAGCCTGACCTCAACCAGTTTCTTTTTTTTGTTGATATTGTTCTTTTGCAGTTTCTCGGGTTGAGGAGCAGCTCTGCTAACTGGTGGCCTGAAACAAACAGGTACAAAATGGGACAATCAATATGCTTGAAAGCAAAATAAAACCTCCAAAACCACAGCATGTGTTCGGTATGGCAACAAGAAATGGCCAACTGTAACTCTATCAGCTTAATGCCTAAGGTTTTTTAGAGTTGACCAACAAACTGAATACAATCATATGCATGTTGATGGAAAGAGCAGAAATAACACTGATTTTGTGGATGAGTGGCAGAACACCTTATGCCATTTCCTAAAAACTCCATGACTTAAATCCATGGGGAATTCCTTGAATACTAAAGGATAGTAAATTATTGCTTTCAGAAATGAGCTAAAAGATTTTCTACAGCTGGCACTTGACCTTTCCCCAACCTTGCTGCTTCTGAGAAACCCCATCATGAAACCTTGACTTGACTTCATGAAAACCTTCTCCAAAATCATATTAAAGATGAAATGATTAGATTTTGAACTGCACAAGTTATTCATCCGTGTGAAGTTAGCAGGGACTGAGGCCAGCAAAGCACTTTTATATAATCACAGTTGCTAGAAGTAGCTAAAAAGACAAATGTGGGACACTGAAACAAAATCTGAGCTGTGCAAATGGTCTTTAAAGACTGACAACCTGTGCTGCTACTATTTATCCTTCTGAGAAAGAAAGAAGAGGCACAGACCCAAGAGGGGAAGCAGGAGCTCAGCCTCTGGAAGTTCATGACCTTACAAAATCAAAGGCCTGCTCCACTGTAGATGAGCACTGTGTTAATTTGAGCATAATGATTCTCCCTTTCTGTTAACAGAAGTTCATGAGGGCTAATTCTAACCCTGTCCAAAGCAGAACAGAGCCATAAGGGTTGCACTGGATGACTGGAGAAATTAGCCCACAGAAATCTGGCCCACATCCTTCATCATGGTTGATCATGTTTCACTTAGAAAAGGTCTTGGGTAGAAGTGATGATGAGAAGAGAATAAAACCAGATATTACGGTTAAATGCTTCTCCAAAACATCACTTGATGGCTGCTGTTAATAACACAAACCTCACCTCACAACATGCCTTTAAACTTCAATTGCAGGTTCTGGAGACAGGGTTAAACAACAGTGGGGTTCTATAAGTGAAAAGCCCTCAATTTATTTAATAAACATTCCAATTGGGAAAGAATTTCCACAGTTTAAGATTTTCAAAAGATGTGAACGCAATCTCCATTATAAATGCTGTGAAAATTACATTGTTCTTGTCCTTAGGCTTTTACTCCCATTAATTCTCATTTGTGCAAAAAGTAATTGCAGAAGAATGAAATTCCTTTTACTTAAAGGGAGCTGCTTCTTCTGGAATCGTATTTTTTTAGCGAAGGTATTAAAGGCAACAAGTGACAAAACGCACATTTAGAGCACTTACTGCTACACAGCTAGAATACTTATTGCAGGAGTAAGCAGCGTGAAAATCGTAGCAGCCTGAAAATCTGAGCTCTCAATAAGACAGAACAAAGCTGGAGGTGAACAAACTAACCCACTTCTCAAGCAAACAAACAAACTCACTAACTACTAGCAAAGTACATTAGCAGGTGATCTTGTGACATTAAAGAGTGAAAGAGTTACCTTGATCCCCTTGTAAGCAGCAAATAAAGCCAAGTAAGAAACTTAATACAGTTTAGGTGTACTTCTGATCACTTTACTCATGCACAAGCACTTTTAGAGTCCGTCAGTCATTCCTTTGTGGCACAAACCATGCTGTTCAAGCATGCCAGTAAGAACTAAAACAGAAATTAAAGAGTGCACCAGTCCACAAATTCAGAAACACCATCCCTGGGTATGCTCTGAACTAAACATCCTATGGGATGGAGGAAAAAAGGAAGCTACATCCATGCTTACTGCACACTTTCTACTGCAGGAGGATGTGATTCCATGTGTCTATTTGCAGGTTCCTGACAGGGATGGAAATTGGTAGGCACTTAACAGCCTCCTAAGCACAGTTGAGAACGTCACACAATGGATGCTTGTTTTCTCTCCCAGCCTCTCCTAGTTCAGCCTGTGATTTCGCCTCCTCATTGTTCCTTGGGAGGCCAACTTGCTCATGGGGACAGCTTGTACTTTTTTGTTCAGAGGGAAACAAGCACCTTTTTTTTCTCTGAAAGTGGTCAATAAAATCACATTACGTAAGTGGTGGTGGTGGCAACTGGACCGAATAGCAGTGCAGTCACCAGAGAAGGGGGGAGGAAACTCTGACAAAACTTAAGGCTCTTACAAAATCAAATCATGATTTCATTGCAGCCCAGGTTTACCAGGGCCTTGCTCATGAAAGTAATAAATCATTTGCTTGTATGCTACCTGCTCTTTTTTCTGTTTTAGTGGAACTTTAAAACAGATCATTTGTACATTTCTTTACATTTCTTAACCCCCAAGATTTAACATCCGTTAAAGTTTATGACAAGAGCAAGGCAAGATTCTTTATGAAAATAAGAGAACATTACACAGTGACATGCTTGATCATCACTACCGTAAGCATGAGATTTCATTTGGAAGCATACACATACACACATATACTTTGCTATATACGTTTTCACAGTACACACCGACACCATGTTGTGTGCAGTCATATATACATATACACGTATATATATACACATGTATACATTCACTGCCTTATTATGTTAATAAAACAGATGTAAAGCAACACCCAATATTTAACATTTTAAGAAGTCATTTCATTTTTAACAAGTCTGGGACTGCATCTACTTGATTTTGATTTTGATACAGAAGATGGCAGTGTCAAGACAAGAAACTGGCACTGTAGCAAATGACATGTATTTCCCCCTTTTGACCAATGCAATCTGCATTCTACATGGACAGCAATCTGTGCTTTCTCTGTGTTAGTACTTACTTGACAATTCCCTGCCTCCAAAGGAAAGCAAGTTAAAACATAATACAAGCATTAACGGTTTCTTTCCAGTCATTTAAAATAAATGCGCTTATATTACGTTATGGGGTGAATGAGTTCCAGGAAAGGTAAGACATAGTCAAGACATTAAAGGGCTTTCAGTTCTTTAGATACTGTGAATACAGCAAATAAAATTCCTGTTACTAATGATTATCTTGACAATACGCTGCCACAAGTATGCAGGGGTATAAATCAGTGAACTACTCCAGAGTTACACTGACAAACCTCACCCACTGTCTTCACAGAGAAGGGTGAAAGAGACACCTCACACCTAAACAGAAGGTGATCCGAAATGACCAGGAATCATGAGTAGGAAGAGAAGCCTAAATCATGGGTAAGGTGAAGGGGCAGCACCAGGACAGAGAATAACAGGCAGACATAGCGAGAGCTGGGCATGGAGGAAGAGGGAATGAAGGTATGGAAGAGTGGAGCAGCTTGAGGGAGAAAAGAGATGTGATCTTAGGAAACAGGGACAAAGCATGGGGAGGTAAAAAAGTCAGATTTATTTAGACAGAAAATAAAGGGGAGAAAGCAGACCAAAATTGTTATGATAAATGCTATGGGACAGGGATAACCAGCTCACGCTTTTAGAGCACATGGTATAACTGCTCTCCGGTGACAGACACTGTCTGCATCAGTAATCAACTGGCAAGAACACAAATACTCTGTTCGGAGGCCAGTGGGAAACAGAATGGGATCTTCAGAGACAGCACTGCATGAAAGGGACAGTGAGGCTTGGGGCAGGGACAGATGGACTCTGACAAGGTGATGGGCTGGGATCAGCAGAAATGGGTAGAGAAGAAGCTGATGACAGGGAAACTAAGGTGTGAATTTAAATGGCAGCTACCTGGAGAGGGAACAGATCTGGATGCTACACAAAACTGAGCAGGACTGCTCCCAGGAAGAGAAAGCAAGGTGCAAAGAGAGGGAAGAGGACCCACTACCGTAGGTTTGTTTGGGCAACAGAACAAACCCCCAAGATTTATATACATATATACCGTTCATCTGTGGAAATGCAAAATCAGCTTTTCAAAGTACATTTCTCCTAGCAGTGCTGATGGAGTGCCCTAAAACTGCTGCAAAACTGGAGCTGTAAGAGGGGATTAAAGGATCTTGTGAATTTTAAACCCTTGGATTTTCCCATCCCAACATAGACAGGAGTTAAACAGACACCTTTTCCTGGTGTTACTTTTCCATCACATTTTGTGGATAATACAAGACAACCAAAGAGAACAGTATCCAATATGGAAACACTCTGCTTTAATACAGTGGGTCAAAGCAAAGCTGACACAAAACTAGAGGGAAACATCAATTGTAATCCAAATTGTTTTTTAAGGGGGTAGCACTGAAAAAGCCTCAGCATGGGCACAAATACTGATGATTTCACATGTATGCTGATGCACTCTTTAAAATAACCTAAAAACCCAGGTGGTGTTGCAAAGCACATGGTGGGGCAGTCATGTTTTGTAGGGGAAGTTAAGGCATTACATTTGCATGTCATTCCAGTTCAGTTCCCACCTGTGAAACAAGCAGGGAAGCAGATTAGTGAGGAGGGTAATCACTTCCGAATGACATCTGAAGGCCCTTATTTTTTAACAAGTTTAGCATCTTGGAAAGCTGTTTATCTACACAACTGTTGCAAATGGGCTGGCCCTGTTGCACAGAGGACAACACACTGGGCGCAGGGCTATCTGGAGGTTCCCTCAGCAGCAACTGCCCAAAGCAGCTACAAGGTACATGCTGTAACCTGCTTTAGGCCAAAACTAACTTTCTGTCTTTGAGCTAAAAAGGTTTTGATCACCTCAGGTAACGAGACTGCAGGAGAATTCTTTCCATATACTACCAAGGCAGCAGAATCAGTCCGACTTCAGCGTGTTCTGGAAGGTTCCTCTCTTTCCTTAGGCTTCTCTCAGGGTTTGTGATCATGTTTGAGGGGAAGAGCCTTCCCCATCTTTTTATTCTTTCCATAATCTCTGACATGTTTTGAAGCTGCGCTTACTGGATAAGTAGAAATATTCCACCAACAGTATATGGAGAACTTTTTCCATATAGGTAAAAAGGGCTGGAGGTAAAACACAATAGGCAGATCCTTCCCCTCCATAAAAAAACATAGCCGAAACCCACACTTTCTCAATCCATCCTGGACTACAACCCTCGAAAGTAGTTGAATATTTCACCTCAAACTCAGGGCAGAGAGCACTCAAGTTCAGAGAGAGAAACGCTGGTGACACGTTGTGCCCTGGGACAGTATTGGCATCCCTCAATTCCATGACCCCAAAGGGAACAGACCTTTGGGCCAGCTTTGTGCTGACCCGTGGGAGATGCCAGGTTGACACTGAGTTCAGCAGGTTGGCAGGGACTGCAAATACACCACTCACAATGTGTTCAAGCCCTGGGGACAACTGTGATGAAACCAGCATGCTGCCAAATACACTTAGGATGCATTAACTTGACATGGTGCTGTTGAGAAAGTAAAAGGGAATATCCCAAAGGATGCTGCTCATTCTCAGATGGGAGGTTTCTGCTGGTATAAGCCCGATGTTGTTTTCTCCACCCCAGAGATGTGTTTTCCCAGATACATTTTGAACAGTTCCCTCCTACACATGAATACAAAGCAGATTCACATTCAAAGCTTTTACACTGCACCCACAGAAGTGTGCACGTAAAAATGCATGAGCAAATTTTGTAACCATATGTCTAATAGTTCAGTTTATGGTACAAAGGTCTGTACTCACCACTTGCGAGGCTACTTTGAAAGCCTGTTTAGCTCAGCTCATGTTGTTTTAAAGGAATAAAGAATCAAAAGGGTAATATTTCAAGAGAGAAGATCCAAGTTCTCAACCTTCTTTAACTTCTCCCCTTTATCAGAGCATATGATTACAAATGATGCATAGTAACACACTGGGGAACAGGCTCTGAGACTGACAGCTCGTGGAGAGTGCGACAAGCCAGTATGTTAAGAAACCAGAAATCTAGACAAACATGCTAATGCTGCTTTTTGTTTCTTAAACATTCAACCTGCTCCAAAGGGTTTTCCATCACCAGGTATATTACAAGAGTTTTCAGTTTATGTAGAGTCATGCAAATCAAACTAAATGGAAGCTGCAGACACAAGATATGTATTAGCAGTTAGTAGAATGCAAATGCAAACATATCTTTGCCTTTTGTATTAGTAACACAAATACAGTCTTCACACAAGCTTGTTTTACTTCTTATCATAGAAATTCTTTGCCAGTTAAACCAGTCCCAGTTCAGAAGTTAGCCCTTTGCTGAAGTAAAGCCCAACTCCTACATAACACACAGCAGAGCTTACAATTGTCCTGGATTGCCTGGGACAGCCCCACAAGTGACCAAGTGGTCCCATAGTGTGGGAGCACCGCTCCTGGAGCTCCCACACCATGAGACTGCTCCTGCTGCACCTCCCATGGGCACCCCACTTCTGAACCACAGAGGCAAAGAGGATGCCAAGCAGAGGAGCAGAATGGAAGAGAAAAGTAAGGGTGGATGGGGAGGGCAGGAGGACAGACATGGAGAGGGAGAAGAAATAGAACAAGAAGGTTGGGGAGAGGAGAGAGAAACAACAGTCGATTAATTACTTAACTGAATGCAGCAGATACACCCACGAGACATTTTAGAACTGTTCCTCAGCCTCATCTTTCCTGTTATTTTCCCATCCTATAGCTATAACTGCTGATGGAGACAGTAAATCTTGAGTCCCCCAAAAAATGCCACACCATGATTTATTTCAAGTGCTGCAAGTAAAATCCACCATGTAACTCCTCCATTAGTCCAAGATATTTGCAGGATCATCATTATTTTCATCATGTAAATAAACAAGACAGGAAAAGTACATTTAACAAAGGGCTTTCATTTTCTTTTCTAAGGAAAAACCTTACTATTATCCCCAAGTTTGCCATATATAAGTATTTTGCCCTTTATAATAATGAAATTCCTCTGCCCAGTTTGCTCAGGGGCCCAACGCTCTGGAGATCCAGAGAAAACCAGTGGAAAACAAGTTTCCGTTTCATATTGCTGGATTGTGCTGAGCACAGGGCATGTGCTGGGTAGTAACAGCAGCTGCTCAAAGTCACAGTTATCTTGTGTGTTATTACGTCAAATCTGTCCTTCTACTCTGTTTCCCATGATGGGGGAGAGAAGGGACAAGAATTGCTGGCTCCTCTCTTTTGACAGCAAAGTAAGTCTTTGTATGAACTGGGGGAGTCCTACCTAAACTGTTGACTCCTTTCCATAAGGGTGGTGGTTGTTGCAAAGCTTTCCCCTCACTCCTTGTACCAGCTCTCAAGCAGATACTTGCACATCTCAGTTCTCAAGATTAAACTCCTCCTGAATTGTACAATGATTTGTTACTTTTAGAGGGATAATGTGCTTTTTCAGAGTCACCACTCTGAATATTATGGAAGCAGATTCCTGCAAGCTTGTTCTAGCAAACACAAAAATTAAAGAGATGGAAATGCAGCTGTAATAGAGGAAAATAAACCAGCCATCTTGAACCAAAACTGCCTCCTAGGTGTCACATAGTACCTTTGAAGCGTATTTGTATTATCTGAGGGAAACAAGTTGTTCAGCACCAGTTCGCCTTCTCAATAGTACTATTTAAAGAAACATAGTGAGCTTAAAGTCCCTGTTCCCAAGAAGCAGCTCAGAGCAACAGCCCCTGCTATTCCTGCCTCTTGCTCGAGCTGGAGGCTGGAAGGCTGGTTTTCTCTCCTTTCTTTCCTTAATTTAAACCTCCTCTCTTTAATTCTGGTGTTCTACCCACTATGCCTATGAATAACTCACCATACCCAAGGATAACTCTCTGTATCTATGAATAACTCACTATCTTTCTTTTCTCAGACACACAATGGAAATACAATGTGGGGACAAATCTCAGATCCTCACTGTACTCTGCAGTGAAGCAGAGCAGCAGTTTTTTGGGTCTTGTGATGAACTCACTTCTACCTTAAAGGACCTTCCAGCTTGCAACATGGCTTTCAAAATGTAGACAGTGTGTTATCAGAGTATTCACAGTGTGCAAATCCCATCAAATGCACAATCTCTGGGGTCTTTATACAGACATATGGCATAATTACAAAGAGGAAACATTTGGGAGTTGAACATGGTCAGACAAACCTTTACTGGCTGCTTCATTACTTTGTATTCTCAGAAGAGATGGGATCTGGCACAGCTAAAGTTTGCCTCTTAATTCACATGTCTTACAAGAGAAGCCAGCTTTACCCTGAAACACTCCTAATTCAGAGTGTTGAGATTCGGCATAAATTGTGCACATATTGGTACAACTGTGGCCAAAAAACTGAAGTCATTGACTACTGCAGTAGCCAACACATCTTACTGCATCCAAAACCAATGACCTTTCACAGCTTCAGGCCCTATCCCAGCACAACACCCTCAGAAACTGCAGGTTTTCCTACATTTCACCCTGCAATTTCTGCTTATAATGGTTTGACTGTAAATTCTGGTAATTTATATTAACCTGATGAAGAAAGGGAAGCAAATTTATCTTTGCCTAACAAGTCATATATGAAAAGTATGGGATCTGTTGACAAATTTATCAGAGCAGCAAATTGCAAATCATAGAATCATAGAATAGTTAGTGTTGAAAGGACCTTAAGATCATCTAGTTCCAACTCCCCTGCTCTGTGGGGGACCCCCATGGGACAGAGGGGTTGGAACTACATGATCTTAAGGTCCTTTCCAAGTAGCTGTAATTGAAAGATATAAAAACGTACTGAATAGCTGTGACTTTTCAGGAGAAAAGATGGAAAGGCCAGTTACAAGGGATTACTTTTAAGCTATTTTAAAATGAAGTTCAAAACTGTTGATTACATAGAGGCAGTAAGAAGAAAAGAAGATATAGAGACTTAAAGCCTAGAACTTGTTATGGGATAGCTTATTCTTTCAAGATAGGCCACAGGAAGCTATTTTCATGCACAGTCATTATCAAGAGATTATTATGGAAGGCATTATTACTTGAGGCAACCTCACTGCAGAGGAGGTGTCTACCCATTTAAATAGGCCCACCACTATAAACAGAGTGGGTAGTGTGGAAACACTAGAAGAGCTTCCAGCTTCAGTGTTGCTTTGTGGCGTTGGGTAGCACAAAGCACATTTTCCCTGCATTAGGCATTATCAGTCAGTGTGACAAGCAGGAAGCCTGCTCTGCAGTACCACGGGTTTTGTGTAAAAGGCTGAAAACAGCAAACTACCTGCTCGTTGCCAGGATGCCTTCCTCCACAGCAGCACAGCAGGTGTGTTGCTGAATCAGCTCAATCAGCTTATGCATTGCAGGACTGAGGATGTGGACAGACTCATGTCTGTGGGCAGACAGATAGTCCTCAGAGAAGCTGGGTACTTGCTTGCATCAGAACAGATCCAGGGCCAGGTTTCAAGAAGGGAAGCTTTCTATGGACCCAAAGGGACTGTGGTGGTTTTCACTCCTGGACTGAAAATAGTGCTGGCAAACTGCAGAAGAGACTGATGCTTATGCTTGTATTGCTGGTAATTCACTAGTACAAAACCATTTTAAGCTCAGCTTAATTGGTCAATTAAACTAGCTCTACAGTTGCTTTTGCATCATCAAAGCAGAATAAAGCAGCTGGAAGGTACAAGGGTTTCTGGTGTAAAACATTTGGTGCACCATTGGCACTTGTCATTTCATGTGTAATAACAGTTTAGCACTATTAGCCCAAAATAAAAGAGTTTCACTTTTTTAATTCAATCTCAGAACATTACTAGATAATACCCTATGCCTTTTTAGAGAAAAACGGAGGAAGAAAGATATTATATGAGTAAATGAGGAAATGGAATGAGAAATCCTTAAAAGAAGGGGAAAAGAAACGTTTATGGTTCAGTATTCCATTGAAAAAAAAAAAAGACTAATCCTCCTATTGCATGTTTTTGCTAAAATGTGATGAAAATAAAGAGGTGCACCATTTTTCTTCTCATTTTTCACACCCAACTTCTGCTGTCCTATTCAAACGCTGAGTGAAAATGTTATGATTACTTTCTATCCATTCCTTGAGAGCTTTAAAAACATAAACAAATTCATTTTTCGAAGGTCTGCATGAAATCAGGGACTATTCCTCACTCCATTTTGCATCTTGCAAATCAGGACACCAAGGCAATTTAAAGCCAAAAATCTCAAAAGATGGCACTAGTTTTCCATAGTCAGGTAAGAGAACCTCAGACCTTCGTCTGTTCAATGTGTTACGTTTGTTCAACACACTGCTTAACTGATCTCCACTTGCAGCCATGAGTGTTCAGTTTTCCTGCAAATTCAGCTGTACTCCTCTGGAATTGCGGTGGGACACGGTGAGAGGCTGCCTGCAGAATACTCCGTTTGCTAACCACCACCCAGAGTCCTGTGACGGAAGCAAAACACAGCTCTCCACAGGCTCCAGAGCTCTCTTCTTGCCATCCCAGCCTCTTTCTCCACCCAGCACTCTCATCTTCTGCAGTACCTGCAGCAGGGATCCCGCAGTGCACCAGTGCTTCCTCCTGCACCCGCTGTACTCCCTGAGGACACGTATCCTGCTCTCTAACTAGGGCAGGATCCCTGGGGAGAACAATATGCCATTGCTGAATTGTTACTAGTCATGTGTTCCGGGCAAACTGAGGGCAAACAGCCAAGCTTGAACTGTTTCTGTGGGTTAACCCACAGCAGCCTTTTGTCAGTGCCCAACATTGGGCGAAGGCAAGAAAACTCATGATGAAAGAATGACCACTGATAAAAAGAAATTCTATAAAAGAGACTGCACGGATTCACAGTTGAGAAATCAACTGGATTCACTGGTGTACATTTACTGGTCTAAATTAGGAAGGGGAATGTACTTTACTGGCTATAGATTCTTCTCTACCAGCAATAGTGTCCCAGACAGAGTTTTTACTCACTCCCTCCCCTAGGTCTATGGACCTCACTCTGTGCTCAGCTCTTACCTCTTTTCTTTACTGTCTTCTCCAATACTATTCTCCTTCCAGCTTATTTTTCCCAGAATAGTTCAGCCTAAGGCCAATGTGTGCCATGGGAAATTTCAGCTTTAACAGTAACAACCTGACACAATTATAACCTTTCAATGAAAACATCACCACAAAAGCCTCAATTACAAAGCATTTACAAGCTCTCCCTGTCCCCAAAGCCCTGCTGCACACACATGCACAGCTACACCTACTAATTAGGAAAGAATATGGCTGCTTATGTGACAGTAGCAGCGAACACAACACTCACAGGTGTTTTACTGATGTATACATATTATTCTCCATCATATTAATATGTTGAGCACCATTTTAAATATTATCTTGTGAATTTGCACATTCCTGTCCTATTTTTAAGGACTAATTTTAGTTACGTGAAAAGAGATTCAAAAGAATGCAGTGTACATTTAGAAATGAATGCCTTTGCGTGACATACCTCTCTTCTACTGAAACTTCCTTCAGCTGCTGATGTGGTTTTGTCCCTTCCATTTCTCGGATGCTTACTGCATAGATCTTAGTGGTATAGTCAATTGCTTTTTCTCTTGCAACATCACTATCATAACCTTAGGAAAATAAAACATAAAATAAAACAAACTACCCTTGTTTCACAGTGGAAGAGTAGAAAACAAGATCTACACCAATAAAAGGAAAGAAACAAATCCTACCAAGCTCTCCCTACACTGAGCTTTAGCACATGAATGTCTCTTGCCCACTTCAAGTTAAATGCCTGTGTGAGTCTAAATTAAAGCCATGTTTCATACAATCCTTTTTACCTCCATCTTCTTCTGCATCTGTGTCTGATTCTTCACTATCAACCAGCTTACTCTCCTGAATGCCCAATAATTCTCTGGTCCAGATCATCAAAGCTGTATCAGCACCACCTACAGTCAGCAGCACAGAATCATTGTGTAACCACCGCACGTTGGTTACCTGTGCGCTGTGACCCACGTACTTCTTGAATTTTGCATGTTGGCCCTGTGTAGCACAAAGAATTCCCATGTTAGCAGCCTGACATGCCACAAACAGTGTCTTCCTTAATTCCTCTGCTTCTGTAGCATCGAATCATAGAAATAAACGCATTTATTACCTTCACTGGATATGAAAAAAGCTTCACAAACCCAAAATCATCTCCTGTAGCTAACAGCGTTCCATCTTTTGTAAGGCTGGCAGCATTCACAACAGTCACGTCACTGTGCATGGGCCAAATTCCTTCACAAGTAGAGCCAAGTACACATGTCCAGGTGTCCCACTCTATTTTCTCTACCTGCAATTAAAATATCCCCAGAAGATACTGTCTTAATACATCAAACGCACATTGGTTTCACACCTATATTTCTCTATGTTTGATATTAACTTAATTTTAGTGGTTTTAGAAACTGTTCACTGTTTACAGCTTATTAATACAAACTGTTTATCTCCATCAAAAGGCTTAAAACCTCAAATATTTCCACTTTTCCAAGGTAAAGCATGATCTGGATACAAATCTCCTGAAAGATTTTCTGAGGTGCTAAACATTGCCAGTTTTGCACAAGAACTATGTGTCACAAATGATCCACATCATTAAATCCAGGCCATAATCTTTAGAGGGGGTATAAACTAGATGAACACTCGTTACACAGAAAACCATGGCAGGGGTTGGAACAGGATGTTCTTAAGGTCCTTTCCAACCCAAACCATTATAAAATTCTATGATTCTATGAAAACAGGTGACTTTTCAGGAAAGGGGTTATGGAAAATGACTGCTATTAAATAACCATTAATAAATTTAGAGATACAAGCGGAAGCTTGCAAGTCCTACCATTTACAAAGGCTAGGAAAGATGCTATACAGAATGATTAAATCTAATTCTATTGTATTTAAAAGGAAAAGCTAGACCATTTGAAGACAAAATATGCTAATTTTCAACAGTCCTGAAAAATAACTTTCACAGTAAAAAGATCCAATAAGCATAATTCGTACCTCAGCAATTCTTATAATATGCCTTTTCCCCCTTGGTGCTTCAAAAAATAGCTGTTCTTTGGCACCAGAATTGACTTGCAATAACTTTCCTGGGTATGAAATAAGAGTTTATTATGATCCTTATTCATTATCATGAATATTCTGAACTTTCTTTTGATTGAGTAAAGAGGTTTCTAAGGGTAAGCTAAAGCAGAGGTTTCGAATCACTCTCAGAAGAATCCTATACTCCCAATTCACTGCAGAAGTAGTATTTTAAGTATTATCCACCATCCCTAAAAAATTACTGTCTTGCAGCAAATTGTGTTCTTCTCATAACAAATATTTCACTTGTGTTTTCATCACCATGATAATGAAAAGTAAAAACTATAAATGTGTATGCTTTGAATTTTCATAATCATTCTGCAAGACAGCTTTGCCAAAAGCTAAATGCACTGTAAGATCCTGTTTTGCAGTGCTTGACTGGTATATAGTCCAGTTACACACCAAACTGTCCCTCCCCATGAAGTTTACTGTACTCATACAAAAGCTATGATATTACAAAGATAATCCTGAATGCAACTGACAGTACATTAGATTATCAACTGATATGAACTAGTGCCGTTCCAGCAATGTTCTGTTTTCACTGAGCTTCTTGCCCATTGTTACGTGAGCTATACATAGTCAGTCTGTTCGGGTCACTGACAAACAGAAATGCAATATGCCATAGAAGCATCATGCCTTTCCTACCTGACCTATATAATGCAGTTTATACAATTTAGTATATTAATCCTTTACATCTAGAAGTTCAGTTAGTTTCCAATAAATACCATAAAGGACACAAAGAATTCTCAGTTTTCTTATACTTTACATCTGCTCATGCATTATATCCAAGAACTGGCTATTACAAGTAGTATTACACAGCTTGCTGTTATTACTTTACAACTATCAGATTGAGGGTTTTAAGCAGGCACACAGTACCAGCTCAGCTGTAGCACGGTTTTCTATTTCCAGCTTAAGAATGGCACCCAGATCTGAATGAATTCTGCAAGGAATTTAGCTCCTGTTGTGGGCCGTGAGCTTGCACCACAATTTAGGACTAGCACAACAGGGGAAGCAGGGCTCAGACACACAGGTGTTTCCACACAGAATCATATTAGGTCTGGGAAGGCTTATTTGCAAGAGTTCATTATCAATCCTGCTAGATGTTATTAGCTGTGACAGTAAGGCTCGCTAACTTCATTGCAGTGATTGCCATGTAATGATCAGCAAAGAAGCAAACAAATTGGATGCCAGCAAATGTAATTGCACTGAACCCATATGGTGCTTAACGTTGAAACATCATTTGCATTAGTAGTGACAGTTTATGCTAACAACTGGTACGAGAACAGCTTTCTGATATTCTGTTTCACAGGCATTTTAAATCTGTATCTCTGGTCAAACATTTTACCTCTCGAGTCCCAGTCAATGTGTGTGATATAGCTGGATGCACCTTTACAAATGCCAACTCTTTTGCTGGTAAGCACATTGTAAATATCTACAAAATTATCATGGGAAGCCACAGCCAGGTACTTCCCTGATTCTGTAAAGAAGAGACACTGAGATTATTAAAGCTGTACATGTTATAATTATTATTGTTATGCATTTTTACTACTGTAGATCAACCAAATGCACCAGTTTACGGTGGGCCCCATTGTACTGGGTTGCATACAACCATACAGAACTGTAAAGTATTTCAATGGAGCACACATAAAGCCAGTCTACCTTCTGAACATTCACTCCTTTGTCTACAGGAGAAAAACAGACTCCAAGATAAATGCTGTCCTTTCACCTTATCATCTGATTATACCTCGTGAAAACTTTATATCTGAGATCATTTCCTTTCTGTGGTGAAAAGAGACCATGTCTTCAACAGTGTCAGCATTTACCACCAGAAAACTCCCATCATTCAAGCCTACAGCCAAGGCTTTCCCATCGGGAGAAAAGGCACAGCATCGTCCACCTGCAGAAGAAAACGGTAGGGAGTATCTTCAGGTTGACAAACTTGGGAGTGAGAGAACCATAAATGAACTGCAACTGAAAGGTTTTTACATCAAGTACATCCCTTTTAAATAGATTTGTTTTTTATTAAAACCAATATATTATGTGATAGCAGGGCTATGGTTAACTTTTTACTAAGTGGGAATGTACCTTCTGTGGTTTGATAAGACTTGGAATGGGTGTAGGTGCAAATGCCACCTTGCAGCTGTGTTCTAAACACACCAGTGATGTCAAAAATCCAAAACAAAACAAGAACAGAAAGGATATCCAGATGGAAAATTCCAAGACTCATTACAGGCAGCATAACTATATGTCTTTTAGGAATACTACACTGAAAGCTTCTTTGTTATACAACTGAATTCCTGTCAGGTGAAACACATTTAAAACAGAGAAGTACTACACTTCCTCCATTTACTTTTGGCCTCACCATTATTTCTGACCATACTCTCTCATACAGATATCCTCCTCCATCCCTGAGTTCACCTGACTCTGGTTTTCCTCATCCAATTAGAGTTCCAGTGCTCTGGATCTGTCACTGAAAATGAAGCATGTTGAATTTCCACCAGAAAACTTCCTAAATGATATCGATGAATAAATGAAATAAGAGTAATTTTGGGAAGACAGCATTGCAGCATAGCTTATCCAACTTTATACAGAGGAGGGGGCAGGAAAACTGTTCATTTTCAGAGAAGTTAAAATAACACGTAACATTCATGTTGCCCCGATTGTGCTCACCATGCAGAACATTTTACATTTGTCTTCATAAGGAAACTTTTTAATGTCAGCAGAAATATATGCTAGCCTTAAATAAGTATTCTTAGGAAGGAAAATGATTCCAAGGTCAAGTCATTCCACTTGGAATCCAATGAAAATACATTAAAGTTAATTTTATTATCATTCATTACAATAGATTATCATCCTTTTTCTTCCTACCCTTTTCATTGACTTGACACATGCCAAAGACAATTCACTTTCTATGCTTTCAATTTCTTAATGACTGTGTCCTCTTCCTACCTAATTAATGCCTGTGATGAGCATTGAAAGCAAGGAGGGGACTGTTACAGGAACAGAGTGACATCATGACCATTATATACCGTATATGGCCAAATGAGAATTACCTTTCTTGAGTTTCCTCACGGCCAGCATGCGGTGCTGGGATGAGAGCTCCCAGATTCGGAGTGTTTTATCATCACTCACTGTTGCACAGACAGGCAAGAGAGGGTGAGCTGCCAAGCCCCAGACTTCTCCTTCCATATGTCCCTAAAGTGAATCATTGAATATAAGAGTATATAATGCATTTGGGTTTGTGTGGTACCTTACAAGTCCCAGGCAATAAGGCTTCCACCATCTCCTCTCAAAGGATTTCCACATTCAAAGAGATCTGACTGTTTGGTCTGTTTCCTCTGATAACCATCTAAAACATACTTCTCCATAGTCTCCTCCACTGTTACTAGCTCTAATTCCCATGCTTCTAAAGCTCTCTCTTCCAGACTTGAAATGAACAAGAAATAGTGATGCCCCAAACATGACTTTATCCTGAAATCCTAACATGGGCTAATCTATCTTTAAGGCTTCTGCCATTTTCGAGATCCTGAAGAACTTCTTTGTCCAGCATACACATATTCAGTTCATTTAATCCTTCCTCAGAACTCAGTTTTCAATGTGCCACAGCTTGCTGGCCCTGCAGTTCAAGGTGAAATCATTTCTCATTATTCTCAATCTGGATTTCAGTTTGGTAACTGGTTTTGTTGAGATAGAAAGATACCAATGACAGGAAAAGGGGAGGAACTCTCCTCGCATCTTGATTACACCTTACGGATTCTCTATTTTGGCTCAGCTGATGCATTTAAAGATGTCATTTTAGATGGATGACAATTGTAACACTTTATCAGAAAACTCACTGCAATCAGGTAATTCTAAGGTAATTTTCCTATCTCATAACCTTAGTATTCATCTGAAGATAAATATATTAGGATGAGATTGCAATTCCAAATTAGTGAGTTAAATAATTTACAACTTTACATTCAGGTTAGCAAGGCTGTCATGAAGGCAATGACAATTGGAAAGATTATTTTGTGTGATCAGAACTGACTAGAAAAAAAAACACTAAAGAAACAATGTATTTGTAAAAAATAATGCTAATTTAGTCAGTTACAGACAACAAAAAGTAACAACTTGACAGATTATAACTCAGTAAATGATACGTAGGATTTTCTACATATAGATATTAGGGTTAAGACACTAAACCAATGCAACATCAAATACAGCAGTGGGCATATATATGATTTGTTTTAACCAAACTTTGCAAAACACTTTGGCTTGCAAAAAGAGGTCTCTTTAAACTATAATATCTACAAAAAGCATAAAAAGCCTCATCAGCCTTTGGACCTATTGGACTGCTCATTTTACCTTCAGAATTCTGAATCCACAGTGAATCTCAAAGTCATTTACATAAGAAAGCATCAACTTCTGCCTAAGTGAGGAAAGGAATGGTGGCCAACAGGGTTAATGAAAACAGAAAGGAAAGAACTGGGAAAATCTTATAACATCTTCTGTTTCTACAGGGAATATTTTGATATGGGAGATCCATGCCGTACCTGAACAAGAAGAGTCATAGGACCACTTTTATCAATTTCAAGTATCTCTCCATTTTTAGTTCCCACTAATATATGTCCATGTCCTAGACTGATGGCTCGAATTGAGGGATTGTCTTCTAGCAGTAAACCTGAAGCATGTAAAAAGTTAATTTAAGGTTTTTATTGTGAAATCAAAAAGAGCCTCATTATCATCCATAGTTTATACAGCTGATACTACCTAAAATTGAAATCTCTTTAAAATCATGAAACATGAGATACATTTGCCTGATCAAACTACTACATAATCCCTGGATTTAATTAACAGTTCAAAGGAGGGGAGCTTGTGCTAGTCTATACTGTGGCAATAAAAAGGCTGGTATTTTACTGCTTTAACAGTGACAGTGTACCAGGGTTCAGCTGCTCCAGCACCATGGATGTTAAGTCTGTCATTAGCTGTGAATGTCACTGTACAAGCTTTCACCTGATGCCTGTTGGAAGTACAATTTAACAGGGCTTTCGAGCTCACAGGGACCTTGGTCTCAGTACATGAAATGTGGCCAGCTGAGGCAGCTAGCTGCTAAACAGAACAGGCTTTGGAGCAGTCAGACTCACAGGCTTGTGACATTCCTTTCTAAAATCATTTCTTCAGTGAAAACAAAGCCAAATGTCACGGAATAGATGAGGAAATAGCAGAGCAAACTAGAAATGGCAAAGACTGTGTGAAATGCAACTTGCAGCAATCCAGAGAATTACAGCATGGAGTAGTAAGTAATTTATTACAGTTCTCTTTGTTTTCTGGTAAGTTTTGACACCTATTGCTGCTGGTCTACCAGCCTTCCTGTGTATAGTCCTTATTAAAACACACTAAAAAATAATACCTTTAGAACTAGCAGATAGTGCTGCTCTTTTAATAGCATACGTCTTCAGACATCGTTCAAACATATCATCCCACAGAGCCACGATTCCATCTTTTCCACCAGTTACAAACCCCTGTGTGATCACAGAATGGAAACAGACAAATGTCAGTGCTCATATGTTAACATTTAAAAAGGCATGTCCAAGGACAGTATAAATTCCCCTTTGCATTTTGTTTATGTGTTGAATTAAAAATGATGGAGCCTACACCCATGAAAAAAAATATAGAAGGGGATAAGATTAGAGAGTTGCTTTTTTAGGGTTACAAAGATTTAATAACCCTGCAGATTGCACACTATTGTAAGTAGTAATGCTGGACCATAACATTTTTCTGCATGTGAAAATAAGCTATGGACAAATATGTGCTTCATCTTCAGACAAGTAGCTAGTAAAATAGTCTCACTTAGCAGATGTTTCAAACTGAGTTTTAATAATGTATAGGAACCAATTCTTTGATTAACACCCTTGGTAGATTCTCTTTATCTGTGCCAAGTGAGTGTAAAATACAGCATAAATAACTAACCAAGAAAAAAGTAAGAGAAGAGGATGTTCAGAAGATGGAGTGCCAAGATCAAATAGAAAAACTGATTGAAAAGCTGGGAACAATCAGCTAGGGCAGAAAGGACTGAGCTGCAGGGATTTTAAGTGACCTTGATCTATAAAAATGTTTATAGTTAATATTCTTCTCCTCCCTCTATACTTTTGAAGTTGAAACTATAACCTCAAAAAGGATGTTCCATTATCAGCATTTTCAAACTGCCAGTGGCAAAACTTCGCCCCAACCTCATTCATGCGATGTCAATAATATATTTTGCCATAGTTTCTTCTAAAGATTTCTTGATGCAGCTTAAGAAAAATACTTTTGCTATCTGGAATAAATAACTCAGAGAAACAAAACCTTTGGATATTCAAAGTCTTGATTGCTTAAGATACAGTGATAATACTATTAAAAATTCATGTTTCATATTCTGGAAACTGATAATGCAAACATATTTTTGGGATCAGGCTGAAGAGGCAGTGAATAGCTCCTATTACTCTCCTGGGGTTTACAAATACAACAGTGACAAGCTTGAATGTATTCTTTCTCAGTGAGAAATAAATGCTGCATATTCCCAGGTCAGAAAGTTATTGGTCAGATAGCAAGCACATAACGACATGGTGCTCACAAACAAATATCTATCAAATAACAGAACTCATTAATATCGGTTCTGTGATTTTAATCACATTCAGATTCATACAGTTCAACTCATTTTCTGCTATGGTTTTGATTATTAAAACATCTTCAGTGTTAATGCAATGTAGGACAATGTATTGCTCATGTACACATCGAGTTACCCTGAGTAACTTCACTGGAAGGTATGTGAGTTACACACTTCTAAAATCCAGTGCTTCAACAGAACCCATAAAGATGAATGGGTCACATCAGATGCTAAATACCTTATCCAATGCATGCATGGCAAATACAGGTCCATCATGGGCTTTCACTGTCTTCAGCAACAGAGTGTCCTTCCAGATATAAATATCTCCAGTAGCAGCACCAGAGAAAACCAGATCTTCTATTCGCCCGTATGAGACACTCATCATAGTTTCCAGTTTTCCAGTAGTTCCAAACGTTCCTCGTTTTGATGTAAAACCTCCACCTGCACCATGAACAAAAGGAATCTGTCTGGATTTCAGTTTGCAGCCATAGTGCTGTAAAGACAAATGTCTTGACCCCATCATCCCCTTTGATTATCTATGATGGAGTAGATTAGAGAAATACTGAAAACAGAGTACACAGGGGACAAATATAATAGCAGAAAATCAATGTCGGAAAGACAGTTTTGAAGCAGCACAGACTTTATTTTTCAGGCTGTTCTTTCCAAGCAAATGGTAAATTTAGTGAGGAATTGTGTAAAAAGGATTAACACAATGGCTGGCAGGATGGCTTTTGCACAAAACAGCCTGCCAAGCTCCTGCCACGCATTTACTGTTTAAAGGTGACCACAACTACACATGAGATACTAGAGGTTCATTTTGCTTGTCCACTAGCAACCTGGCAATTTGGCAGCAGTTCTGCATAATAAATGGCAGGATTTGCTGCTGTTTTGATCATCAGAGAACCAAGTTGCCACAGTATTACTTCAGTTCAGAAAGCAGGAGTAGCTGTATGCACCCATGAATTGAGTACTGACAGATTAAAATACACATAGAAGTACAAAATAAAATAGCAGTGGTATCCTTTTGCCAAGTCATTGTGTATTTCACAATTAGCATCACACCAAGAGTCCCACTGAGCAAATCTTAATTCAGAATACACCATTTTTATTGCAAAGAGACTGTACTTTGAGTAAGATACTGCTTAATGTAAATTCCTGCAATGGAATTTAGCAAGCAGCACTGAAAGTGTATTTTATCATTACAAAAATAACCTAAACATAACCTATGCAGGGAAAAATGTAATTTTTAATCTGAGAGCACCTGAACCACTTGAATGCTGTCAAGTATGGTGTAAGTATAGGAGCTTCATAAAGCTACTTGATTCTGAGTTGTCTTGAGTTCTATTTTTAGCTGCCCTTGCCCTGCCAACCTTACACACAGAAGATGCTCTCCAAGATCTTTTGACCAAGTACTCATGTAGTGTCTATGCAATTAAAAGTCACGAAGAACAAAAAATCATGAAGAAACCAGCTCTTTCTCAGTCTGACACAAGTCTAGACCAACAGCTACTTCCCATTCTGAATATTTTGCTTGTTAGTCTGCAGAATCTCATCCTGTTTTGAAATAATGGAAAATACACTTTCATTTTTCATTATTTAGAAAAGGAAACAAACGTTCTGTGTCCTACAGAAAATAGATTACCTTGATAACTTGGTTCTTGTGATACTGTGTTATGAATTTTAGCCCAAATTGTTATAACTCCACTTCTGCAAAGCACCGTATTTTTCGTCTCTTTTTTGTTTTGCCCAGGCACACATTTTAAGGTCCGTCCTCAAACCTGCCTGCACTGTGAAACATGTACTTCCATCTCTGGAAGTCATCTCAGGTGACTGAAAACCAGCTCTATCTTGAAACTGAAGGGTTGCAGAAGTGTCCCAACAATACCTGAAGAACAAACACTGCTGTTTCCAGCAGTGGGCCAGAGGCACCTAAGATTTGTAGCTACCAGCTGGTGCTTTCACAAGGGTCATAATCTGCTCAAGTGTTTTTTCTGTGAGCCAAGGATGCTTGTTCAGAAGAAATCCTTAATGGTATGAATAGAGCTAAAAGCCAAGTAGCTGGAAGTATCTTCCGAAGAGAAAGGTCTACTGGGACATTTGCTGATTCAGAGGTAGGTTTTACCCCTCTCTAATTTTGGTAATTAGGAAATTGCTTTGTGAATAAAACAAATTCTTAAACCGAGAACATAGTGTTCCTGTATTGAAAGTATACACAGTCTCAAACAAATTACATATAAAATATTTAATACAGTACCTGTTTGCTGCCAAAACTTGATGTGTTTCATCCCAACTGTGACTAGTTTGTCTACATGATGTGGATTACATTTCACTACAAATATTTTATCTTTATGGCCCCTGCAATAAAAACAAAAAACAAAAGTACATGGTAAGAGACGAGCTAGCATTTCAAATTGTTTTGTTCTAAATAGGCATTTTATTGTATGGACTAAGATGGTCTTTAGCAATGAGCGTCTTATCACCATGACTGTCCTACTCCTGGTGCAGTTACGGGTCTGTAACACAGTGAGGATTGGCAGATGAGCCACAGAGGCTATGTCCTCATTATCCTTCCCATCCTTACCCTATCCAATAGAAAGCAGAGCACTGTGTTTCTGATCTGCAAGAGTTTAGCCCTGGAAACCTTCAGAAACCTGGTGAATAAAAATTGTCTCCCACTGAATTTCAGTTCAGCTAAGTCATGATGAAGAAGCAGGCTGCAAAGGTCAGTGCAATTAAGAGAAGGTGTAAAGGGCAGCATAAATATCTAAGTGGTAAGAACTCAATACATACTGTAAATAGTCATGGAAAACAAGGAAGTATTTAACATACTGTGCTTCAAGGCAAGAACTAAAAACCCAAATGATATAATTATAGTTTAGGTAACAGTTCATTCAGCAACACATACACCTTCTAATTCAGTTCTTGGGTAATTAAACTATTCTTGTTGGAGTATGTGTTTATGGGAATCTGTAGTTTGAGTTTCAGCATTGCAAAAGGAGTAATTATTTATATCTCAGTGTTTCATAGAATACCAAAACCAACACTCCCCAGCTTTTCAGTATGTATTGCCAGGTCTTGTACTGTGACAATGACACTTTCATCTATCAGATTTAGTGGCTCTGGAAATCATATGGTTCTGATACCCTCCTTGGATTCAGTGTTTGCTTTAGGTGAACCAGCTAGATGAAAAACAGCCCTTTACCCCTTTGACATCTGAAGTACATCTTGCAATTCCTTCTTCTTTTGTTCATCTACTTTGCTATAATAATGCCCAGCCTTTCAGATCAGGCCAGTTACACTGCTGCTTCTGGAAGCATCTATCACGCAGGCAAAATGTACTGCCCAGAGTGCAAAATCAAACTAATTACATCCCAGTGCAGGAGTCCCTGTAGGATGATGAGAGAATGTCTGCATCTGTGGTAGGATGAATAGTGCTGACACAAGAGATCTGGACTGTATGTTTCTACCCTGATTTCCTTTGTGTCCTTGTGTTCTAAGGAGCTGAAATGGGATGTTTGCTCTTATAGAATGAAGTATCAGAGCATGATGTTCATTGATTCAGATTGTAAATGCATTTGACAACACCCCCCTCAGCTCCCTTAGGGATTGCAGTCCACTTACACAAAACACTGGATCAGCAGTGCCTCAGCATATGAGGCACGAGAAGCTGGCGAGGGAAGTTCAGATACAACTTGATTCTAAAAGCTACACTTACTCAATAAGGATTTTAATGAAACTAGACAGAAGATTGTAGAGGCATGATAGGGAAACAAGCTGTATAGTTTATCCAGGATGCAATTAAAACAAATAAATAACAGGATATTCCGAACATTGCAACAGGGAAATAAAACTGAGAAGTTGTGCAGAAATAAATTATCCTAAAAAGATTAAACAAAGAGAATATTCATTAGAAACAAATACAAAATAACTCCAGAATAAACATAATGGATGTTTGCATACAGTGAATGTACACTTCATTTTTCAGAATTAGTCCTTGAGATGAATTCTTTGTGGGTCTGGCTGACTGTAAGGAGATGTCCTATTCTTCTTGTCTGCAAAGGTCATAGAATAGAATCATAGAATCATAGAATAGTTAGGGTTGGAAAGGACCTTAAGATCATCCAGATCCAACCCCCCTGCCATGGGCAGGAACACCTCACACTAAACCATGGCACCCAAGGCTCTGTCCAACCTGGCCTTGAACACTGCCAGGGATGGAGCATTCACAACCTCCCTGGGCAACCCATTCCAGTGCCTCAGCACCCTCTCAGTAAAGAATTTCTTCCTTAGATCCAATCTAAACTTCCCCTGTTTCAGTTTGAACCCGTTACCCCTTGTCCTGTCACTACAGTCCCTGATGAAGGGTCCCTCCCCAGCATCCTTGTAGGCCCCCTTCAGATACTGGAAGCTGCTCTGAGGTCTCCATGCAGCCTTCTCTTCTCAAGGCTGAACAGCCCCAACTTTCTCAGCCTCTCTTCATACAGGAGGTGCTCCAGCCCCTGATCATCCTCGTGGCCCTCCTCTGGACTTGCTCCAACAGTTCCATGTCCTTTTTATGTTGAGGACACCAGAACTGCACACAATGCTCCAAGTGAGGTCTCACGAGAGCAGAGCAGAGGGGCAGGATCACCTCCTTCGACCTGCTGGTCACGCTCCTCTTGATGCAGCCCAGGTTGCTTTTCTGGGCTGCGAGCACACACTGAAGCTGGCTCATCTTCGTTTTCTCATCAACCAACACCCCCAAGTCCTTTTCCACAGGGCTGCTCTGAATCTCTCCTCTATTCATGTGAGATACACCTTGTCATGTGAGGCTTACATCTGAAATTCAGATGTAAACCCTGCTGTTTTGCTTTTTGTCTCTCAATTTGTATGTCTTACTGCGCCTGCCAGAATGGAGGACTTGCCTTTCGGCACTTCTAAAATATAAACAAAAAATTGGAATATTTTAGAAGATAAACTCTTTCTTTATGCTCTCTTTCAGGACTCTTGAGTATTTTCAAAATAGTAGGTTAGTGACCACAGTAGAACCGTTGGGTACATGCAGCTTTATACACTGAAAACAACCTGAGTACTATATCTTCTATCTGTCCTGTAAGTAACATGAGACAGGGAGCCATACAGCCCATCATCACCTTGTTTTTAAAGCTTAGCAAGTCTCTGTAGGAATATATGTGCTATATCTTTCACTTGTGTCATCTGAAGCACAATCTGTGTGCAGACAGTGAAACCAGGATTGCACAGCAAAAGAAAATGTCACGTTTTCTAACACAGACAACACTGTTGCTAAGCAAGCCCCACAGCACAGATTTTAAGCAGGATCTGAAATCTTGCTGCCTGATAAATGGGATGTCTGAGACATCATGGTATAGCTGATACAGATCATGGTACCCACACACTTGGAGCAAAGTGTTTTTTTCTTCAGTAATGGTATACAGCGAACAGATAGTGCTGCCATGAGAAAATCTTATTTCTTCTGGAACATGTCACTATATAATAATAAAAGTAAATTATCTTTTACAGGCACTTTTTTGAAGTTATACTAATAATTTATACTGACCTGTGCTAGACCTTATATAACTGCTGTCAGCGTAAGAAATTAAGTCCTTGCTTTTCTGATACACAAGTCCATGCTTACATGGTATCTACAGAAATCTAGAGGTTCATTTTGTTTGCCCAAGGGTGAGACAGAAAGAAGGTTCTCAAACACTTTGATTCTTTTATCATATACAACTAGATTAGTATAAATCACAGGTGACATTCATACTTGATCTCGTTGAAGATGACCCTGCTCATTGCAGGGCGCTTGGACTAGACGAGCTTTGAAGGTTCCATCCAACCCAAACTGTTCCATGATTCAATGATAAAGAAGATTTTGCAGCTCAATATTTTAGGAGGGAAAAAGCAAACATGTAGACTGTAATCCCATCCTCTCCCCAACACTGGTCCCTTCAAGCAACTGCAAAAGCTTCTTCACTCTCAGGTTATTATCTAAGCTTTCAGTTACAAACTGCGCAGAGTAAATATCTCAGAAACAGCTGACTCAGAAAAAAGACAAGATCAGTAGACCTTGAAAAATCTACTTCTATTAGAGGGAAGACTTTTTGCTTTTTAGAAAGTGATCTGGTTATGTGCACTGATGGAACCCAGCTTGTTGTCTAATACATAGAATCATAGAATAGTTAGGGTTGGAAAGGACCTTAAGATCATCTAGCTCCAACCCCCCTGCCATGGGCAGGGACACCTCACACTAAACCATGGCACCCAAGGCCTCATCCAACCTGGCCTTGAACACCGCCAAGGATGGAGCATTCACAACCTCCCTGGGCAACCCATTCCAGTGCCTCACCACCCTCTCAGTAAAGAATACATAAAGTACATCTCAGTAAAGAATACATAAGGAATATATGACATCTCTGATGATTTCTGCCCTGAATCAGGACATAAAACTGGCAGGAAACATTAACTTCACTTGAAAACCGTTAAATGAGCTACAATGTCAATGTTGCTATTTAACAGAAATGTTGGGGAACTCTTGACAGAAGTAGTTCACAGGATTTCCAAACACTAAGCAGTACATCCCAAGGTTTCTAATCTGGATATATTGCTCTGAAACGCCATTTGGTTTGCAGAGAGATGTTTTGGTTTTTCCTGTAAACATAGTAATAAATGTGGTTGGTACTATATAGAAAAATGTACCCATGGGGGACATTCATTCTGAGATGTATTCTTACCTGGTTGTTGCTAATCATGGGGGACATTCATAGCAAGATGCATTCTTACCTGGTTGTTGCTAGCTTTTCTCCTTTTTTCCAATCCCAAAACACAATGGCATGATTATCATCGAGCCCAACAGATGCCAAACATTTTCCATCAGCTGTACAGAAGCAATATGTAATGTTAAAGGTGCTACGGCTTTAGCTGAAAACAGGCAATGAACAAAACGAATACACCATAAACTGAATCTCAAATGATGTACTGTAAATGAAGCAAAAGGTTATGAGAGATGAAAGTTCAGATACACTGATGGCCTTCAGTTCCTAAAGCAGACTGCATGCAGAATTAGACAAGTGAACCGAGACTGTCGACCTGCTCAGCCTCTTAAGATGACCAAGTCTTTATCTGCTGACAGTTTTATCCACAAGTATGATAGCACCAAAGTAAATACCTACTGTGTGATGACACATCAAGATTTCACAGAGCACTCTACTAATCCATGACCCAGCCTTCCTCTTCTTAACCAAGGTGACTTTAATACAGCATCACCTTTATCAGAGACACACCAGGTTGTGTTATAGGTGACAAAAAAGTGTTTTCTGCTTAATTACATCCTTCTTCTTGTAAGAAGGACATGGAGCTGTTGGAGAAAGTCCAGAGGAGGCCACAAGGATGATGAGGGGTGGAGCACCTCCTGTATGGAGACAGGCTGAGAAAAATGGGGCTGTTCAGCCTGGAGAACCTGCCTGGAGACCTCAGAGCAGCCTTCCAGTGTCTGAAGGGGGCTACAAGGATGCTGGAGGGAGACTGTTCATTAGGGACTGGAGAGATAGAACAAGGGGTGATGGGTTCAAACTTAACCTGAGGGGTTAGATATAAGGCAGAAGCTCTTCCTTGTGAGGGTGCTGAGGCGCTGGCACCGGGTGCCCAGAGAAGCTGTGGCTGCCCCATCCCTGGCAGTGTTCAAGGCCAGGTTGGACACAGGGGCTTGGAGCAAGCTGCTCTAGTGGAAGGTGTCCCTACCTGTGGAAGGGGTTGGAGCTGGAGGAGCTTTAAGCTCCCTTCCAACCCAACCCGTTCCATGATTCTATGATTTTTAACTGGATTATTACACAAGTCTATTCTTATCCTTAAAAGGCATTATTTTGGCTTTATTATCTTCTATCATAATTTAGTTTCTTTTAAAATTCCTATTCCTTATGAAAGCATTGATCTTTCCCAAAGGCAGACACAAAACATCCCTGTGTTTAAGGACAAGGAAGGAAGGTATGATCAAACAAGACAATGAAAGTCAATTCCGTAAAGTCCAAGTACTCCAAAACATTTGAAACATTTCTGATCAGATGATGCTTCTCTTCTTGTGCCTGAGATGGTGACAAGAATTATGACTGTGTAAGGAAATAGGTGGTTAAAAGTTAATAGACAATGCAATGAAACTGTAAGTATGCTAGAAAATTGTAAGGCTAAATATAACTGCTGGCTATCATCTCTTGACTGCAGGAAAGACACAGCACTACTGATAATGAGGGGAAGAAAGGCAAGAACAGAAGATCATACATAATTCAACTCTATCTAGGCATCCTTGCTACGTGTGTGACATAACAAGAAACAAGATCACTGTTAACAAACTTGTAGAGACAAACTCCTGTCATGAAATCGGAAAAGTCTAAAAAGCTAAACCATAATTGTTGAATTGTATGATAAGACAATTGAACTTTGTAGGTTGTAGAAGGAGTGCCACTGGTGAGCTGAGAAAGCTGGGGCTGTTCAGCCTGGAGAAGAGAAGGCTGCGTGGAGACCTCAGAGCAGCCTTCCAGTATCTGAAGGGGGCCTACAAGGATGCTGGGGATGGACTCTTCATCAGGGACTGTAGTGACAGGACAAGGGGTAACGGGTTCAAACTGAAACAGGGGAAGTTTAGATTGGATCTAAGGAAGAAATTCTTTACTGAGAGGGTGCTGAGGCACTGGAATGGGTTGCCCAGGGAAGCTGTGAATGCTCCATCCCTGGCAGTGTTCAATGCCAGGTTGGACAGAGCCTTGGGTGCCATGGTTTAGTGTGAGGTGCCCCTGTCCATGGCAGGGGGGTTGGAACTGGATGATCTAAAGGTCCTTTCCAACCCTGACTATTCTATGATTCTATGAATTATTCCATTGAACTACTGCAGAGTTCACCAGGCTGAACTTTGGAACCAGGTTCTCACAGCTAGGCTGGACTCACTGTGTTTAGTGGCTGAGTTCTACAAGAAGCAAGTCAAGAAGGAGAAGGGGAATTACAGAAAGAAGAAAAGAGTTCACAGTTGAATGAAGTAGGCCTAGATGGAAGGAGTGTAAGAAGGCAGGAAGGAAGGAAGGTAAAAAACAGGGCAGGAAATCAAAACCAAGTTTATTAAAAATTAAATAGAAACAAACAAGGAGACACAAAGTTAATAAGAGACAGAACTATTCTGTAACAGTTTTAGTGAGATAAAATGCTATAATGATAGCTGATATGAAAGGTAAATATGCAATAATGAACACCATTTAAGAGGTATATTTCTATGTTTTGATGACAATTATTTTTAGGGGTAACTCAATTATGTAAATGGAACATGTTGACAAAATTTTCTTAGTAAGAATACAATGTCAATTTTGTTCCCTCGAAACTGGAGGTTTTATGCACTACTATGGACTATATACTCCAATTACTATCCACAATTATAGAAGTTAAATTAGCCACCAGAGGGCACAGCCAAACATTGCATGAATGAACTCAGAATCTTTAAATCACAACTTCATCAGAAGGGTCCTACAGAAGTGGTCCAGCCCTGCACATGCTTTCAGTAATGGCCAGTAGCAGATGCTTTAGCACGTGAGTAAAGGCAGAAAGAACTGGGAGTACAGTCACCTACCAGGTCAAGTACAGCCAAAAAAGGTTGGGAGTTTTAGGTTTCTTCCTTTAAACTTCAAGAAGTGTGACCTGAACCTAATTTAGAAATACCTATTATTAACACGATGAAAACTGCTTATACAAGACCAAAGCAGCATTCTGATCCCATAGTGAGGTGCATATTTGCACAAGTATCTGCTGTTGTCTATGCCAAGAGTCCTAACTAAAGCCAGTTAGGAATGCAACGTGTGCATTCTCAGGATCAGGTCCTAAAGCAAGGCTGTAATGGTGTCAGTAGTGGCTACTTTTTTAAAGAGCTGTAATGGTTTTGTACGGATTTATGTCCACAGAATATGTGGACAGTTTATTCTTTAGGCTTTTATGGAGGGACATGGATTCTGATACATGGAGTACATCTGTACAGGAATCTAATGGTTAAAAACCACAAGGTATTTTCTAAATATATGAGCATTTGTTCAACTAGGGACCATGATCAGAAGTGTTTTAACATCCCTGTACATTATGTCGGTTAGCTCACCATCATTCATTTTCCTTTCTTCTGCTACCACATCTACCTTCAGAGCTTGGTTACACACTACAGTGGATCAGCAACATCACATTTGAATTCTAGTTCTTGGATGAACACCAAGCCTCCTCTTCTGATAATGGAATATGACTCAGTTCCACAGACTTATCTTTGTGAAAGTAAAACTTCTTGCTCAAAGTCCTGTCTCATAACTGTGATCTATGTCCTAGTGAATTCTTAACATATTTCTAGAGAGCAGAATATTAAATAAATTGCATCTAATTGAAAAAAATCAGATAGGAAAAAGGATAGTCCAGTTAAAGTAATCTAATTACAAAAATAGAAAAAGGAGAATGGATTTGTAAGCACTTCTATAAAGATGCAGACGTATGTAAGTCACCACCATATGGATAATATTTTTCAATGCTGAGCACAGGATTTACACTTTGAGAACTGAGACAACTGAGGTCGTCCATCTCAGAAAGACAACTAGGAGAATTTGTCATATTTACTTCTTTAAACTCATTAAAATGTGGGAATTGTTAGCAAATGCGAAGAACTGTCTGAGCCTACAGATCACATTTCCATCTCATGTGTACAGTTCCTGCCACCGTTCTGCCTGCTTTTAAATTATTATGCTACCATGTAGGCAGCCACCAGAGTCCTATCTGTACACTTGGTATTATGAATTAGCCATCACAGACATCAGTTATCGATCAGTTGACAGAAGGCCCATGACTGCCTTTACTACACACACTACTGTTATCAAAACTGTCAGCTATTTCAACTGTTATCAAAACAATTTCTATGCAGAATTTGTAGTGGTTGTAAAGTTGGCTGGCTCCTCAAATGAAGATTTCATCAGAAGCATTGCTTTTTAATTAAGCATTTAAATCAATGTAGGTTGTGGCTTACCTGAAAAATCCAGTGCACACACTCCTCTTTGATGCTGGCCTTTGAGCAGTGATAAACATTTCAGGGTCTGTGTGTCCCAGACATGGATAGCAGCATCTCTTCCAACCTAAATCAGAGGGTTAATTGGAATATCAGCTCAGAGGAGTTCAAAGCACACCTATAGCAGTAATTAGCACTATCACAGCTTCAAAACAGTCCAGAGGTAACTACTTTTATACTTGCCTTATTTTATCTTCTTCAAGATCTATTTTCTCTTTCAGAGAAATATCACTAGTCAGTTCTTAAATCATCAGCATGTTATCATGTTAATGACGTAATTTATTATCATATAGGAATATACTGAACATACCAGATTCAGTACCAGATATCTGAAGAGTGTCCAACATAAAACAGCCTTTATCCGAGTAAGGCTTTTGAATGCTACTACAGTACAAAAATACCAAGACTACCTAATGAAACCCCCAGATCTCCCAGGATGTAGATGAAATACAGCTCCTGCATTTTACAGATGAAAGCAGAGGTTCAAAGTGAATGTAAGATTGTTTGCAAGGCCATAGAGTAAGATTGGCAGTTCTCCTGTTACATAGGAATGGTTTAATAATCACCTTGGATAGTTTCCAGTCCAGTGCTCCTCAGCTGTTTGGGAGGGATATAGGAAACAATACACAGCTTATCCATATTTAGGACGAAAAACTATACTGAAGGACAAAGAAAACCATGTTTTTCCTAATTCCATATTGTAAAGGCCATTTATTTCCATGTTTTGCTAATGGTAACTTTTAAACACCTACCTGTCCAGTAGCAACATAGTCTTTCACTGGGTGAATGCTTAGGCTGAGGATGTCATCATCATGACCAAGATACAGCCTCTGAGTGTGTTGTTGCCTGTTGTATACAACAGCCACAGCAGCAATGTGATAAACTACTTCTCCAGTTTGTGTGTAGAACAAGTTATTTCGACAGTCATAGCCTCTGTAACTGAAGTAAATACAAACCAAGTTAGATTAGAATCATCAAACCATAGAATGATTTGGGTTGGAAAGGACCTTAAGACCATCCAGTTCCAACCCCTGCCACAGGCAGGGACACCTTCCACTAGAGCAGCTTGCTCCAAGCCCCTGTGTCCAACCTGGCCTTGAACACTGCCAGGGATGGAGCATTTATCACTTCTCTGGGCACCCTGTGTCAGTGCCTCACCACCCTCACAGTGAAGAAATGCCTTATATCTAACCTGAACTCCCGCTGTTTCAGTTTGAACCCATCACCCCTTGTCCTACCACTACAGTCCCTGATGAAGAGTCCCTGTCCAGCACCCTTGTAGGCCAATGCAACACTTATGTATTGAAATATAACATTTATGCATCATTTATTACATGGTTACAGCACTGTAAACTTCTCTTGTTCCTTAACAAGTGCAACTGAATAAAGAAAATCTATATCACAAAAATTACCCACAGTAATAATGACAAATTAATTGTAGGTAAGCACTGAAAAATGCTTTGCTAAATGCTCTGATATGAATTAACATTGCTAGGATGTTTTAAAAGTCAGAAAGAACCCCAAATATTATCTAATATTACTCTACCCATGTATAAACTGCAACTTCAAGCTGTCCTCAGGTGCTCGCTCTCTTTTCAGGAAGGGCACAGAATGGTTTTTCTCTTTACTTTGCTGTTTCAGCTGAGGTAGGTCTTCTTTGTAAACCTGAAGAATAATGATTAAAGTTAATTGCACATTCCAGCTTGCTAAATACCCGTGTATATGGACGAAAGTGACTTTCCTTCAAGTATTAATGTGATGCTCAGTAGTTACAACATAGAGTAAGTTGTGTCCTACAGAACTTCAGTTGATAATCAACTTTTTCCACTCAATGAAGCCCCCTGAGTGGCTCGGCGCATGAGTCTGGAATAGCAGCAGCAGAATGTGCTTTTTCTAGAAGATTCCAGTGTCACTTAGTGAAAAGCAATTTAAATATTGGCTGGAACTCTTTGGTGTTTTTTAACTTCCCTGTACATACTCAAAGCTGAACATAATGAATTGATTCTATATAGGGATTACAGTGAAATATACAGTAACCAACACCACTGAAGTGATTTGCCATGTCCAGAATCCTGATGTTGAATTCCAGCTCTGTAAATAAATACATTTAAATCTTTCAGGAATGCTGAAACTCTGTGGAGCTGCTAAAGATGTTTGAAGCATCTTCAGAGCTGCGGCACCAAACAAAATCCATTGTAATGCTGAAACATAACTTTATTGTTTGTCTTCTGTGCCTACCTTTGTTGGATTTTGCAGGACAATGAGATGGCCATTCCCACATGTATCTACCTGACTACAAAGATGGAATATTGAATTTTTACAAGGAAGGTGTTGATGTAAGGAGCTGAGCTTTTGAAATGGTAGGCACAGAGTCTTAACATTTTGTGTCTGTGTCTCATGTGTTGTACTTTATCCTGACCGTTCTCATCCATTTGCTTTTGCTCCTCAGTATGCTACTAATGAAATAGAATATGATCATCATCTCCAAATGCATCTCAAAATCTAGAATCCTCTATACTGCTTCATCCATAACTCCAAAAAACCCCAAACCAAAACCAGTTCCCAAAATAAGACTGTTTTTGTTTCCATGTGTTTCTGTAAATCATTTCCTTCATCAAAATGCAAGTGCAGCTTATGCTTGGGGTTGTCTCACACTTCCTGTGTAAGATTCTCCTTCAAGATGCTTCCAGCTCTTTCATGCATTAACCTGCCTGGAATATTGCTGTTTAACTTCCTGCACCTATTTTTGCACTGTTAGGTTTTAAACCCAGACGTCCTTTTTGACACATAGACAGCATGGAGGAGAGTGCTCTCTGATTAGAATACAGATGGAAAATCAGGAGGAGGAGAGAAGGAAAAAGGGACAAACACTCCTGTGAGTCTTAGAGTAAAGGAAAGGGGAGGGAGAAAATGTGACAAAACCTCTGTTTCATCTGGCAAATATGATCCATCTCTGAAACGATCTCTGATCAACCTCTGAAGAGGTGAAAGAAGCCCTTTCAGAAGGATCTATGCAACTGATTGCAGGATCTAGCAAGTGAGGTGAAAAGATAAAGGATGCTCCTTGGCTAAAGCATGGAACATCAGAAATGATCCTTACACATTCTAGAAAGCAGCTCTATGTCAGCCATTAACTCACTCCAACCAACTTGAACCAAGGTTATTGCATTTTTCGTGCTTAGTACAAGATTCCATTTCTGATCTGAGGAAATTCTGACCTTTCACCATTGCAACTGCTAAGGTAAGAGGACAAAGTGACAAATAATATTCTATTCATGATGACAAGAGGTCCTGAAAAATCAGGTTCCAGATATTTTTAAGTAGAAGCAAAAGTCAGATGACAGCAGAATTTGATGTTAATGTTCCTTTTCCTTCAAAACAGTGGGATTGAGTGCGCCCTCTCAGCAAGTTTGCCGACGACACCAAGCTGTGTGGTTCGGTTGATATGCCGGAGGGAAGGGATGCCATCCAGAGGGACCTCGACACGCTTGTGAGGTGGGCTGATGCCAACCTTTTGAAGTTTAACCATGCCAAGTGCAAGGTCCTACACCTGGGTCGGAGCAATCCCAGGCACAGCTACAGGTTGGGCAGAGAAGAGATTCAGAGCAGCCCTGCAGAGAAGGACTTGGGGGTGTTGGTCAATGAGAAAATGAACATGAGCCGGCTGCAGTGTGCGCTCGCAGCCCAGAAAGCAACCGTATCCTGGGCTGCATCAAGAGGAGCGTGACCAGCAGGTCGAAGGAGGTGATCCTGCCCCTCTGCTCTGCTCTCGTGAGACCTCATGTGGAGCATTGTGTGCAGTTCTGGTGTCCTCAACATAAAAAGGACATGGAACTGTTGGAACAAGTCCAGAGGAGGCCACGAGGATGATCAGGGGCTGGAGCACCTCCTGTATGAAGATAGGCTGAGAAAGTTGGGGCTGTTCAGCCTGGAGAAGAGAAGGCTGCGTGGAGACCTCAGAGCAGCTTCCAGTATCTGAAGGGGGCTACAAGGATGCTGGGGATGGACTCTTCATCAGGGACTGCAGTGACAGGACAAGGGGTAACGGGTTCAAACTGAAACAGGGGAAGTTTAGATTGGATCTAAGGAAGAAATTCTTTACTGTGAGGGTGGTGAGGCACTGGAATGGGTTGCCCAGGGAGGTTGTGAATGTTCCATCCCTGGCAGTATTCAAGGCCAGGTTGGACAGAGCCCTGGGTGCCATGGTTTAGTGTGAGGTGCCCCCGTCCATGGCAGGGTGGTTGGATCTGGATGATCTTAAGGTCCTTTCCAACCCTGACTGTTCTAGGATTCTATGATTCTATGAAAACAGGGACAACATCACCCTTCCACACTGCAAACTGTTGTAAAGATCAGTGTTTGTGAAGCACTCAGTATCATGAATGGAATGGAAAGAACCACAAGCAAAAACAATTGTCTCCAGAGACATGTTCCAGCAATGTGCAATAAAGGTAGCTGATGAATGAAAATAGATTGAACAGTTCCTTGTTAGGTAAGAACTAAATGTTCCATACACCAAATGAAGCAGAAGTCCTGCAGAAATGAGTAATCACAGTCCATGCACCCAAAAAGGGCAGAAGTATGTTTTGTTATGGCATTTTCTAAACTTGATGTAACTTTGTGACTTGAATAATGTTTTCTAATATAGTACTGTGTAATTGTCCTGATGGAGGTTGGGTGAAATCTTGTGTCATGAAGCAGCAGAGTGAAGAAGAGGAGCCAGGAGCTGAGCATGATCACAAGGCCAGCCAAGAGCGTGCCCTCTCAGAGAGGGAGCAGTCCCACGGTGACAGCAGCACAGCAGATTTCAGTGTCTGTAACCAAGTTCAGGGTTGATCACCAGGCAAGCCCATAGTGACAAAGCATAAATCAACCCTGACGGATCAGGTTGAAGACTGAAAAGGCACTACCATTCTTGAAAAAAACAATGCAGTAAAGAACACTGATCTGTGTTCTTCTTGTGTGGAAGCAATCTATCTTAATTCAGCTCACAGCACAGTGGTACTAAAAAGAAGTGCATTAAGTGATTATTAGAAACCAGTTTTAATTGGTTCCTGTAAACCAGGGGAATTTTAATTCTTGGACATTCTTGTCCTTGGCAATAATAAAGAATCTGTCACAAATAGCTCTATTATGCAGGTTTTGAACTCAGTATTAGTATTCTGCTTTGAATATGCAGAAGTCACACAAAAACTCCATGAGCTGTATTCTACAAACTAGGATTCTAAGCTTAATTGGCCTGAAAAGTCTTCTCTAACTTCTATTATGGAAATGGAAATAACAATAAGATCTCACAAAACCTTGTTTATTTTTGGTGCTTTTTAAGATACATTCTTTATTCTAACATATAGTAGTACATAAATTGTTTTTTCTCCAAACTCTTTTGAATTCTCATCTCCAGCTGAAGTAAACTCTGGTTTTATGTATATTGGTTGCATAACCAGCTGAATATTGTCAAAATAATCCTCTTAGTCTGCTGAATTAGCTGCAAGCTTCTCTTACTTTATGGAATAGACATGATAATTGTCAGGTACTTGGCCCAGTGTGTGAGTTTTTACTCACCTGGCGATCATAGTTGATTTGAGCTTCCTGCTCAATATCAGAATCTAACTCTGGCACATCAGATAAATCTGAATCTGATTCTTCACTGTAGGAGTCCACACCACCCTCTACATTAAAGATAAATAAACAAAAATCAGTCCTTTGAACATACAGAATCACAAAAAAATAGTATGTGATGGTTTTATATAACTTAAACTACGGCAAAGCAGCATTCAAGAACTTTGGAAGCTTAAGCAGCTTATAAATATCACAGGGCTGACTGAATGTGCCAGGTTTCATTTCTGCTTCTCCTGTTTTGATGCCTGGGGCAGGAAGATGGCAGAGAGAAATACAATAACTGAGGAGTTACTGGTACATTTCCATCATCTGAGATAACACTGTTTTCTTAACAGGCTTTGGACTGAAAACATAGAGAAGTGGTAAATAAAACCTTTCAGTGTGATCGCTGTCTGTGTTTAAATAGATCTGCTGTAACAAATCTATTTTACAAAGGTATTGTACCAAATTGTGGAGGAACAAGTTTACCCTTTTGCTGAAGGGAATCCGATTTTCAGCAAGTGCCACTCCACAATTCATCTGGCTACAATACAATGCTGTAAGTGTCATGAATAGAACAAGAAAAACATTCTCAAGTGCAGCTTGAGAATACATGTGAAATTGCATTGGAAAGAAAAAGAATTCCTCAGACTTCTTAAGGCAAGTTAGACAGCTAATTCCAAGAATGTATCTTGATCTAGTAATCTCCCATCTAAATGGCTTTTATCACATTGATGAATACTACTTGTGCATTCCTAGACATACAATACTGCAGCTTGCAAAAGAGTTGCCTGAAATAAACGGTTGTCTATGAAAAATGAAGTATCCCAAAAATGCCGAGTATAAGTAACCCCAAGGAATTGATTCAATAGGAGTTTTTTTACCACTGCTGCATTCTATGTTGGTTTTATTTAATAAACCCTTCAGAAGAGATCATTTTTACCTTGTGGAGATGTTTCAAGGATGCCATTTGTTATCCCTTCTGGAATAAACCGCCACTGGAACACAGAGTGATCAGCACCTCCCGTACTTAAAACCCACTGGAAATCATGGGACCAACGGACATTGGTTACATGTGCTGAGTGGCCAATGTACTTTCTAAATTTAGCTCCTAAAACCAAAACCAGGACTTTCAGTATGTACGGAGGAAAAAATCCCACAACATTGTGACTAATACAGTTTGGTTTTTAACGGAAACACAGCCTGAACACTCTTATGGAAACTGAAGACAAAATAATACTTAAATGCCTCTTGATATTCTGATGCTAAAAGCTACTATAATGCAAAAATAAATGGCATAAAATAATATGAATGATACGTTCACTTCAGTTTTCAGAAAAGCCTTTAAATCTTGGCAGGAAGTACCAGATACACATTGGGTTTGTCACCTTTATGGCCATTACTGTTAATGTGAATTATACACACGTATTACGTATTGTACTATCGACATGAATTCAAATTTACAGTCAGAAAATACACTGACATGATATCACATGGATCATGGAAAGCCAAAAGGTTGTATTATTTAGTTCTGTTAAAAGCCTACTACAGATGTGAAGCAAATAACTGAGAGTGAAACCCTTCTAAGTTTCTGCAATAGTTACTGGCACAGATGTAGACAAATGATACTAGTGCATGTGGTGTGGATACAGTTTTGATGTGATGTAAAGTCTGAGTCAGCTTCTGAAAAATGAGAATAAGCACACACTAAACCGTATGTTCTCAACAGTTCTAAACCCAAGCACATACACATTGGTAGGAAATTGCTGGATACACAGAGGGTTAAAGTCTCATCTTTACGCCCATAAATACTAACATGAATTGTGTGCACACTCACTTGAATTATACACTAAACCTGCCCTTACAAAAGACACTGATGTGGTATCAAGGTAAATACTGCATTCTTCAGAAGTACAAAATACTGTCTTACCTTTCTTTAGGCATGGAAATCTGAACAATTTAACCAGCCCAAAATCATCTCCAGTCACTAGCACCGAGCTGTTGTAATTTCCATCCACAGAGTTGACATCTGTAACGTTAGTGTATTTTGGCCAAATTCCACTCACTTCAGATCCTATCACACAGGTCCATGAGGCCCAGTGAATTCCTTTGACTTCATCTTTGCTAGTTATATGCTTCCCAGCTGCAAATATAGAAATGAATAATGTTTAATAATTTGTTTTACAGTAAACTTCATATAATCTATTTGTTCTGTGCCTTCTTACTGTGATTATTCTTTTAGCCTCAGTAAGTTAAAAATATTCAAAATTTCCTTTAAATTACTATAATAATCACGTTTCATTCTGAGGGTGCTGAGGCGCTGGCACGGGGTGCCCAGAGAAGCTGTGGCTGCCCCATCCCTGGCAGTGTTCAAGGCCAGGTTGGACACAGGGGCTTGGAGCAAGCTGCTCTAGTGGAAGGTGGCCCTGCCTGTGGCAGGGGTTGGAGCTGGATGAGCACTGATGTCCCTTCCAACCCAAACCATTCTATGATTTGTGGTATTTGAGGACATCACACGTAAGTTCTACTGCAGCTGTATATAAACAAGCATAAAAACATGTTACGTAAACTGATACAATTTATGCAGAAGTAAATGCAGAGACAGATTTTACTTAACGTAAGCTGAAGGTGGATATATTCTGTGAACACTGGTTTTAAAAACAAGCAGTAGATACTTATGTAAGTCCAGTCAAGAAACTCCACTTGCAGGTTGTACTATTTCTATCATATTTTTGTTGTCCTCTTTAAATCCACACTGAAATTTACTTGCCCATAACATGAACCACTTGTAAACTTACACGGCATCTTGTAGAACAGCCTCTCTCCTGCCCCATCATTGGTTTGCAAGAATTTACTATCCACAGACCAGTCAATGTGAGTAATAAAACTCATGGATTTGTTGCATTCTCCTATTTTTTTGTATCGCTGAGCCACGGCATAGATATCCACTGGGCCATCATTGGAACCCACAGCAAGGTAAGAGCCATCTGGTGAAAACTTCATTTCATGGATCACTTCTTTTCGGTCTTTAATGTGAACCACCTCGGTCATGTCTCTGCAAGAACCAACAGTGAAAGTGTGAACTGTGAACTGCAAACTTGGGAACAGGCAATCATAAATATTTAAGACAAATACAAAGATAGAAGCACTGAATAATTTGTACAACAAAAAATAGATTGCACTAAAATCGTTTCTTTGAGAAGTTCCTGTTGCTTTCATTAGCTATAAGCATACTTTTACAGCACAAGATGAAAACAACTTTACCTGGCAATGATGTTCTTAATTCTATTCACCTAATTTTACTGGTAACATAGTTAGCTGTCTAGTCTAAACTAGACCAGACTTAATTTGGGGGTTTTTGCACAGGCATTGGAAAAGGACTCCCTTCTTATTTAGAAGGACCATGTTGGAAGACACCCATTTCTCCACATTGACTCCCACATTTTGGGGAGACAGGCAGTTTAGATTAGAGGCTAACAAATAGACTGGCAAAGTTAGATATGATTAATCCCACACACTATGACTAGTTAGCTGGTCATGGTGTGTGGGTTTGGGGTTGCAGCATCACCACTGCCATCACCCACCAATGGAAAACAGAGAAGTGACAACACCTCGCATGTGTCTTTGACAAAAATCCAACAGTTACATAGTCTGTTTATATAAATATTCACCTTTCCCTCTCAAATTACACTTGATATAACCCCCTATCAATCAAAGAACCAAAACCTGTAATGCCAGCGAATGCAGACGAGACTTTTGCAAGTAGGTTTCCCCAAATTCTTAGGTTATGAAGAACGAATTAAAACTGAATTAAAGTAAAATCCTTCCCTGAGTTGGCTGAACATGAGCCAAGTTTCAGTTCCGTTAATTCAGAAAGACAATCCACACCAGGTTACACATTCGGGCTATAAGAAAATGTTGGGAGGAAGAGTCTTCTGTAGATCTCATGCTGCTGTTACTCTGTATTTTAAGCTTTTAAAATGCTTTTCCTTCTTTCTGCTTTAATTAATTGTTGGTAGAAACAACAACTTTATGAAAAGACTCAAATCTATTTAAAACCTAATAAATTTTGTTAATATTGTTTAAAAATGCTGATACACAGCACTGTTAAAAGCACAGTCCTGAAAGCAGAATCGTCCATAAGTGAAGACAGAGGTTTCTGGCAGATGCCAATATGAATGGAAAGGTTAGTGTTACAGATGATCAGGATCTTAAAAAAACCTAACAGACTAAGTTTGTCAGAAATTTCTCTCAAAATGGTGAAATTCCCGAATGTCAATAACAGCAGAAATTTTGTTGGGAAAATTCTTATTTATTCATAACCATTTGTAACTTCAAAAAGTGTCTTGGGGAAAGAAAACCCAAATCAGTTCTTAGCCCTGCTAAGAGCTACCAGTTATTGGTAACATAACTATTATAACATGTCATGCCACTGGGCATGGATACACTCAGCAGTGCCTGAAAAGGGTTGGGAGGTAGCAATGGGCACAAGGCTCCTGCCAGCGGAGCTTTAACCCTACACTCAGAGCTGAAGCTGAACACTCCAGCACCAGTGGTACTGGGAGAGTTCCTGTGGGAGACCTGGACAGGAGGGGTTTAGGGACAGGACTGAGAAAGGGCTGTGAATATGTACCGAGGCTGGAGGCGTGCAGATAGGGAGAGCCTCTACACTTCACACCTGATTGGAATGACCTTGCTCCTGGATAAGGGCTGTGTCCTTCAGTGGACACAGATGAACATCTGAATTTCAGTGATAAGCCCATCAAACAGCTAAGTGTGTATCATAATATGGTACTATGGTAATATAACTATTCCATTAGTCAGTATTGCTACTGAGAAGAGCAGCTCATTCTCTGGATTATTCCATAGGTCCAGATCCTTCCTGGCCAAGAGAAAAGTGAATAAAGATTCATGTGGCTGAGTGCATGATTCAAATAAAATGACAACGAAACACATTGGCATCATCCAGTTTTACTGGATCCTGTGCTGCAGATTTGTCAGCCCATCAGAAGGTCTGTCACAGGGAAGAAGCAGATGGAAAAACAATTGCATTGAGGGCCTTATGCAAGGAATAATGCTGGGTTTATCATTATCAGTCTCCACAAGCTGAGTGATTAATAATGTTAGTTATCAGGCAAATTAGCAAAGACAAGATTACTGTGAGACAAAGAAGATTAGCATCTACAGAAAAATTCTAGTCTTTGAAGAGGATTTTGTATTAATATGAACAGATCATTAAAGTTTTGCTAAAGTCATTAAAGCAGTAAATTTACAGGAGATTTCACAGATCCTCCATCAGCTACAGGCTTTCTCTCCTATCAGCTAGTAGTTCCAAATGTTTTCAATATATGCTCACCAAATATATGAAGTGATATTAAGGAAGCAGTAATCTCTTCCAAGCATCAATTAAAATAGCTTGTGTGTTATGAAATCACACTGTTTTGTTTGGCTGTTTCACTCTTACGGCCAACTTTATGTTTTACCTACTCGTGTGTCTTCCATAATAGTATTCCAGACAGAAAATGTCTACTGCGTAAGGTGCATTCATGCAAAAAGAGGTTTGTCATCTTATGGGAAAACAAGAATTCACATGTATCTTACAACTGCTTAAAAATGTCTTTCTATCACCAGTTATTTTGCCTGGTATCCGTTCTTGTGTATGACAGGAAATAAACTGTATGATCAAGGAGATCTGTCTCAAAACTGTTATCTCAGTTATGTACTACTAAAACTACTAATATCAGAAAGTAATGCAAGATTTTCTCCTTGTACCTTACTCGAAGAACAATGAAGGAGCCATCCTTCATTCCGAGTGCTAACTGGGATCCATCCGGACTGAAAGAGACGCTCCGCACCGCTTCTTCCATGTTACAGCGGGCTATCAAGGCATGGTCAGCCAGACTCCATAACCTGCACCAAAGCAAAGGAAGCAGTAGCACATTTTTCCTGACTGCACAATATTTCAATAGCATCAAGAGTAAAAACACAAAGTCCAAGCAATTTGGTAAAGGCCCATTTGCATGCACACCTTGTATTAAGATTTTATAATGAGTTCTTTTCCAAGCATGGAGCAAAGATAATGTCACTGACTTGAGCATACAGACCTACTTAAATGTAGTTTTTTAAACCTCAAAACTCTATTGATCTAGATGAGAAAGAGGGTGCAGAATGGGCACCTGAGTCAACACATGGACACAGCATTCTCTGACACTGGCACTGAATGTCTGGGCAAATAATATCAAATGAAGCTTCCAGGCACCTTCAAGTGAAGCATCAGCTTCAGATTCTCTACTGGTCCCAGTCCTAGCAGGAATGGCACCTCAGACCTAAACATGCAGCCTGGTCTAGTGGAAGATGTCCCTGCTCATGACAGGGGTTTGGAACTGGATGACCTTTAAGGCCCCTCCCAATCCAAACCAGTCTGGGATTCTATGATTCTATGTACCTGCGATAGTGAAAGAGAAAACAGGGTGAAGCTAAATCACATTATCATTTGGTGTTACCTCTGGACTTCACTTATCTAACAGAATTCCCTCAGATGAATAACAAAAAATGCAGTTTCTGTAGACAGAAAGGGTCAGGGCAGACCAGAGTGAAATCTTCATTGAAAGTGAAGGCAATACTCAGAGAACAAAACATTCCAACCATGGGGAACATCTTGGAACACAATGTCATAACCCTGGATGAACCAGCAGACAAAACTGCATGCTGATTCACTCATTTGCGTCATTGTAAATAGAAAGAATCAACCAATAAATAATGCCATAAGATAAAGAAAGGTAAATCATGTCCCCGCAGCTTTAAGAAGGAATGGAAGGAGTTCCCCCAATCACTACAAGCCGGTGAATCTGATCTCTGTAGAATGCAAGATGTAGAATTAAAGAAAAGAATAATTAGAAGTATGGAAGAAATTGCATAAAGCCCCTTTTGAGGTACAAAAAGAAAGTCATTAATACCAATATTTTGAGGACAGCGTTGTACATCTGATGTGTTTGTAAAAGATGTATGAAATACTTGAACAGTAGCATATGTGATCATTGGCTGAACTCAAGAAAATGACAATTCATCCAAGAAGTGCAATGTGACATTGGATGAAGTCTTCTAGCAAGCTTTACAGAAAGAGACAGTCATGTTGCTGGAAGATAGCACTGACATTTCTAGTACAAGCTTTGGAATAGTGACATTTAATATTCTCACTAGACACTGGCACAGGAGATGAGAATGTTGATGGGATCTGCTATGGACAGTGAGCTGGGAGGCACTGTGAACCCGGAGATGGATTTATCCTGCTGGAAGAAACACAGGTTTCCTGATGATGAAACAAACAGGCATGGAATGAAACTTAAGCAAAGCCCATACTTTCAGAGCCTTATGTCTAGCACTATGCTGTATGCTCAGTGGAATCAGCAAAAAAGGAGGAAGATCTCATGCTGTTTTTATGATCATTGACAGAGCTGCAGACAGGAGAAAGGAAATCCTGGGTGCTATTCCAGGAGGTACACAAAAAGCAATAGCACACATCTGGCATGTTCTTTATGAATTATCCAAGACTGGAATAAAACCAGGAACAGATGCAGTGAAGGATTAATGGGATGATTAAGAGAATGAAGATTGTATCACATCAAAGATGACCAAAGGAGTTTAATTTTTATGCCTTAGTGAAACAAAGGCTGGGAGGGGGTAGGATTGCTTCCAAAAACACATCAGTAAGGTAAATGTTAAAGGAGAAACAGTTCAGTTGAACAACCATGTTGGCACTGGAACAAACAGCATCAACAGAATGTGAATATAGCCTGAGAGAAGGAAGTTTCTGTCCACCCCAGCAGTAACAGCCTTGAAGTAAGAGAAACAGGAGAAAAAGGTAAAGCTGGAGTCTGATAAGTTTAGTGAAAGGATTATAGAACTTGACAGCCTGCACTGAGAAAGGATGGAAATCTGTGACCTGAGCATTTCCTTTCAAGCAGAAACCCTGTGGGCCTTGTCATGGTAAAGTGTTAGGATCAGTCTAGAATCAACTACCCTGAACGATGCTGGTTTCCTCTTAGGCTGAAAGAATTCAAGGATGAGAAAGAACTTGAAAAGGATGAGAAAGAACTTGAAAAGGATGAGAAAGAACTTGAAAAGGCTTCTCTGTTCTTCCCGCGGAACAAAATGGATGTGGGATGCTGAAACTGTTTTCAAAGATGGAACAGAAGTAGGCTCAGATGCAAGAATCTCAGCAGCCTTGCGAGGCAGAAGCTATGAGCCCAACACAATGAGGAACAAACCAGAAAGGATTTGGAAAGATTTCAAAGGGTATGTCAGGATAGAATCTGCCTCCAAACTGTTGCTTTCCCATGAACCACTTTGTCCGATGCATTAGGAGCATAACTGCAATACATGGCAGCACAAGCAGAATAATTCCAGTTTCTCAAAAAACAAACCAACCACTTTTTGAATCAATGGAAGGGTAATTCCAAACATGAGCTTTTGAATTCTATAAAGAAAAATAAAAGCATTTTGCACACCTGCAGCCATTTGTATAAACAACTAACAAAATAAAAGCCTTATGAAAATAGCAGAAGTACCGATTCTGGCAATCTACTTCTGCACATTGTTTTTGGAAAAGTCAGTGAACTATTTCCATTTAAGAAGTGTTTGCATTTTCAAATAAGGTGTTTCTACCGTTCTATGACAATTTTCCTCTGCGTTGTTTAAATAACTGACTTCTTTTGCCTCAAAAGCAGCGTGACCAGCAGGTGGAAGGAGGTGATCCTGCCCCTCTACTCTGCTCTCGTGAGACCTCACTTGGAGCATTGTGTGCAGTTCTGGTGTCCTCAACATAAAAAGGACATGGAACTGTTGGAACAAGTCCAGAGGAGGGCCACGAGGATGATCAGGGGCTGGAGCACCTCCTGTATGGAGACAGGCTGAGAAAGTTGGGGCTGTTCAGCCTGGAGAAGAGAAGGCTGCGTGGAGACCTCAGAGCAGCCTTCCAGTATCTGAAGGGGCCTATAAGGATGCTGGGGATGGACTCTTCATCAGGGACTGTAGTGATAGGACAAGGGGTAACGGGTTCAAACTGAAACAGGGGAAGTTTAGATTGGATCTAAGGAAGAAATTCTTTACTGTGATGGTGGTGAGGCACTGGAATGGGTTTCCCAGGGAAGCTGTGAATGCTCCATCCCTGGCAGTGTTCAATGCCAGGTTGGATGAGGCCTTGGGTGCCATGGTTTAGTGTGAGGTGTCCCTGCCCATGGCAGGGGGGTTGGAACTGGATGATCTTAAGGTCCTTTCCAACCCTAACTATTCTATGATTCTCTGATTGTATGACTTTATAAAATCTTTTATGAGATGAGCTCATGAAACATCATTTTATTCCAGACTTTCCTGCCACCTCTCTGGTGGGTGAGTTTATTTACTGGAGCACAGACTGATTGCAGCCTCCCAAGAGGGTTACTCGTACCCTCTTCATTTGCAGAAAAAGCCATAGCTGATGACAGCAGCTTTACTGCTGCTGTTCCATTCGACTGGCAGAGCACGGCTCCACACAGAAGTCAGAGGTATAAATATTCAAATGCATTCATATAAAGCCAGGTTTCTAATCAATCTTCTTATAAATGCAGGAATAGAGAAGGAGACCATTCCAGATGACGGTGCAGCAGAGAGGTTCTGCCAGAAGAGCAGCTGCTAAATGCGGCCCTTCAGGTAGGTGTTCTAACACCACATTACAAAACATATGTGAGGTCCACTGAACAAATGTAATAACTGATTCTGTGTGGCTCTTTGCATTCAGATGAGAATGGTGTTTTTTTCCTGTTGGAAGAGGTGGTAAAGCCAGCAGCTTTCCTAGTTGGTATACTTGTGAAGTTTAAAATGCTGTACTTGGCTACAGCCTTCTCTCAGCTGCAGGAGGGAAAGGCTACAGTAATTCCCCTTAACTTACAGAGGTCCTTTCCATTTAGACATCTCAGACATGAAAATGATCTGGCCCACTAAAACTTTCATTTGTAAAACAATTTAGATTTATATTATATAGCAACTCTTCTCAAAATAATGGGATAACCAAATACTAAGAAAACTGACACAGCACTATAGTAACATTCCTGTCAATACAATTTTGTTATTGGAGGAGGGGACAGAAGCGAGATCCATAATAATTTTATGGACTTTTTTATTCCTCACATGAAGCCACAGTATATAAAAAACACCTCTGTCTGAACTAGAATTCAAATCCCACATTCTCTAGGGCCTCAACTGCTAAATGAATGTGTGAGGTAGCGCAGTAAAATACCTGCAATATTAACAAAACCAGGTATTTTTTTACTTGCGTATTACTGCTGCCTTTTGACATTTGATAGAATGGCAATGTCCAAAGGCAGCAGTAATATAATAACCGTAACAATGATAATAATCGTAAGAACACCACTAATGAAGTCTGTATGTGCACAAAGAGCTTGCCTGCAGAGTCTTTCACAGAGGGGCACAGGTTTATTCCAGCACAATTTAAGCCAGCAGTACATCTCCCAGCTCCAAGCCAGAGCTAAGTTACCACTAACCCAGAGATGAGCCCAAGACAAGAGATCCAAAGTCATAGCAAGGCTTATTAGCTTGAGAGCAGCACAATGCTAATCCCAGCTTTGCAGCTTGTTTCAGAACTGGCTTGCATCCCACCAGAATACAGGCAGTGTGAACTTGTGTCTGTCTATACATCTGTGCAGATAAACTCAAGCAGAAGAGACTACTCATGTGTTTTATGAACTGAAAGAAATCATACTAAGGTGTAGGAAGCAAGGAAATAACATGACTGTGGCGAACAACTGGCAGTTCTATTAGTTTCACACTCTGGGTTTTAATTATGGTTAAAAAGAGATGAGGGATGGCAGGAACAGGAAATCAGTGTGAGTAAAATGAAAGGAAAGGGAAAAAGAAATTCCAGCTGACCAGCCTCAAAGCAGAGGGGAATCATAATGTGGAAGCTGAAGGGGCATAAATTAGAAGCTGTATATATGGTAGGGAATTAATTTTTCCCAAGTGGTAGAATCCAGGTGTGCTTCTGAAATAGTCCATAAAACTGAAAAACTCTGCTAGCTGCCTGGGGTTGATTTGAAAAGATGCCATCAAATTATCTAGGTAAGATGAAAAGCTGCCATCACCCATCTGGCATAGGGTTGGAGAAAGTCCTGATGGAGGAGTTAGAAACTAGGATAGTGGGGTAGGAGAAAACACTAATGAGGACATCAGGGGTACCAGAGCTTGGGATACCAAGCCGCGATGAACCCCATTGTGTGCGCTGTGCTGCAGGGTAAAGGAAGACCCACAATTTGAGGAAAGACTCAGGAGACCACCATAGTAAAGCCAGGTCTCCCACAGATCTCTCCAGTCCCCATGGGTAGTTTTAGCAGCCAGGAAAATCTCAATCTCTTAAACCACAAGTAAATAATTAGTCATGAAGGGCAGCGGCTCTGCCCAGTTGAGATAACACACAGCAGATGTGTGGGTATGGGAGAACATCACTACAGTGAGAACCTTAGCCTAATCTCTGAACTTTACAGTAAAGTCTTACTTTATTAAAAATGCTTAGTTTTTTTTCAGAGGCTTATCAATTTGCCAGATTTTAACAGGGACAGGAAAAGAACATCCCTGACTTAGTGACAATTTCCACAAATACATCCACAAAATCCCTGCACAAAATTTCAGATCTCTGCTACAATGCCCTGAGGCACAAGTGCTACAACTAAACACCTCAAAGATCTTCATTGGGGCACATCAGCACATTTTCACTCATCTCATTTTGTGGCTTTTTAGCTGAATTGGCTTTAGATCAGATTTTCTAACTCTCTAGGCTGAGGCAGACTCCTGCTGTGTAAACCATTGGTCAAATGTACTTAGGTTTTAAGCTTATTCCCAGAAGTGGGAGGCGACCATTCTCCACTGAGATACCTACCCCTGCTGTTCGAAACAGTACTTATAGCAGAGTGTATAAATCCAGCGTGTTTTGAACACCAATTCCAATTACTTTTATACAATGTGTGAAGCCCAAATATGAGGGCTGAAGAGAAAAAGCAAAGCTGCTTTTTCCCTCATGAAAAACATGGGGGTAAAAAGCTTAAGGGGGTCTTAAAATAAAGAAATGACAAATCAATGTGAGCATGAATGAGTAAGACAATAAATAAGATCCAGCCTTACCGTACAGATCGATCATCACTGCCTGTGACTGCTAAAGGCTTCTTTGGGTGGACTGCCAGGGCCCAGAGCTCCCCTTCACAATGGCCCTGCATGATCAGCATGGGTTTATCTCTCTCTCTTACTAGCACCTCAAATATCTCACTGTCCTGTGTCCCTGCTAAAAGCCTGTCTGCTTTCCAACAGACACTTCGAATGGACAGACCTGACAGGGGACAGAACAGTCTGAGATTAATGGCAATGACAAGACAAAGTGATAGTACAGTGAAGATCATTGAGACTTCAAGAGTTAATTTATAACCACTGTTATGTTTTCACACTGAAGTCTTGTAAGACATCACAGCTAATTAAAATCTCAAACCAGTTCTGTTACATCATCTTAATTTACAGAGGAAGAGAAGGCTCAGTCCTAGGAAGGTGCTGAGTGTCTAATATTGCTGCTGCCAGCTCCGCAAGGGATCAAGCTCTCATGCTTTGTGTAAACCTTGGGAATTTACTTTAAAAAGCAATTCAATTTCACATGATTTAAAGCTGTAAATTTTAGATGAGGCAAGGTTCCTGTGACTGAAGCTGGTTTTGTTCCTTTCTTCAGTCTAAAAACGTAAGTTGAGAAGCAGGGGAAATTAACAATTACCATCGCAAAGCTGGCTGCCAAAAGTGTATAAAGCCTACTGCAAACCAGCAGACAGACTGCTCTATTTTCACTCCAAACAGATGTGTAGAATTCCCAGAAGACTAAGATCTTGTTAAAGCATGCTCTACAACCTATGGAGATTATAAATGCTCCGAGAGTCTAAACATAAAACCAAGTGATGACTAAGCTCATAGGAAGCATGAGTAGGTTCAACAAATATGGTGGTCAAGAAGCTAGTAACTTTCTATGTATTAATATTCCAAGTGCTACAATTCCAGATGGACCTAATGGAGTGCTCAGATGCTTTGAATATCAGGTTCCAGAAATCTCAATTAGTTAAATGAATTGCAATTAATTAAGTTAAATATTGGCTAATTTCATTCTCTTATCTTCTTGTGTTGAATTAGTCTTCATTTATCTTCTTGTATGTGCATGGTGGGGAGCAGCACCTATAAGCATCCTCCTGTTTATTCTATGGCACATGAATAACTCTTCAGGCCACATCATTATCAGAGAAAAGAGGGAATACAGATCTCAAAAGTTAATGCAGTCATTAAGTAAAAACCCCAGCAGTATGCAGACATTTATGCTTCAAATTAAATTGTGCCCATTATCTAGATGTGTGAAAAACCATTAAAGTAATAGCTTGTTACCTTTGTATCCTTGTTCAGTCTCCCTGAGATCAATTTTAGTAATTGGTTTGAAATCAGTGTCCCATAACCGAATGCAACCATCTCTCCCTCCAGTGGCAAAACCTTCCTCACAAGCATACATACTAAAAATTCCAGCCTGTTAACCAATAGTATAACAAGTTTTAATGCTCTTTACAATCAAAATAAACACACAAAGCAAATTTTTATGAACAGACTCTTGTTCAAGGCTACAAACTGCTAGGCAGCAAAATGTTGTTCATCCAGAAAGCCAAACAGCAAACACAGGGGAATACTTTTATTTCAAGTGCTCCCACTTCGGTGGCTGATGTAGGGATTTTTGTACAAACAGCAGAGACATAGAACCTTAAATTTGATTTAGTTACTATTGCTACAAGGAGCAGTAAATAAATAATGGAACACTTAAAATAAATAGTTACCCAGAATAAGCAAAACCAAGCAAACAAGCCACACAAATATTCTTACAGGTGCGGAGGTGACTGAGATATTCTTTCATGATTTCAGTTCAGACATCAGCTGGAATCTGACAGGAACTGAAAGAGTGTCAATTCATTCTCTTCACTGAAAGGCAAGTTTCTGTTACAGTCTGAATTTCTTCCTCACTAGTGACAATGCCTCATGATTGATGACTGTGCTGTACTACACTGTAATAGCTCATGGAATGAATGCTGATTCAGTGCTCTATTAGGAAAGCCTCTTGGTGGAGAGACAAGATGAACTGCATGGAAATTAATAAAATGAAGAGAAGACCTCTGTTTTCAAAGTGGTTTTGTTCAATGTCTTAAATTAGTATTGGAAATGGGGCAAGAGAATGCATATTAGCCATAATTTATAGGAATGAAACTGGACACTATATACAAAGAGATTCTATTTAATCATTCTAATGGATCTAAATGAAGTTCTGCAAACAAAAGTTCTGCAAATATACTACAGTACATACAAATATACTGTTTGCCAAAGGTATTTCCATGTTATTGCAGTTGCACATTACCCCAACCTGGCAATCACACAATAGTTCTGCAGGTAGGACGTCCCACTGACTGCTTTCCTAAATGAGGGATTGCGTTTATAAATAGCAACTACACTCCTGAACGCTTAGATCTGATTTGAAGAGCTGCAGTGAATCTTGATGCACTGTCAGCATAACTGATTTGGGAGATCAGAACAAACTTAAGCTTGCAGTCCTCTTTCTAGAAACGTTTTAGAAGCAAACTATAGTGATAACTGTTAGATTTCACATCACTTTTCCTTTTGTTCCATGCTGGAATGCCGTTAGCCATGATCTTGTTTAAAACAGGAGTAGCCCTCAAATACATCTGAAACAAGATGTGAAAATCCTGCTGTGCCTTTGCTGCTGCAGCAAAGACATCAATTTGTTATATTAGACTGGTTAGGAATCTAACATGATCCTACACATCCCCCTTTCTCAGTAATTACAAATGCTCCAAACTAGGGGGCGTGTAATGAAGCCAGTTGGAGTAAACAGCCTTTGGAATGTGACTGGAGTGCAATTTGCAGATTAAACAGATTTACTGCACATTGAAGCTTTTATGTAGTCAATCTTCAGTGTTGGGAATTTTAGTAGTAAAATTCTATTTAAAATCAGATCATTTGCTTACCAACTATTTTTAAGTAAACTGATCATAACTAAAGCTACTCAATCTGTGAAACTTTAGATTTAGAAACATCTCTTCAGATTTAGTCTGCTTGGTTAAATCAATGCTATAAATATCAGCAGTTCTGCCAATATCAGTTTCAGCCCTAGCATCTGTTGACAATAATGAAGTATAACATTCCATATAAGTTCTTAATTGATGAGCAGTCTTAAGACATTATTTTGGCCTGAAACAGAAGATCATCTTTAGAATCACAGAATCATCTTTGTAGATGAGCCTTCAAGAAGTTTTGCCATTCAAGAAACAGTTCACTTGAAGAATTGATTTTAAAACCATGACTTACACTATGTGCTCCTTGAATTGTGCGGACTAAGTTTAGCCCTTTCCAAACATAGATGTCTCCATTTAAAGCACCAGAGTATGTGATATCTTCTTTTGCACATGCTAAACAAAGGATAGTTTGGAGATCTCCTGTTTTACCAAATATTCCTCTCTTTGCTGTCAGTGCATTTCCACACAACGTCCAAAACTGTGAAACAGAAATGGCATATTAGGAATAACTTCTGCGGAATATCTGTTTGCTCATATTAATGTGCAGATCTCACAGACGTACATCCTGGCCAGACACTTACATGACTCCTGCAGTCCCATCATAATTTCCATTACTCCAAAACCTTCCCACTTACCATGGACACCCCCAGGCAAGTGCAGTAAGTCTAAGAACAGAGCAAAATGATCAAACTGAGCAAGTGAGGCACAGTTCGGACTCACTATTGCTACACTTCCCTTCTCATTACCTCACTACCTTTCATCCTGTTTTGCTGGGGGCACCTGTCAATGCGCACTTTTTAAAGCCAAGAATGTGCCACTTCTCTGGTCTGCAAAACTCAAAATACAGCTACAGTTCTGAAGTGATAAAATACTTTATCTTAAAGAACTTATGTGCCTGAAGTAGACATTTCTGCCCTTTTCCGGTGCGCTGAGATAGGTCCTTCAAATATAGTTACATTTACAAAGAAACCATCTGTTGGATGGAGACTGCAAACGCTTGTATGTGAAACAACTCTCTCTGACAAGTGTACTAGGTTCTGTAAGTGTGGAATGGTGACTTTCTTGACTTCTCCACAGACACAGATCCTGAAGAAAAGAATGCAAGGCTGACTGTAAGAGTCAAGAGAATACATAGTTTGCCTTAGAAGGGTGTCTTCATTGGTAGGCTAGAAACACCACACTATTTCTTTCCGAATCAGAGTGCCTCTTTTTGTTTTAATAAACACAATTTAGCAAGCAGAGAGGATGGTTTGTGCTCTCTGTTCCCCCCAAAGATCAGAGCTTCCAGGAAAGGCAGAGTAAAGGGAATTTCAATTAGATGTGTAAGAGAAGTGCTAAAATATCCAGGCCTGCAGGCACTGGGGTGTTCTGGACACATGCAGAAGCAGAGGAAATCTATGGGGTGTAGCACAGTCCTGTCTGGACTTGCCAGCTCAGCTCTTTATAGTTGAGATCTATGCTCTGTGATCCATTGCACTGGAGAGATACAGTCAGGGACTGGACAGGAATACTGAAGTGCCTGACACAGATGCATAATGCCTGTCTCATTCCCACTTTATATGCCTACATCTTTTCATGGCTTTAAGATGAATTTTTAGGTTTTTCTCTTTGTCCTTCTATAAAATTCCTATAAAGCAGAATTCCATAAAATCCTTGGATGAAGCATTCTTATTTCAGATCCTTCTCTATTTCTAATTCACCTAAATTTTCCCTTTGCCTCTTAATAAGCCAGTTTATGAGAAGTCAGTGGGAATACTTCCTCTGTGGCTTGCTTTCTGTGAGCAAAACATATGCTCACCTCACTTCTGGTTAGCTGCAGCAGGACAAGAGAGCAGAGAGCCATGTAAGGAAAGGGGTGGAGGGAGGATCCTGGGCTCAGTGTGTGATTCCTTAGCATCCTTAGCTCCCAGGCTTTACCGCACCTTCTAATACCTGCTCAGCCAAAGAAGCCAACAGAACTGAAATGCTAAAGGAATAAATGGCACTATTCCCAAGTCCTAGACCCATTCTCGCAGTGATACAATTACTTCAGAGCTGTTCTTTTCCTTTGTTGCAAGTTAATTATCATGTTCTCACAGTCTTACAATGAATGGCAAGTATACAGACTACTGTTTGAGCACCCCTGGAGGGGAACATCAAATAATTTCCCCTCCACAGTTATTTATTGGGATTTTGCATCTATACATATCTACTTTGCCTGGTGTGATGCATTTCAGGGCAATTATGGCCACTTTAAACAGAACACAGGTGCCAAACAAAGACAGGTTTGGAAAACAGCTTGCAGAATACAACAGATGGTATCACTGCTGCCAAGCCCACCCACAGTTTGAAAGCAGTGGTGGTTTTAAGGGCACGAGCTTCTCAGTAACCAGAGCTAGAGATATTAACTGGTTTCCTAAACTTCTAGTTAAGCTCTTCCCACCCCAGTCATACGAAATAATTGCCATCTGTTAGGAAGGCTTTTGATGAAACAGGAGAAAAATAGAAACCTGCAGGGAATATTGGCAAACAGAAGGATTTTTTTCACAGGCACGAGGATGTTTTATCCCAAATTTACAGTATATACCTAGGTTCATATTTAAATTGCCAGAAATGGTGACTTAGAGTGAGCAAAGAGTGGGGCACTAGAGTTCTTGTCTATTCATCTCTCAGGTCTTGCTTACCTTCTCCATGGTATTCCTACAAGTACCAGTAGCATGACAGGCCAAATAGCAGTTCATTTAATCCATACTTTAACTTCATTCCTCCTGTACCTGTTCAGTGACCCTTTGTGGTGCTCAGTGAGAAAAAATTGATAGAGACTGAGACAATTCTGAGCCAATTGAAGTGGAATGGAGAGGGCAGAGAACCCCAAAATGACAAGTATGTAATGAGGAAAATGACCTCAAATGATCTTGTTAAGTGGATCTGCACCTCAGCTACTGCTGAGTGCCTAAACTGGCTTCAAAGAAAGTGTTGTTAAAAGTTCACAGAGTAAAGAAAGAAAAATACATATATGATGCTTTTTTATGTTTAAACCCTTGATCATATAATAGAACAAATTTCTTTTGTGGCATTTATTTTACTTTTAAAGATTAAACAGTAAAAGCTATTTACCTTTATGTGTTTTACTCCACAGCTGACAATTCTATTTGGTTGATATTGATCCCAGGAGATATCAAATATCTGTTAAGAAATACAGTAAGCTGATAATTGAAATTATAGAGCAATTGCATCTAGGCTCAGTTTGCTTTTGCCAATATTTAGGCATAATTTCTGCTCCAACATATTACTAACAATGAAAGAACACCATTTAGGTAAAGATTAAAGCAAATATGTAGGCTTCCTCACAGAGTTCTGTCAGCACATCTCATTCCTGCCTTTGCATACCAATGTATTCCAGCTCCAAAACATTATTGAATAAACACTATTTACTGTGTCAAGTAAAGTGGGAATTAATGGTGTGATTAGGGATGAAAGACTGGTGCATTCATCTTTACGCATTATTTTAAGTAGAAGGTACAGTATCTAATTTAACCTGGTTACCAAAGACCCCAGAGACAAAATGGGTGAATATCGTTTATCTGACTTGTTCAACAGAGTTAGAATAGAATTCTTCATTTTGGTGAGTCTCACATTTACATTTATAATGGTATGCATCAAAAAATGAAGTAAAAGGTCCTGTGTAGCTTACCAGAACAAACTCACAGTGTATTCTGCGGCTATGGGATTATGCCAAATGAAAAATATTCTATAAACTACGGAAACAAAAAGGTTGTATTTTGGCCCACATTTCCAACATGTCATTTTTAAACTTTGTACATCTGGCACTCAGCTTTTCAGTGTCCCAGCTGAAAACCAATGAGGTTCCACAATCATTAGTTACTTCAGGAAATGTAGGCCTGTACAGAAAGACAATGGGACTTTATGCTGCTTTTAGCTCAACAGCTCTTAAGTATAAATCACAAGAGAATTCTGATCTGTTTACACAAACAGATTGTCTTAAGCTTGCTCATCGCTAATTTTATACACCAGGAAGCACTGTCTTCCTACTGAATATTTATCTTCTTTATGAACATCAGGATTCACGGTACTTCAAGTATTATTTGTTTAAAAGTTTTAGAACACACAAGATATTTCACCTTCAGAAATGCTTTATGACTCCTGTACACCAAATCCTTGGAATCTGTGGCCCAATTAGAGACGCGTTCTTCCCCACTCCCTCTTCAGTGCAAAATCTCCCTTGGCTGGTTGTGAAAGTCTACTGGGATACTAAGAGTTTAGTGTTTCTTGCCTGTCCTGGGGTCTTCTGCTAATTCAGAACCTGATCTTGAACCTATTGACCTCAGCAGCAAAACTTCCACTGCTGTGACTGGGAAATTAATCAGTTCTGAAAGAGAAATTAGAACAAGGGCTAATAGTCTGTTGTGTTGTGAACATGGTAAGTAAAAATGAACCATCGGCTTTATTCAGATGACATACAAGATGCAGGTGGACTGTATGCATACACAAACTGTAAGGAAGGGTTTAGTCTGCTGCTTTGCATTTATAAATACTCCATCATGTGTAATAAAACATCATAAAACTCAATATTATAACATTCAAGCATGTTATAATATCACAACAAGGTTAGAATTTGTCAGAATGTGTCATTAATTTATGTTAAGGTATACATCCTTGTGCTTACATATGTTGAGGTGGTATTTTGCTTATGCTAAACCAGTTAAAACATTTCCTAATCCTGAATAATGTTCAAAACTCAAACCTGCTCAGGTCTCATATATATCAAAGTTAAGATCCTTTATCTGAAGTTAATAGACAGAAAAGGACTATTTATCCTAATTGTGTTTCTCCTACAGGTGACTGTCTAAAGCAAAAAGAAACCAGAGCTAATTAAACTTTCCCTCAGGATAAGCTGTCTTTCGGACATATTCAGAAAGAAGATGATCTTTGTCCATTGAACTAGCACTTCACATCTCATGTAGAGAGCTATAAATCATCCTAATCAGTGAGTTGCAAAGTGTTTCCTCCCTAGCCTTAGTAAACAGTCAGCACAAGAATCCATCAAATGCCTCTTTTACTACCACAGTGCTTTATGCTATTTCTGGCATAATGAGAAGAAATAAATGCCTTGGTCAGGATTTTAAAAGCCAGGCAGAATGATCCAAATTATCTTTGCATTAACCTGATACAAAGAAAAATGATTTTTAAAACACAAGACACAATTCAGTTCATACAATTACCCTGTCCGAATGGCCTGTAGCTGTCGCCAGTAGTTTTCCTCTCTTCCAGTCCCAAATACACACTGTGTTTTTGGCATCCAGTCCCACTGAAGCTAAACGCTAAGGAAAAACAACAGTAATCCAGTTAGCAGAAAACCAGCTCAAAGACCTCTTTACTGTAGCTCAGATTATTATGTGTACAAATTGATTTTCCCAACATGTGACCTGGGGTGAACTAAAAAGGAACCTTCAAGATACTCACATTTAACATTTACTCACTGCAGAAAGTGCCGAAAAGTCAAATCTATTCAAAAAAGTCAAGTTTTAATCTTGGATTACGAATGTTTCGAGTACAATTCTTACCATGAAGTATTTGGGGTGCTTGTTTCTGGTGCACACCATGGCAGCATTTTGATTTCTTAATCTGATAATAAAAGTGAACGGGAAATAGAAGCTCTATTTCCAACTACACTTTTGTTCATTGTGCTCATTTTATGGAGCTTTAGAATCACAATTAGATACACTTTTACTGATTGCCTTCTCCATTAGCTTAGTATAGCAAAATACCAGTTAAAGTAATTTAAATTATTACTTGTCAAATTAAAGTTATTAATTAAAATTATTATTAATTATTAATGAATTAAAATAATTATGTTAATGTTTTTATATCTCAGTAATACAAGAAAAAGAAAAGAACAAAATAAAATGGAAGGGAAAAGCTGGAGGGGAGGAGGTAGACTCCATGCACTAGCAAAGCATCCAAAGATCAATGGTTATCATGGAGGCTGTAGGTTCTCTTCCAGTGACTGTGCTCATTATGTCCAGCATTACATGATTTCCCCTAGAGCGTCCTAGTAGGTGAGAGGGTTCACCTGGGCTTTGCAGCCAGAGGTGATAGAACTGGGTTCATTATATGTACCAGTGCAAAGACTAAGCTAGTGCCAAATGTACTTCATCTGTATATACTGGATGTGGTGCCAAGGTATGTTGCATAGGGATGTATAACAGATAAGTGATGGATATGTTCAACATGTGTTAGTACAAAGAATGTGCCTGAGTGACTGGGAAGACAAGAGACTATTTTCATGGGAAACTATGTAGTAGCTCAGCAACACGACTTCTTAAACAGAGTTGTATCTGTGGTGCTGTGCTGCTTGTCCCTCGTTCTTCTCACTGTCCTGCCTAATAACTTCATCTCACAAGGAATTATCAGTCCAACTGAACTCCACAGCATTTTGCTCGGTTACAAGAAATCCTGCAATTCAAGACCATGCAATAAATGAAACCTTTCTTTTTGACTCAGAGACAAAGATCAGCAGATGAACCTTCTGGTCCGAATGGATGTATGTTTCAGAGATAACACCAACCAGATCTTTTCCTTCAAGATTTGCCTCAAGAAGATGACTTGCAAACTGCATCCCTTCAACTGGATTTCCTTCAACTAAATGTCTGCTATTTTTGGCTCAAATTTTCAATAGGCAAATTGTTTAAAGTCTGGAGACATATTTGATAATATAAAAGGACTGAGCCAGCAAAGAAAACAGGTACGATCACTAGATACTGCCCTAAAATGCTGTATTAGAAAAAATACTCACTGCAGTAAGGCCAACAACTACTGCACAACTGTAAGATCATCATTCATAAAGAAACAGAAGGTTCCAGTTTTCACTCTGTAGCAAAATAATTCAGAGACCAGGTACTCCATGCCTTTTCACACCATTTCTAAGTGTAAAAACATAGAGTACATCTTCCTTCTTAAGGGAGCCGCTATCAAAAGCCTCTGGTCTAAATGCAGTGAATACACATGCGCCCTTCACTGTCCCCTCAGTAGTTACAATTCCTTTATTTTAGAGCAATGAAAGAGATCTCTTCAGACTTTGGTTTCATGAGAGCTGACAATAGGCATTATGTCTAAGGCAATATTTGAACTCTGCCTAGTGAATAATGTATAACCAACATCCTACCAGCAAATGTACTAAACAATATGGTATTGTTGTGGTTTAAGACCAGCCAGGCAGCCTCTCTCTCACTCCCCCCCTTTCTCCCCCTGCTTCCGGGGGGATGAGGAGGAGAACCGAAAGACTGTAACTCCCATGGGTTGAGATAAGAGCAGCCCAGTAACTAAGGTATAACACAAAACCACTACTGCTACCACCAATAATAATAATGATGAAGGGAAATAACAAGGGAGAGAACACAACCGCTCACCACCCGCCGACTGATACCCAGCCCGACTGAGCAGTGATCTAGCCCTTCTGGGTAGCTGCCCCCAGTTTATATACTGGGAATGACATGCTGTGGAATGGAATAGCTCTTTGGTTAGTTTGGGTCAGGTGTCCTGTCTCTGCTTCTTCCTGGCTTCCCCTCCTCCCTGGCAGAGCATGAGACTCACAAAGTCCTTGGTCAGAGTAAACATTACTGAGCAGCAACTAAAAACATCGGTTTTATCAGCCCTGTTCCCAGGCTGAAAGTCAAAACCACAGCACTGCACCAGCTACTAAGGAGAAAAACGACTGCTACTGCTGAACCCAGGACAGTTATTAATGAAAAACAAAACCAAAAAACCCCAAACAATAAAAAGCAAACCAACAAACCCAACAACGAGTCAAAAAACTATTTACAGACTTATTCCACAAGTTCCTCTGAGCCCAGTCTACTTCTGTATTGTCTTTCACTGGAATAGAGTTGCCTCAGGTCTTGTTAAATCAAACTGTGTGAGAATATACTGCAGGAACCCACAAGACACCAAGTAGTCAGAACAGTTTATTATGATACAGGATCACAGAAACAACCAGATTGGAAAAGCCCTTTAAGCTTGTCCAGTCCAACCATTGCCAGCACTGCCAAGGCCACCACTAACCCATGGCACTGAGGCCTCGTCTCCACGGGGTGTGAACCCTTGCAGGGACGGTGACTCCAGCCCTGCCCTGGGCAGCCTGTTCCAATGCCTGAGCACAGCCTGTTTGAAGACTCTTCATATGTGAGTCTTTGCAATGGTAGGTAAAGGTAGGTTCAAAAACTTGGGGGTTCTATCACTAGATGTGAATGAACCCCCAAGTTTTTCTCTCTCAGATGTGTCCTGAATATCTGCATTTAACCTTGGACAACATGCTTGGTTATTAGACATATGGTAAAGAAGGAAAAAGAAAATCAAATATAGGAAAGAATAAATTTGCTCCTGTCAGTTACAGCATAAAAATCTTACTTTCCAGAAAGGCCTATTATTGTAGAAAAGGAAGTTTGCTCTGCCCTTAGCAATCTACACCCACCCAGGGGCTTGGATGTACTGATCAAAACACAGGATATTTTTCATGGAACCTTCACCAATTGCAACTTTTTCTCACCTCTTTTATGCTGTTCACCATGGAAACCATGGCAGCACTTACAGCATCTTTTAGATTCATGGTGTGAACGTCATCAGACCTGAACTGCAGCTATCAGTCAGGAAATTACCATTAGTGGGGTAGATGGACAGTGAAAGTCCATGGGGAAATGGAGGAATATTTGAGATTCTCTTTTCACATATGTCTGCTGAGGAAGGTGGCAGAAAAGTGCTAAATGCTGGATTTCCTTTTTGGTTGAACACTGACACTTTTAGTCCTCCTTCTGCAAGAGAATCTGACAGAATTCTGTGGGGGAATTCACAGAAGAAAATATCTGCCAAGTAGTTTATGCACATGGAAATGAAACAATTCTTTTTAAATCTACACAGATTTGGAAGATCTGGATAAAGAAGCCAACTGCTACCTAAGGCCAAACATAGAAATGTATCTGTGTATTGTGGCACTGCACCCCTCGTTCCGTTGAAAAAATCACATTTTTGGGAAGCACACCAAAGAGTTCATCGAAAATAACTCAGAAAGAAACTGAAGTATACAATTTTGGTGAAATACTTCAATAGGAAAGACATCAGCTCTGTAGGTAATTCCACAAAGGGTGGATATTGGTCCTTTTAAGGAGAAACTGCAGTTAATGCTTAATTCAACAAAAACCACTTTTAATTCCAGGCAAACTGACAACTCTTTGTTAAACATTTGAACCAAGTGCAGCTTCTCTCCTGCCAAATGTAATCTCTTGGTCACACACAAAAAGACCAAAGTGAAATACCTGGTTTTAAATAGCAACAGGTCTGCAGGATATTTAGCTTCCACCTGTACTATTAAAATACAGTTTTAAATACAGGTAATGCGCAAAATGGGAAATTTACTCAAAATATATTTGTCTCCAAATTTAAATCTGCATTGAAGGTACATAAAAGAACATACACAGTGATAGGACAAGGGGTGATGAGTTCAAACTTAAACAGGGGAGATTCAGGTTAAATATAAGGCAGAAGCTCTTCCCTGTGAGGGTGCTGAGGCGTCCCTGTGAGGGTGCCCAGGGAAGCTGTGGCTGTCCCATCCCTGGCAGTGTTCAAGGCCAGGTTGGACACAGGGGCTTGGAGCAAGCTGCTCCAGTGGAAGGTGTCCCTGCCCGTGGCAGGGGTTGGAACTGGAGGAGCTTTAATTAGGTCCTTTCCACCTCAAACCATTCAATGATTCTATGAAGTAAAGGAAGCTGTAAGCTATTCCCTCATTTAAGATGCATACTGATCTTCTCCTGTATTATAAAAGATAACAAATCCTGTCTACTCTCCATTACCCAGTCTGTGGTCAATCATTCCAGAGAAGCACTCCAGAAACAACTAAGCTATCTCCATGCAGCGTCAGCTGAAGTACAGCGGGGAGTAATACTTCAAAACTAATTCATCTGAATGCCTCAGACAGACACCCAGAGATCCTGGCACAAGAGAAGCTGATTAACTTGGCTAAAATACAGAGGCAGTGTCAGTATCTGAGCCATGTTAAATGCATGGACTGGAGCTGTGCAGCACCCAGCACAGCAGCGACCCTTGGAAGCAGAGCTGGGCACACTGGAGTGGGATGAAGCCCACTGTCTGCACAGGATCCAGCTCAGGTAGAGAAGCACAGTAAGCCAGGCTTTTCCTCAGGCTGCTTACATTTAGAAAGTGGACAGCTGACAGAGTGAGCAGAGAAAATACATTTCTTACAGCATCTATACTTTACATGCTTGTTGAATTTATTCATGATTTGGGGCTAAAATAAAACCCTTTCTTGGGTATTAACAGACATTCAGCATAAAAGAATGAAAGGTATGCTTTGGAAGGCAAGGTGCACACAATGTATGTGAAGTCTGCTTTGTTCTGTCACAAGATGCCAGCTCCCTTGGGTGTGCTGACTAAAGAAACTGGACCTGCTAGCAGCAATGAGTTCCAAATACTCAGTCTTTCTACCATGCCCTTTAATTTTGGTGCAGCACATCAGCTTCTTCTGCAAAGGCAGAAAGAGCAGTAAAAAGCCAAGTTACATCATCCATATTTATGATTTGCAGCCTTGGGCTTTCTCCAGATCTGAGCAAATTTGTATTTCCAGAATAAACAGCAACTTCTCCAGCACGTCCAGAAGCAGAACTTTGCTGTTTTGCAGGGTCAACATAGGAATGAGTTCAGGTTTTCATTAGAGCAAGGATTTTCAGAAGAGCCTTTACCTCACACTGACTGGGCTCTTCAAGGCATCTTTATTCCCATTTGGTGCTTAAAAATGTTTAAAAACTAAAGAAGTTTATCCACCGGTCTTATAAAGTTAAAAATGAGGAAAAAAATTAAGAACAGGTATTTATAGAATCATAGACTCATAGAATAGTTAGGGTTGGAAAGGACCTTAAGATCATCCAGTTCCAACCCCCTGCCATGGGCAGGGACACCTCACACTAAACCATGGCACCCAAGGCTCTGTCCAGCCTGGCCTTGAACACCGCCAGGGATGGAGCATTCACAACCTCCCTGGGCAACCCATTCCAGTGCCTCACCACCCTCTCAGTAAAGAATTTCTTCCTTAGATCCAATCTAAACTTCCCCTGTTTCAGTTTGAACCCGTTACCCCTTGTCCTGTCACTACAGTCCCTAGTGAAGGGTCCCTCCCCACCATCCTTGTAGCCCCCTTCAGATACTGGAAGCTGCTCTGAGGTCTCCACGCAGCTTCTCTTCTCCAGGCTGAACAGCCCCAACTTTCTCAGCCTATCTCCATACAGGAGGTGCTCCAGCCCCTGATCATCCTCGTGGCCTCCTCTGCACTTGTTCCAACAGTTCCATGTCCTTTTTATGTTGAGGACACCAGAACTGCACACAATGCTCCAAGTGAGGTCTGAATGAACAATATCTTATCTTTTGCTGCCAAAAGAAAGACTAGGGATAATGTGGGCCCTCTTTGGAAGGAAACAGGAGAACTGGCTACCCCTGGTTTGTAGAAGCCTGAAGTTCTCAATGAGTTCTTTGCCCCAGTCTTCACTGGCAAATGCTCTGACCACGCTGCTCAAGTCAAAAAGGCCACATGTAAGGACTGTGAAAATGAAGACCTTAGGTCCATTGTAGGAGAGGATCAGGTTCGAGATCATCTGAGGAACCTGAATGTGCACAAGTGCATAGGACCTGATGAAATCCATCTGTGGGTCCTGAGGGAACTGGCAGATGTAGCTGCTAAGCCACTTTCCATCCTATCTTGAAAAATCATGGCAGTCAGCTGAGAAAAGGAAATATAATCCCTATTTTCAAGAAGTGGAAAGCTGAAGACCTGGGATACTAGAGACCAGTCAGGGGCTTGGGGCAACCTAGTCCAGAGGAAGGTGTCGCTGTCCATGAGAGGGATTGGAACTGGATGATCTTAAGGTCCTTTCCAACCCAAAGCAGTCTGTGATTCTATGATTCTAAAAAATATTAGAGCAACAGTAATTTTGTTCTGTTGATTGGAGGGTTTTCTCATCTGCTGTTTTTCATTTCACAATTCCCAGGAACACCTTTTCCTTTAATTAGAATTGGCACAAGAGATTTCAGAGGAAATGGCTTTACTTTAAGAAAACTGGAGGAAAAAGGTGAAAAACTAGGCTTAAAATAGAAAGCTAGTTACAGTTTTTAATGGGGAAATATCATCCATAGTGCTGTTAGCAATTCAAGTTACCCAATGCTTTTTAGATGTGTTAAAGGCAACTGCTTACGTTGATGTCCCTAATTTCAGACTAATCTTTAGATAATGTGCAATAAAAAGTACTTTTGCTTCATCTGAAAATACATTTTATGAACTGCATGGCCATTTCTGATCTCAAAAAGAGTAATAAAAACACTGTGTGGTCAGTGGAAGAGTAGCTGGGAATTACAATAAAGCACTCTCAATAGACAGCTACCTATCTAGCACATGATTTTAAGAACACCACCTAAAGGCAGTTTGCCCTCTTGGGATGCAATTGAGACACACAAGTAAATACAAACCCCAATAAGTATCTGTGTGGATTCAATAAGGATCCAGGTATCAGCTCTAAGCATTCCTAGAAATAACTCCAGCAACCAGCTATGAAGTATGACCACAGTAAGGACAGAATTTTACAGATAGATATTTATAAAACTATGAATAGGAGCTATTTCTCAGGTTTATGTGGACTGTAGATCTATTTCCCTCCTACTTCATTGACAACTGAGTGATTTTAATGGTTTGCCTCCAGGGAGGAAAATAGAAAAATCGATGTGTTTAGCTGTGAATACCTCATCATTAACTTGTATTTTAATTTTTGTCTCAAATTACAATATAATCTAATCACATTGTACAAAGCCACACACTCAGTGCCCTAACCCCGTTATACAACTGACTGTGCACCCCAGTCAAGGAGACTCGCCCAGCAGTGAGATTGCTGAAGTTCCTGTGCCAAAAAAACTGCACAGTTGTGAGGCCTTTGCCAGGAACTGATCTCTTTGAGCAGCAGGCGACAAAAATGTGGGGAAGCTCTGACATTTGAGCCACAGCGGGCCATTTCTTCTGTGGATATTTGTCCATCACCCAATGCTTCCATTTGACTTGAATGTTAGGTGGTGATTTTCATCTCAAAAATACCTTCTTTGAAAGAGCTGTATTTGCAGACCTTGCATTCCCCATCCCTGGAAGTGTTTGGATGGGGCTTGGAGCAAGCCGCTCTAGTGGAAGGTGTCCCTGCCCATGGCAGGGGGTTGAACTGGATGAGCTTTAAGGTCTCTTCCAACCCAAACCAGCCTGGGATTCTATGATTAACAATTGAACTGTAATAGGGGTTTCAGCACTACAGCCATATAGCTTCCTAAACACAAAACAGAATCATACTATGTATCACAGTATCACAGTATGTTAGAGATTGGAAGGGACCTCAAAAGATCATCTAGTCCAATCCCCCCGCCAGAGCAGGAACACCTAGATAAGGTTACACAGGAATGTGTCCAGGCGGGTTTTGAATGTCTCCAGAGAAGGAGACTCCACAACCCCCCTGGGCAGCCTGTTCCAGTGTTCCGTCACCCTCACTGAGAAGAAGTTTCTTCTCAAGTTTAAGTGGAACCTCTTGTGTTCCAGTTTGTACCCATTACCCCTTGTCCTATCATTGTTTGCCACTGAGAAGAGCCTGGCTCCATCCTCGTGACACTCCCCCTTTATATATTTATATACACTAATAAGGTCACCCCTCAGTCTCCTCTTCTCCAAACTATAGAGACTCAGCTCCCTCACAGTCTTTCCTCATAAGGGAGATGCTCGACTCCCTTCATCATCTTTGTCGCCCTGCGCTGGACTCTCTCCAGCAGGTCCCTGTCCTTCTTGAACTGAGGGGCCCAGAATTGGACACAATATTCCAGATGCGGTCTCACCAGGGCAGAGTAGAGGGGAAGGAGGACCTCTCTCGACCTACTGACCACCCCCCTTCTAATACACCCTAGGATGCCATTGGCCTTCTTGGCCACAAGGGCAGAGTGTTGGCTCATGCTCATCCTGCCGTCCACTAGGTCCCCCAGGTCCCTCTCCCCTACACTACTCTCTAACAGGTCGTTCCCCAGCCTATATTGGAACCTGGGGTTGTTCCTGCTCAGATGCAGGACTCTACACTTTCCCTTGTTATATTTCATCAAGTTTCTCCCTGCCCAACTCTCCAGCCTGTCCAGGTCTCGCTGGATGGCAGCACAGCCTTCTGGCGTGTCAACCACTCCTCCCAGCTTAGTGTCATCAGCAAACTTGCTGACAGTACACTCAATTCCCTCATCTAAATCATTGATGAATATATTAAATAATACTGGTCCCAGTACTGACCCTTGAGGCACTCCACTAGATACAGGCCTCCAACTAGACTCCGCCCCATAGACTACAACTCTCTGGCTTCTGTCCTTCAGCCAGTTCGCAGTCCATCTCACTACCTGATCATCCAGGCCACACTTCCTCAGTTTAGCTATGAGGATAAAAAAAAATATTTTGTAACAAGAAGATGCATTTATTAAGTCAAAGCACCTTCACTTCCCCAATGGGAGTGTCCATCAACAGGAGCATTGTGTAGCCAGAACTGGAGTTTCAAAAAGCTGTACCTGAAATTACCTGAAAGTGAAACAGGCAGCAGGAATTGTTATTACCTGGGGCTTCAAATCCCCTGAGCAGTAACATGCTGGACAGCCTGTCAGCTGAAGCTGTAAGAAAGCAGGAACGCCTCTTATCTGAAGTGCCCAGTCATTGGACCTGCCCTACAGCTGGAGCTGTGACATCCATCAGCCCGGGCTGCACACCTAGCACAGGCTGAACAGGACAGCACCTCCTCTCTGTAGCCTTCACGAGGGAGAGCCAAGCTGATCTGTACTCCGAGGCAGTTGCAGGCAGAACTGTCCTCAACAAGGAGCTCTGAGCAGCAAAGAGCCCTCTCTCTTCCCTCAGGGATTAAATCCATGCCAAGTGCCTCTGTCTGCACAGAGGGGTCTCTTCTAGTTTCATTTCCGAGGACAGACCTCCTGCAGCAGGCAGGCGGATATGGGCATGGCAGTGTGGACATCTCCTCCGCACCGCGCACGCCCCTGCTCTGGCAGCCCGGAGGCCCCGGGCAGGGCAGCGCAGGGCAGGGCCGAGCCTCTCGGGGTTTCCGGTCAGACCCCGCCGCCGCCGCCGCGCACCACCCACATCGCAAAGACGGTAGGAGGCCCTAGCCTCCGGTGCACAGCATTTCCCATGTGTGTCTTCCAGAATCAGAAACCAAACGAAATTCACGCCATAGAGGAAGAAGATATACAAACCTGGCCATCTGAATCAAAAGCTAAGCAGGCAACTCCATGTGTATGTGCATCCTTGAGGACAGACACAGTCTGTACACGGTAGGAGTCCCAGATGCAGATGTAAGGGTCCTTCCCCACCTGTCCTGTAGCTACTAAGGTTTTATCCGGGTGAACTGCAAGGCTGAAAAAGAATACAGGTGAAGTTATAATACACTGAGTCAGTAAAATAGTATAAAATACAACAAATTAATTACAATATAACCATATGTTTTAATTCTCAAAACCTTCAGTTCCTTTTGGTTTATCAGAATGACCATAAAATCCATCTTCTAAACTTAGTTTATCCAACTATTTACTTCAAATAATGTTTTACTGAGACCAACATGGCTAGTGCAGGATACAACTTATCATGTAATAATATTTTAACTGGAAAATTGTACGAAAACATAGCCAGAGAATTTCTGAATACTTCTGGTTAAGAAGCTGCATAAACACAGGCTTTTATGTTAGTCTTTCATGGCTTTATATAGTCAGTGGATGAGTTTCTACAATTTATTCCTCTTTTACACATCAGCTCGAACATTCTGAAATAAGGACCAGTGGCTAAGTAATAGATACATTTCACTATGAAAAGTACATGCAAGAAACACATCTTCACATGTTTAAACACAGTAACCTTGGAAGAGACAGAGAAATATATTGTTTCTTCTATACTTGAACAATGACATATGTATTTTCAGATCCTTTAGTTACTGCTGCCTAAGGAGAGGTAAAATTGACTGTACCTTTATCAGTTTACCCCATTTTCTCTAACAGCCAGCTAGAAACGGTACTTTGCACAACAACTGTCACATTGAGCAGTATTTCTACGGCTTAAATTCCAGAAAGGTGCCAGAGTTGCAAACACTGTTTCTGGTTTTCAGCTATTAACTCCATAAGCATCCAGAAAGCTTGCTTTGACAATGAAAATGACATTTATTAAACATTCTCTGTGGTATTTGCACAGAGCTGTGGTACTGCAAGTTGCGCTCTGATGGAGGCAATATTAGCAGAATCCAACTGTATGTCTGTTCACAATCCTTCAGAGGTCTGAAAACCTCCACAGAATCCTTCTCACACCCCATTTAAGTATGAACACTAACATTTACTTCCATTTTGTTGTGTTGGGAGCATTTCTCTTGGATGTCAAACATTTTCTGGAACAAAGCAGCAGCATCATTTCAAAATAAACCATAAAATTCTGTTTTCCTCTTCATGCGTAACAGATTTTCATTGGAGCACAGAAGACAAAAGGCTGCCATTTAGCAAACTTCACCCCACAGTAACAAGAGGAGTACGGGCTATCGGTGGTGGCACCGTACCAGCAGCTCCTCTTTGCAATTACTCTCAGCTATTGTCAAGCTGCTCTTCAGCCCTTGCGGTATTTTCTCACAAACCCCCAAGGATCTGGTTTGAAAATCTAGCTTGGGGATGTTAATAATAAAAACCCACCCTAAGGAAATCTGAACACAAAGACGGTTTGACACCGCTAGCCAGGAAAGCAATCTGAACAACATCTGAGCGAGCTGCAGATAGCGCAAGGACAAATATCCTATCAATAAACTGACATTCAACAGATGGCTTAGGGAAGCTGAGGGTTTCTGCTATCCCAGGAGTAGACAACACTAATTACTAGAATGCATCAAAAAACTTGAGGACATTTCACAAATGCATGCATTCAATTTTTCATGTTAAAGAATAATTCATGCAGAAAGAACACAATGCCCAGTAAAACTGCTTGAACTGCTCCTGCATTTGCTCATTCTTCTTCTTCTTCACAGGCTTGGATTCTACATTATACTGTGTGTCAAGTGGTTCACCTCAATTCTAAACCTGGAAGGGAAATAAAGGATGACTCCACCATACTTAAGCTGTGATACCTATAATTACGTTAGAATACTTTTCTTCATTAAGAACCAGATTGAACAGATTAATTGGGCTTTTCTATCTCACTGCTAGAGCAGAACTGCAGCTTAATTACATCTACCCCTGCTTTGTACAGTTCAGTTTTCACATACTAGAACTTCTTTTACATTCCCGTTCCTGCATATAAGGTTAAGAACATCTCCTACAACATAAACATGTCTGTACTGAACGTATCTGTTATTTGTTTTATCCTTTCTGATGCATGAAGTCAACTAGTGGGGGAGCTAAAATTAGGAACTAATATCAATTTTTGGCACCTAAATAAGCAGTCTGGTCTTTCAGAACCACTGAGGACATTCATCTCCTGCTAACAGCCTTTACAATGCACTACGACCGCCTACATTCAGTCTGGCTCTTAGATAACCAAGTGCTTATTTTTGGCAGACAGAACAGTGGGTTACATGAGTCCAATTTCAAGAACAAAACTCAGATACCTGTATATATGATTTACATGTTTCTTACATATTAAAATATTAAAATTGTATGTCCATAGTATATACCATGTATCTGTTGTATGGGTCACTTCCTGTCTTCATGTTGTGTGATTTATGCTGAAATCGGTTCCCCAAACTTCCCTGCCTTTTAAGATGAGTATGAACTTCTTTGCTTGTGTTTTGCATTTAGGTGCATTTATTTGACCTTTCTAAGCAAATATCCTGTATCTACACCATTTATAACAATATAACATCACTATTTGCACCACTGGAAAGTACTGAAACACTATGATATCAGTGCAACATGAAAATATGATTAGAATAGGGGATCAAACATGAAAATACAATTAGAATTAGGGAATCAAACACCAGCAGTTCATGGTGTAGAAAAATATTACTAAAGAATTACTTTCTATTCCTTTCAACAGGAAGAACATCTAGAAACACAATCCTTATGCAACCAGACAATTTTCTGCAAGTCACAGGCAACAGCTCTGCAGATACCTGTCTGAGACACATCAGTGTACAACAGAGCTGTTCAGCTAAAGGGAATGGCTGGACCATTGCAGGCTTCACATCTCCAAGCAAGTCATAATTTCTCCACTCCCACAGCCCCACCACACAACTTTTTCACCCAGATTTTCCACAATGAGAACATCAGCCATTGGAATCATGTCCCAAGGATTCCCCAGTGTTGGAAATATATAAGATTTGGCTGGACAGGGTGCTGAGACAGCTTGTCTAGACTGTGCTTTTGCCAAGAACGGTTGGACCACATGATCACTGAGGTCCCTTCCAACCTGATATTCTACGATTCTATGATCTTAAAACCATGAGCATTTCTCTTAGATGTAATTCACGTAATTCCCATGCTTTTCCCATAAGCACACTATATACATTATAGTAGCAATGGCTTTACTATGAGTGAGCAGTGAGAGCAGGGTTGCTCTATGAGGAAAGATAAGCAGGGAACCAAAGACAGCCATGGCAGCACATGCAGTGCTGCACTGACCAGGCTGTATTCCCACAAGATCCGAGAGGAGCGGGCAGAAGAAATCTCAGAAGAAAAGGGAAAAAGAAGTGGACACTCTCTTGCTAGAAGAAAGAGATAGGATAAAAGTAGCACAATTGTTGCTGGTACTGCTTGCTGGTAGCAGCAGTTACTTCATTGCACAGCCCAACTGTCTCTCAGGGTGCAGAGTAACAGGGGCAGATGCATATGTAGGGTAAGAGGCTGAGATCAACTGCTTTGGAAATGCATGTTCCCTTTCTTCTGGGAAGGCAAAACAAGTAAAAGATTCCTGACAGTCTGCTCTTGTGAGCAGCTGAATGTTTTTGTGTGTGCATAAAGCTGACAGTGAATTCCTACAGCACTCTGATGTGTTTGCAAAAAAGGGCTTTAATAAAAGTGCCTCCATGGGTACTTCTTTTAAGCAAACAATCCATTTAAGAGGAACCAGGGTAATATTTTAACATTACACCTTATTAATAAAACGGTCTATTAGGAAGAAGAGATTTCAGGGAACATTGCCTTATCCTCCCCTTCCAAGATCAGCAATTCTGATTGTAGCATCCAAGGCTGGAACCCCATTAATGTAGGATGATTAAAGATGCCAGTCATGTTCCAGCAGGGTCTGATGAAATGCTTTATCAAAGCCATTAGTGGATCCATCTGGTCTGGAGGCCCTGCCAGATGGTAAACTCCTGCTTCCTCCGCAATTTCTGGTGCAATAATACCCCGCTCCAGGTTTTTCTTCTTCTTTTATAACCACTTTGGAAATTCAAGGGACTGAAAATATTTGTTTCTTGTCTGTATTTAATGTTTTTTGATTTTCTGTAACAGGTTCCATACACTTAAGTACATATAATACACACACTGAGTTTAAACCAAGATGGAACTAAGTAGAACAGTTTACATATGGAACATAATCTACTTCAAGTAGTTGAACTGAATATTCAGTTGTAATTTGTGTATTGAAATTGTTCCCAAAGTGTGGATAAAACACTTTTTTCTTCACAAAGCACAGAGTCAAGGAACCAGAGAATTGCAGGTGCTAGAAACAATGGATGACTGGGAAGAACAAAAACAGGATGAGGGAATTGGTGAGGTTGAGGAAGAGAAGGCTCAGGGTGGATTTAAGAACAGTCTTCTAAACAACTAAAGCAGTTATAGAGAAGGTGGAGGTGGTCTTTTCACAAGGATGCGGGGTGAGAGGACAAAAGGCAAGAGACGCAAGTTGCTTCATGGGAAATTCTGTCTGGATACAAGAAAAATGTTCTTCACCATAAGAACAATTGAAGACTGGGACAGGTTGCCTAGAGAAGTGGTAAGAACGCCCCTTGCTACAAATGGTTCAAGACTTACTTGGCCTGACAAGACCCTGGATAACCTAATCCAAGGTCATGCTCTCAAGAGAAAGTTGCACTGGATGATCTCCAGAGGCTCCTTCTAAATTAGACTTTGCTGTTATTCCCAATACTGAAACACATCCAAAAAGTCTGAAGTAATCAAAGTAAAACCACATTTTGACTCACAGCAGTTTACTTGCATTAGATAATTGCTCCTTGATGCTGCAGAAAGCAAGTAACTCCTGTTATCTTTAATACATACACATGGAATTGATAGGTTTGTGGACATCTTGAAATTGGTGGATCAGAGAAGAGATAGAAGTTAAAACCTCACCATTCTGAGTGTTTTAAATATATCATTGCATTATCCTATGTATCAGACGGCCAAAACACTTTTTCACTGCAGCCAAAGGCTGAACATTTGCTTTTATAGTTTTGAGTGTGTAATTCTTCAAGGTATGTTTTCTATTCATAAATGTCACATGAATATGAACCTTTTTATAACCATCCTATTTACTCTTGTTTGATTAACATGAATCAAGTAGATACACTTCTCATACAAACTAAAACTAGTTTCCAGAACATCCCACCTGACAAACAAGGATTGCTCTTTGAAAGAGGAAGTAAACACCTCGGGTTCTGAATGAAGTCAATGTGGATTCTGGATTTCCCCATCTCTTGACAATGCAATTCACCCTCAGTGCTAGGGCTGTTTTCCACCTAAAGCAGATTTGATGCTATTCTAAAATAGCTCTAGGCTGTTAGACACTGCTAAATTATTCTCTACTTCAAATCCACCCTGGTTTAAATTTGCCATAACTTTCATGTTTAGACAGACCTTTACAGAATTAAGGTCCAGCCCAACGCGTTCTATGATTCTATGAATTATGCAGTTTTATGTAACTCAATGCTATAGTGATAATGAAGACTTGGAGAGATGCAGTACTGTCTGTATCTGAGTAATTCTCTTCAGAAATTAATGAAATCATTTGGGTTTGTGCTCAGAATCTGTTAAACCCCTACATTTCAGCAGAACAGAGAACATAGTGGGTTTTTCCTCAGAATGCAGGTCAAACTTCTTGCCGAGTACTCAGGGCACCGACTGATGACGGACAGATAAATTACACAACTCTGGGTTTTTCTTAAGACTTTGTAGCAAAAAATACCTCTGAAGAAAAAATGTCTCCAAGATGCTCCAAGCCTGCCCTGAAATAGGCCATTGTGTGCCAGCAGGTCTGTTCTTTGTTGTCTCCTTCTGCTCTGTGCTGTGAGTTCTCTGTGCAGAAGGAAGTGACACTTTCAAGATCCTGACAGACCATGGGCATGTTTAAAGACAAGGGAGCTTTACAGCTGCATTTTACTGCTCACACAGTGCTAAGGACAGAGCCGTCTTCATGTATCAGCAAAGAACACAGGAATTCCTCATTTCACAGAACAAAATGAGTTTCTTCCTCAGTGGTGGGGTCAAAAGGGAAGACTGCACAGACAGAGCACTATCATCAGCAAAATAAAGCAAGATGCAGCCTGAGTTCTAAAGGGAGCACGGGAATAAAGACCAGCAGTTAAATTGGAAACATGGGGGGCTGCAGCAGCGTAGGAACAATGGAAAGGAAAGGGGAGGGAGGAAAAGGAACAAGGTAAGAACAAAGCAACCTGCACAAAACCCACTAGATCATGCTGTTAAAATGGAGAGGAGCAATGAGCAGGAAACTCCAGGAATTTGACAGGCTTATTCTGCGTATGTTCTCCTTAGAGATTACTTCCAAGACACAAATACCACAATTATCACTAGAGGAAAATCAGTGTCTTAATTACGGAATTTTCTGTGCACGTACACAGCTCCCAACCATTTACTCTTCCAGGGCAAGCCTGTGACCCCACATACTGCGAGGAGCTGGCAGGCACATCACACACCAGGATAACCAATTCTATTTGGCATGGACCACAGTGCAGGCATAGGAAACCAGTCTGGGAGAGCAGAGATCTGTTCTGGTGGCTCTGATACATGCAGAGACTCTGTGTGTGTGTGTGTGTGTGTGTGCATGTGTGTGTGTGTATGTACGTACAATGCAATTAAGGCACACACTCATACAACTGAATTAGTTTTTATATATGTGAACATATAGCTGAAATAATACAATGAAATATAGACATTTCTATATAGTAAATATAGAAATGTTGCCACAAACTTCTTGCAAACTCAAGTACAGAACATATTTGTCCTGAAAAAATTAGATTATAAACCTTGATGGGAACACCACTGGGTAAGGGCAATGATAATTTATTTACTGACTTGATATTTATATGGTAATATCTTGCTTTTTATAACACAGAACAGCATATGTTTTTAAAGAAATATGTTTTTAAGACCATCTGGCAAATAAGACATTTTTCAGGTTGAAGCTTTTACTAACTATTCTGCTGCTTGCTTTTCCCCTCCACACTCCCTGTGTAGGAAGAAAAGTGATAGAATTAGAGGTTCTAGCATGTAGTCACCATTCAGCACTGCCTTCCCACCTAGAACAAGCCAGTGCTGGCTCACCTGCTCAGCAGCAGTTTCTGGATTGGGTGGCCTGCCCCAGACTATGCTTGTCAGAGGAAGTGAACACCTCCAGCTCTGAATGAACGCAATGCAGCCTGGGACTGGAAATCACTGTGTTAGGCTAGGCACTCCTGACTCGTCTTGGCCACAGACTGAGTCTAAGATTAATAATTTATGAAGTGGATGTGCAGCTCAGGGCTTAATAGAGGTCTTTAAATCACACACATTAATAGCTGTTGTTATGCTAAAGTATACTTAGGGTGTCCTGGGACTGCAAGGGGTATTTTGACAAGGGTTTTACTTCTCATGGTGGGTGGAATGGTGACAGAAGCATAATCATTCCTGCCACTCTAAAATTGTCCTTGGGAAATCACTGCTGACCTACTCCTTGTGCCAGTGTTTGCTGTTCAAGCCTATGGAGTTATTCCACCACACTTCAAAAACCACACTTCAGTGGGGTTTGTTCAGCTGCTCAGTGCTTATTAGAAGTCCTAACAGACCAGGCCCATAAGGCTGTGTAGGCAGCCTAGCAGAACATGGGATTTGTGGTTGCACCATGGAGCTACAGGGGGGTCACAGAGTCAGGCCAGATTTAAAGACTAAATTGTTTTTGATCAAGTGATTAAAATTTCCCCAATGACAGAAGGGAAAAAGAAGCAAGAGAAAAAATCCCCAAACTCTTAAAATTTAATGTTCTGAGCAAAACTGTTCTGCATTTTAATTAGAGCCAGCTCTGATTTACACCAATGCATCTGTACACAGAGAAACATTTGGCAGGTTTAATAAAAGGGCACTGCAGCACTGTGGCTCCTCATCACACATGGCTGAGGTTAGCATGAAGGTCACACAGTTCTCCAGTGATATATTCTCCTCATGCATATTTATTCCATATGTATCTCGTGGATATTTTGCAACTCTGAGCTTCTGCCAGTGAAAAGGAGTCCAAAGAGATGTTATCCAAAGCCCATTTAATGACATTGAAAGGAAGTAGTAACAATTGTTGGTAGCCTCATGAATTGTGGGGTTTGAGCAACAAGTGAGTGTTCAGGGGAAAACATGCAGCATTTATCAGCCGCACTACATCAAACTGACCCTGCTGGGTAATTGAGGTGGAACTACCATATATCAGTTTTGCCCTTCATCTTTTATGTGCATGCACAGAGTTGTCATCTGAGGCTAATTACATTTTGCATTCATGATGATGGCTGCAGCATGCTGCAATATCTGAAAATAATCCCCCAAATGACACAACTGTGAAATTTCTGGGGATTCTCAAATGTAGCACAGTATGGCTATTTCTTCTAGAAAGACCTGAAGATAGGGGAGATTCAGGGTGGGTGTGAGGAAGAAATTTTTTACAATGAGGGTGGTGAAACACTGGCACAGGTTGTCCAGAGAGGTGGTGGTTGCACCATCCCTGGAGACATTCAAGGCCAGGTTGGAGGTGGTTCTGAGCAGTCTGGGCATCCCGATCTAGTTGATGGTGTCCCTGCTCATTGCAGGGAGATAGGACCAGGTGAGCTTTGAAGGTCCCTTCCAACCCAAACTATTCTAGGATATACCAGAAAGAGAGGATCCTGGCCCATGCTGAGAGAAGTATGGTGGTGCTGCTAAGCAAACAGCTGGATAAAGTTGTGTTGATGTGTGGAGTTTAGCCAGGACAGCGATAGTACTTCTGGTCTGAAAGAAAACTTAGTGGGGCTTTTTTTGTGTAGAAACAGAGCAGGAAGGTACCAAAGCTATACATTAGAAAGAAGAGGGAATAGCCTTTTCAGATACCTGAAGCATTTCTGGATAACCTTTTGCTGCATGGCCTCAGCCATGGTCTGCTTGAAAATTATAGGTATATAAGACTCTGGCCAAAAGACATGTAAATAAATACCCATGACAGATATCTCTTGATTTAACCATCATGATTTGGCAAGATAAGGAAGATGGAGCTGAATCAATCATTCTAAAGAAAACCATACTAGAATTGAAGACTAAAAACAAGGGCAGGAAAGAGCTTTTTAGTTCAGCATTACATTTGCCCCCTTCCCTATTCTATATTTGTGCAAGTTAAATGGACAATGTAAGATATTTTCACATATAATGCACAACAAAACGTTACGTAGATTCTTAGTCTCTGAAGCTGAGATAAAACCAGCAACATAAATGATACCAGGTTAACTCAGTACATAGAAAACAGGTTATGCACTGCTGCAAATTTAGTACTGCTCAATAGAAACCAGCAAAACGTCCACGTTCATCTGGTAGAAAGAATTTTAAGGCCAGTCTGAACACTGGGATTGAAAATACAGGTTTTATCTGATGTATAAATTGCAAGTTAAGAAATCATGGCCACTGTCACATGTTGTAGCTTCCTTTATTTCACCCAGTTTCAGTCAGACTCTGTTGAAATACCAGCTCCAAAGTGCAGTCCAAAGAGATGACATGAACCGTGCAGGCTGCTGGTAATCAAAGTGTTTATCTTTGTGATTCCATCACACTCCAGGGCTGAAACAACTGAAAATGGACTTGATGTAGCTGTGCCTTTTCTCCCAGTGCAGAGATGTGATCATAATTGAGGCAAAGATTAAGCCAACAGCTCTAAAACTGGTGGTCACGATGAACAGCAAATATCTGTGCACTGATTAATAGCCCCCAGCATAATGATGTCAATCAAGCTGTACCAGTGTTGCTGCAGATGGGTACTATGCTTGACAGCACAGCTGAAGGTATTCTTTCCATAGGCTGATTTGGTAATTAACTGCTTTGGGATTTCCTGGATCTAGTCTGCTTTTCCTATAGCTAACAGTCATCAGTGAATGCAGCTGTAACTCAAATATGCAGATCACTCAAGACATAAGCCAAGTCAAAATATTTGCAGAAACATCTGCGAAAGAGGAGAGAGGAAACGGGAAGAAAATCATGGAAACAGGACAGACATAGACACAGCTAATAGAAAGAGGCACCAAGATGCGGAGTTCAAAATGAATAAAACATAGACAATGTGACCAAAATAACCCAAAAACCCAGAGAAGGACGGTCAAGGAGAAACTGGAAGTATTGTAGAGAACAAGGAAAAGCACCCAGCCCCTGTCATAACTTTTCTGGATTGCTCCCACTTTCATTTTTAGTTTAAGAGATTTCATCTCACGCTGTTGAAAATCCCTGGGTCTGTTCACACCTATGACAAGTTGTATGATCTGACATCTCATCAGCTTTTAAAGGATTCACACAGGGGGGATAATACTGCTTGCAAAGGTTTGCCTTTAACTGGTCAGCTGGGAGAAGGGTTTTAAGCAGAGGGAAACTATTCTTACTTCAAGTGCCATGACTGCATAGTGTTAGAGCTGCATCCTACTCTGGTATTCTTCTCATGATAATCCTGACACACAATGTTTTGAGTTTAAGCACTTTAATGGAAAGAAGTAGAGAAAAGCAAGCACTTGATTTAATAATTCATCAAACAAACACACATTGAGCTGCACTTGATCAGTCAGAAGCAGATGATGACTCTTCTTACACAGAATGAATATGGCAATACTAAATGTGGCTGGAGAAAAACATTGGCTTTTAGGTGCCCCAGACTACGGGGAGTTTTCAGTGCTCCTGAGGATGCTTTTGCCTCTTTTGAACACCACATTTCTCATTACCTCACACAAATGTGAAGACAAGACCTGCAATTTTGTTCCTGTTCAAAAATACGGTATTGTTACACTGGACGATCATCAGGTCAGACCGAGGGAGATAAAGTAACCTTTCTATGCTAAAGAAGGAATTACACTTCAGTTTGCTTTTGTACTTTCTGAATGACAGCAGTCCATATTCTGCAGCCAGTTACACCTCCATAGGGTCACAGACCTCTAGGTATAATGAAGGGCAGAATCTCACACGGTGCAGAGGAATTGGAAGTATCTCCACTAGCCAAGTGGTAACTTGATAACTAGCAGTTTCCCTTTGTTGAGCATGCTGTAGTAGAAGACGTGTAACACTGACACATTGGCTGGATATATATGGATGTGGCCCAGTTTTAGGACTGCTGCTAGGCAGCAAGAAAACGTTGTCAAACTTCTAAGACATCATGGTGGAGTGCCTGAGATCAGCTACACTGTGTTGTAATTATGAATTGTAGTTCTGCTTTGTCTAAACTGAATTATTTTGCTCCCTTAAGAACCGCAAAAAGGACAGAACTGTTAATGCCATTTTGTTGTAGTCAGTTGAAAGCTCATGTTCACTTTGGTTCTTAGGGAAACTATCTTTCCCTGTGTTTTAGAGGGTGAAAAATAACAGAAATAGGAAAGTAAATCTTGTATAATTGTAGAGAAATCCTGCTCCTTTTGGCATGGCAAAGTGAATAACAACAAGGATCAGACTGGAGCAGACAGCACTGCGGAGCACACAGAAGCCATATTTAACATTAAATGGGTCTGTACTACGAATTTCTAGTTACAGTGTGTCAATGGCATGGCTGTGAATACCAGTTTTATGAGGCCTCTTACCAGGCTTCTGAAATCCTGTTTCACCAGCTAATTGTGGAGCACACAAATGCAAACACTGTTCCTGAAAACTCAAAGGCTGCTTTTAACACATACATGTTATAAATCCATTTTCCCTTTTCCTAGCTAGTAAACCAATAAAAGTTTCTGTACAAAAACCCATGAAGCAATTTTATTTATCAAGAAGTGCACTTACTAAAATAAATTACCATTGTTATCTTGCTTTATATTGTCTACACACCCTGAAGATTTTAAGTATTAGGTGTCTATTTTACATGAGGTATACATAAAGGTTCTGTATCTCAGTTGCCAGCTACAATGACAAGATGCTACCACAGCCCACCAAGCATTAGACTTTAATTTTAACCTTATAGAACCATGGGTTGGAAGGGAACACTAAAGTCCATCTAGTCCAACCCCCCTGCAACGAGCAGGGACATCTTCAATTAGATCAGGTCACTCCAAACCACATCCAGGCTGGTCTGGAATGTTTCCAGGGATGGCACAAACCTTCTTACCTAACAGAATTCATCTGGTTTCCCAGAGCCTATTCTAGCTGCCCTGCACCGAAGGCATGTCAGCTTTAGCCTATTATTAAACAAACAGCAGCTGTGTATCATTATCTTTTAAGACCATAACAGAAAATAATTAAGGACTAAAACCAAAGCCTTGGTTACACCATACTCTGCTGTAGTTCTGATGGTGAAGTTAAGCAGCATCATGGCAAACCCAACAACTTGGTTCACCAATAACACACCAATACCCTGCACAGAAAATACAGACAGGTAAAGCAGCAAAACACACTTAGAAATTAATGGTGATCAGAGCGTTCCACTGCTTACAACTTTTAACCTTCTCTCCTTTCCACCACAGCCTTTGTCAGTCATTGCAACTCAGATGATTTAATCTACTGCTGATTTGAACCACTAGATAGCGAAAGATCTGCCTCTGAATACTGAAAGATTTGAGGAATTATTTTCCAGTTTCTTCAACAAACAAAACTGGAAAATGTTTTAAGGTTTGGGGTTTTGTTTGGAAAAGCAGGAATAAGCAAAATAAGTACTTACCAGGCCTCAGAGCAGCTTCTGTGAGTCCAGTTCAACAACTGAATTCTGCATCTAACCCACATTTATTGTCCCCTCCCTCTTCCAGCTGCTCCATATGTGCTCCAGATTGAAAGCCCTGGCAAATCCAGGTGCAGGTATTTAATTGCTCTTTGCACCTTCCAACTTCTGGTGTCAGGTGGTCAAGTAGAGGTGAAAGACTCATTTAAGAAAAATGTGGGCTTAGCTGGTGTTAGATAACAGAAACTCCTCACAGACAGAGCTGGATTTTACCAGGAAAAGCTGAAACTCAAGTCCACATTGGTTTGGAATCACAGAATTGATTCTGCAGTCCAAATCTTTTTCACAGTGGCATCACTAGTGTCCAAGGCACACACATTACACTAAACATCACATGTATAGAATCCTGGAATGGTTTGTGTTGGACGAGACCTTAAGGCTCATCCAGCTCCAACTCCTGCCACAGGCAGGGACACCTTCCACTGGAGCAGCTTGCTCCAAGCCCCTGTGTCCAACCTGGCCTTGAACACTGCCAGGGATGGGGCAGCCACAGCTTCTCTGGGCACCCTGTGCCAGCGCCTCAGCACCCTCACAGGGAAGAGCTTCTGCCTAAGAGCTCATCTCAGTCTCCCCTGTTCTGGCAGGTTAAAGCCATTCCCCTTGGCCTGTCCCTATAAGCACTTGTCCAAAGCCTCTCTCCAGGTTTTCTGTAGACCCTCTTTAGGTACTGGAAGGCTTTTATAAGGTCTCTCCAGAGCTTTCTCTTCTCCAGGCTGAACAAGCCCAGCTCTCAGCCCTCTGATCATCAGTTAAGGTGTTCACTTTGCCAAGTGGAAATTTTCAGATGTCTGGGAAAAGGCATCTCATTTTGAAACCTTATACTGAAATAAATTCCTTATTAATCAAAGGTAATGAAAGGACACCATTTTAATAGGAATCTGGCTCATGGCACTATCTGCAGTTATTTAAAATGTTTCTAAAACAGGTGCTCAAGCTGAAGAAGCTTCACTTGTGAAAATAAGCCTAAATAAGGCCACACGTCTCAGAAAGTCTCCATCATGACGTATCCATTTGCTAGTGGAATCCTCTGAAGATCCCAGACACAGGCATCAGAACTCCATCTCTGACTATTACACTAAATGCAGGAACTGGGAACGGGAGGACTGGAGGTGAGAATGTCTAAAGACACCAGAGTTCTTGAATCTCGCAGCAACAGAAGTGTGTGGGACTAGCAAGATCTGCTTCTTCTCAGAAATTGTGAGCTCAAAATCTCCCCAGCTCCTCACTGCTGCTAAATGGAAGTTTACTAGCAAAGGATTTATCTCACCTCCTTCTAGCTGTTATTCACACAGAGGAAATGTAAAGGTTAAAGGACTGTAAAAGCTTATGTAAAACATAAACTATATGTACAGTTAGTTTAGTTCCTCCCTTTTCATCACGATAACAAAGGAATTACCGTTTCTTCCTGAAGGCAGTATAGAAATACATCCACTACAAACAAGGGCAGATGCTGCAGAGATCTGTGAAAGGAAACCTGGAGTTATTTCTTCACAAACTGCAGGTAAATGGTGACCACATCTGGGCCATACGATCTGTGGCCTTCAGCAATCTGAGAACCATAACTCAAAGAATCTCAAGAAACTGTCATTTTACCAAAGTGATTTGAGAGTCAAATTCTGCCAAGTTTCTGTAAGTGTGATGTTTTAGGATACTGGCTAACAAAACTCAGCCTAACGCTGATATACTTCAATGAGACACCTACATGTCCTATTGAAACTACTGAAAATACTGTAAGACCTAGACAAATACATGAATGCCCTTAAAAATCTTCCTTCACTCAACACATACAAATATGGCTGAGTTTATCTTTACAGAAATCACTGTAAGAGTATGAAGATATAATTCTTTGACATAGAAGTGTAAAAGCCCAAACCCCTGTGAATTAAGTAAGTTTCTCCCACCCATATCTGTTGAAAGACAGAAATTCACTTTGGTCATTTTTAGAACTGAACTATATATAGAAATTATAATCACAAAAAGGTTAATTTCCTGTGATATTACTGAATATTTAATGCCATGTTATGCAAGTACTTTTTATGCTTTTCTAATAGTAATAATAAAAAGGATAAAGAGGTAGATGGTTTTATTAGCTACTGAGTACATCAAGTTAACCCGTCTGGTGCTCCAGACAAAAACAGACTGACTGAGGAGTTAGAAAGCCCATTAGAAAGTTTGATTATATTATTCCATCAATCTGCCACAGAAGGAATAATCTATTGTGTAACAAAGTAAAAGAAGCAGCCTCAAATGTAAATGTTAATACTAATTACACCAACTTCCTTAGATCTTTGTGATAACTGAAAGCATATTAGGACTATACATATGTGCATAACAATGTATATACAATATAAAGAGCATGCACATACAGGCTAGTATAGTTTGTATCTAAGGAAGCCCAGGGTATGTACCCTGGGTACTGTATAAAAGACAAGATGTGGGTGCCTCAGGCATCCTTTGTACCTGTTCTCCACCAAGATTCACCAGCTCCTTGGCTGCAGATGACAGCAAAATCTACTTCTCCCAGAAGTCTCTAGCCTACAAAGGGAGGACTCATGAATTAGTATTGCTAAAAGCAATAGAAATGATAGATAAGAAAGTTCAAAGAGGCTCAAGCTGTCTACCTTAATGCCAGCTAAAATTCACCAGGACAACTCAAAGAACAGGATGAGAGTGCCTTGAATCACAGAATGATTCTATTTTCTTCTCAAGAAGCAAGCCAAATGTATTATTTGGCACCACATGTCCATCATATTTGAAAGATCATGGCAGTCAGGTGAAGTTCCCAACGACTGGAAAATGGAAATATAACCCCCATTTTCAAGAAGGAGAAAATGATTGACCTGAGGAATTACAGACCAGTCAGTCTCACCTCTGTGCTTGGCAAAATCTTGGAGCACATTCTCCTGAAGGCATGCTAAGGCACATGGAAAACAAGGAGGTGATTGGTGACAGCCAGCATGGCTTCACTAAGGGGAAATCCTGCCTGACCAATTTGGTGGCCTTCTATGATGGAGCTACAGAACTGATGGACAGGGGCAGAGCAGCTGACACCATCTACCTGGACTTGTGCAAAGCGTTCGACACTGTCCCACACGACATCCTTGTCTCTAAATTGGAGAGACATCAATTTGATGGGTGGACCACTCGGTGGATAAAGAACTGGCTGGATGGCAGCACGCAAAGAGTTGTGGACAATGGCTCGATGTCCGGCTGGAGACCGGTAACGAGTGGTGTCCCTCAGGGATCGGTGTTGGGACCGGTCTTGTTCAACATCTTTGTCGGTGACATGGACAGTGGGATTGAGTGTGCCCTCAGCAAGTTTGCCGATGACACCAAGCTGTGTGGTTCGGTTGATACGCCGGAGGGAAGGGATGCCATCCAGAGGGACCTCGACACGCTTGTGAGGTGGGCTGATGCCAACCTGATGAAGTTTAACCATGCCAAGTGCAAGGTCCTACACCTGGGTCGGAGCAATCCCAGGCACAGCTACAGGTTGGGCAGAGAAGAGATTCAGAGCAGCCCTGCAGAGAAGGACTTGGGGGTGTTGATCAATGAGAAAATGAACATGAGCCGGCTTCAGTGTGCGCTCGCAGCCCAGAAAGCAACCGTATCCTGGGCTGCATCAAGAGGAGCGTGACCAGCAGGTCGAAGGAGGTGATCCTGCCCCTCTACTCTGCTCTCATGAGACCTCACTTGGAGCATTGTGTGCAGTTCTGGTGTCCTCAACATAAAAAGGACATGGAACTGTTGGAACAAGTCCAGAGGAGGCCCTGAGGATGATCAGGGACTGGAGCACCTCCTGTATGAAGATAGGCTGAGAAAGTTGGGGCTGTTCAGCCTGGAGAAGAGAAGCTGCGTGGAGACCTCGTAGCAGCTTCCAGTATCTGAAGGGGGCCTACAAGGATGCTGAGAAGAGACTCTTCACTAGGGACTGTAGTGATAGGACAAGGGGTAACGGATTCAAACTGAAACAGGGGAAGTTTAGATTGGATATAAGGAAGCAATTCTTTACTGTAAGGGACGTGAGGCACTGGAATGGGTTGCCCAGGGAGGCTGTGAATGCTCCATCCTTGGCGGTGTTTAAGGCCAGGTTGGACAGAGCCTTGGGTGCCATGGTTTTGTGTGAGGTGTCCCTGCCCATGGCAGGGGAGGTGGAACTGGATGACTTTAAGGTCCTTTCCAACCCTAACTATTCTATGATTCTATTCTACATTCATAAATGGGACATTCCATAAAGCAGAAGACGGAAACACAGCAAGGTTGTCTCACATAATATGTTTCTGGCTTTGGCTGCAAAGCTAGAGCAACTATATACAGATTTCTTTCTTCATTAGCTTCATAACAGAAGCATATGAGAGCAAATGCAACTACTAGGAGTTAAATAAATCAATATGCTGCTTTCTCAATAATTGTTTACACTATCATAATGTTTTAAGTGTGCATTAAAATGTAATTTAAGATTTGAATGCAATAAATCTGCCTAAGTCAAATTACTGCATCTACAGGGTCTATGGGATGTTGCATACATTTGGCATACTCGGGGTATGGCTTCTAAAATGTGCTACAAAACAGCTTGTGAGCCGATTTGCGTATTCACGTCTTGTGTTGTGCTCTCAGTATAGATCAAATAGATCAAATGGGAAGCAGACATATTTTAAGTGACAGTGCATTGGAGGAATTCCCAGATTTGCCATAGAAGGAATAACAAAAGTAAGGCTGTTTGTCCTTTAGAATTCCATGCAAGTGGCACCTAAGCTGGCTAGTTGAAAAAGTGCCCAGGACCATCAGAGTCTGCAGCACTCAGACACCTGCAGCTCAGCCATCAGCATTGCCTGATTACTTTTGTGTTTCTGAAAGTAGAATATTAATACATTCAACTGATGTGAGACACGTTATCCACATTCTTCTTTTCTCGCTGGCAAAAATATCAGACTAGTGGAGAAACAACCAGAATTTTAATATATGTTGATTTGTACACTGTATTTTGCATAAATTTGCTCTTATTTTGGTATTATGCGGGCAGCTGGAATAAGTAAAAAAAGATCTGCATTCTTCCCAGGCCTAAAAAAACCATTGAAAGCCAGAGTTTCCTTTTCAGATTCATGATTTAAATATTAAAACAGTAAAATTATATACTTTGACTTTTATGATCTCATAATGAAGTCATAAATATACTTAGGAACATTTGTATTTTTACTTTGGAAATGAGCCTCATAACCTGACTGGAAGACACCTTAACAAAGAAAAATGAAAGTGGTGTTTTCTTCTTTATATGGCATTAGACAATACTCTTTTTTCATTTCATTGGAAATGATTGTGTTTAGGTTTAATAACATTCAAGTTAACTTATTTGGCTGAAAATATGGCTCACTTTGCTTTTTCTATGATTTTATGAACTACATGTGACAGTCTCTCAACGTTAAAGCAAGTAGGTGTTCCACATTGAAGAAAGATTTGAAACTAAGATTAATGAGACTAAAAGCCAGAGTAGCAATAACAAGATCTATCACATGTGAAGCAGACCCTGAGAAGCCCCAAGTCTGCTCTCCCAAAATCCAGGTTTGTGATCTTACTTAATTTCCTCACTGCTGCCCCTCAAGTTCCTGAATTTCACTACCTCAATGGCCACTGCAACCAAGCCTGCTCCTGATCTTGACATCCCTGACCCATTCTTGTCTGTAAATACAGGGTCCTACAGGGTGTCACCTCTTGTTGGTTTCTTGAATGCAACAGAATAAATCTGTATATTCGGTTATTTTATATTCATTAAGAAACCTAAATACCCTACCAGGTGCAGTTCAACAGTGTTAAACAAAACCACCAAAACTGAAGATTGCCATACATTTTTCCAACAATTCCTCATTTCAAACTCACCTTCCCATCTCTACAGTAGGTTTAGGAAGAGGACCCCTTTTACATTTTCATTTAATCTCTTGGCAGATAATGCACAACATGGGGATTGGAACTAGATGATCTTAAGGTCCTTTCCAACCCTAACTATTCTATGATTCTATGATTCCTCCCATGCAGGTGGCAATAGCTTGTTATGTATAAAGATGATCTCTTAGGTTTCAGTTGAGTAGTTTGGAAACAATCCTCAAAGGAAAAAAAGTCCTTTCTTCAGGAGAAACACTTCTATTGATGATGCCAATTCCACCTGTTTCTGATGTACAGCCGAATATAAGCAATGTACACTGCAACTTCATGACACTGTGGACATATGTAGAAAATAAAAATATCAACACCTAGGGAAGATGTTCCATTATTTCTTTGTGGTTTATGCTAGTCTGGATAGTTTGGACAAAGCAGTTCAGCCACTGAAGTGTGGGAAATATTAATGCCAATGTTTTCTCTACTCCCCTGGAAAAGCCATCTTTTCTGGGGCTGGGTAACAGTACTGTACACACACAACTTCCACAGAAATTATTTTCAGATCTATCCGTATTTGAATTCACTTCATATGACAGCAAAGAGGAAAAATGTAAGGGGTTTTATTTTACCTGCCCATGGCAGGGGGGTTGGAACTGGATGACCTTAAGGTCCTTTCCACCCTAACTATATTACGATCCTGTGATTCTACTCTTACAAATAGGAAAATAGAGATGCATAGCATGATCCTGAGAGCTTCTACAAGTGTCGGAGTTCTGGAGTGGCTGATTGTCCATTCTGTATACAGCTTCCATTGTCATACATCCAGGACCTATATATATATATATGTGTGTGTGTGTGTGTGTGTGTGTGTGTGTATATGTCACTGTGGCTTGATGTGAATCTGCTATCACCCCAGCATTCCAACAGGAGAGGGTCTTCAAACTCTCAGATACATCTGTTAGCAATTTCCTGATTGACTTTTGTTATTCAGAGTTGGATATTTAATTCCCAAGCATTCAGCATAAACTCTGTTAATAGCTACATCTATACTAGCAAATAAACTACTGTCAAAACAGGGGGTCAGCACTGACCTACTACCATCTGTGCTACTGAAACAGGAGCAGTTTTAGCCTGAGGCCTTTAGCTCTTTCCCAAACCCAGGACAAGGTTTGAAAGACAAAACATGACATGGACATTTCCTTATGATGACATGCATGGTGTTATTTCCTTTTGAGAGGGAAAACCAGGCAAGTGCATGGATGCAAGCTGTACCATGCTATTTAGTCTTATGGCTGGAGAACCATGTGCCTTCACTGTTTAATTTAGAAGCAAAGAAATCAGTTGTCCCTTTGCCCAACAGTACTCCCAGTATCGAAAGGGTGCAAACTACTGAAGCTCATTTCAGAGAAATAAATCTCTCAGCTGTGCGAGTCACATCTAACTCTTGCAGATTTGATGAACAATGCAGATTCATGACAAAAGACTGTTTTACCCAAGGGATATCATCTTATGTTGACTGCAAGGAACTATGAAATTAATATCTAGATTAATAGATAGATTCACATAGAAGAGTGAAAATAGATCCCCTTAAAAAAGGGATGCAAGCTGAACAGAATTGAGAGAAGATAAGACAGCAAGGAAACTTTCCACATATTTGTCAAAGAATGTCTTCGAGTTAGTGCAGAGAAGAGACCTTCAGCAAGCCTTTAGGGAGGTGACCATTGGGTCATCACTCAAAGCAGACTGCTGCAGCTGTGTGGGAGATTAATTGATAACTCTGAAGTTATCTCCCTAAAGGCTCCTGAGAAGCACTCATTTTATTCACTGTGTCAGCTGAGCTTTCATTTTACAACAGTCCAAGAAGTCCAGTAAGTTTGAGAAAAAAAGGAAAATTAATAAATCAGGAGTATGCTTTAAGATATAAATGAAGATTCTAATTAATAAAAATAAAGACTGAATGTCTAACAACAGAATGACATTCAAAACTTATGAGAGGCTGCCAACTTTTCCTATGAGCTAAATACCTCAGGGGTTTTTATCAGTTTCTGGAAAAGCTGATCAAGGACACACGCTAAAAGGTTCAAAATAACATAGGTGAAATATGTTGTCACGTTATATGAACAGCTGAGCCTGGGAAGCCCCACAGCAGGGAGCAATCCAAGAGCAAAATAGGAGAGACACAAATATACTTTCATTTCAGTTCCACTGAAGCTATTCCATTTGGGGTGGTGGATGCCAAAGGTAACAAGAAGCTAGTTCTACCTAACTGGCTCAAGGGAGATGGAAGATAAACTGAAATACAACATGTTGGAAAGAGTATGCTAACATTCCTACAGGAACGATCGGTACAGAAGATAACTGGAAATGACATGTGAAATGCCATGATCTGTCTGTAGAAAGCAATGAAGAGCTAAAAATGCCCATGAGCTTCTGAGCAGGATGTAATGTCTTGTGCTCATGCCTTAGATTTATGTGTAAATATAGCAAAGCTCTTTTGTTTGTGATCTAGGGGGGTGTATGCTATTACCAGTACATTATATTTGGACATGTTATAAAGCCAGCGGATCAGTCCACAAAGAACAAATTGTGGTTGTGACTATCACTTTTTTTGGGTGACTATCACTTTTTTTTCTTTTTCCTAATTTCTACCACATACCAGTGCCAAACCCCCCATCCTGACATGATGCAAGAGCTTCTGTTTCATTGGTAATGTTTCCAAGGAGCCTAAAATTCGATCACAACTAGGAAAGATCTCAGGTTTGCCAGTACTGAAGATCTCTAGTTCCAACCACTTAGCAACTCCAGGGTTAAGTCCAGCACATCCATAAACTGAAGGCAGGGACGGCATCACTCATCACTGCTATCACCAGTGCAGAGGAGAGTGTCTAGAAACCAAAAGAACAAAGCAGAGGTGGCCACGATCACTGTAATTCATTGGCAAGAGTTCTAATAGTATTGATGTGAATTTACAGTGAAATCGACTTTTTGGAAAGCTGAAGGGAGGATCGTTCCCAAATTTATTGCTGTATGGGCATCTTTCTGAGAGAGACATATTCCTGTTTACCTAGAGATAACTCACATTGCGTACTGTGGCTGTCATAGGCTCAATGGCCCATAAATCCAAAGCACACAGGATGCTGTAACATGGAATAGGGGTGTGGAGCTTTTTTAATACTGAACACTTATGTAAAACATTCAGTCAAGAATTCATTTGAAAGCCAAACATATATATTGTATATATTTATGCATTATGTATTTCTACATAATTGTATAATAATCTATGTATATGCATACATATATATAGTGTGTGAGTATATCTAAAAAATAATATTAAACCCCCAGAACACAATCCTGACAGCAGAATGAGGTGGGTCAGTACAAAGAAACCATATACTTACTACTCAACTGCTAGTAAGTAATGTGTGACAACTGCAGAAAATGCTCGGCTTCAAGGGGGTGAGGCTGATTAAACAGTTCCATTTGATAGGGAGGAAGAAGGCAGATTGTGCAGTGCACTGAACTGTCATCATGTATAGAGTAATTCATACCAGACTAAAAGACGAGGTAAAAGAACATTTACCTCTAGGCAGTGGGAGTCTCATAGGTTCAGAACGAAAAATAACAGATACCGCAGGGGAAAAGTGAAATGCAATACACTGTGTACAGCGGACAGCCAGAGTAATTCCATCAAGGAACTGCTTAATACAGCAAGAAACAGTGCATTCTAAAGAGCTGTTTTATTTAGACAACAGTGCATTCATACTGGATTTAATGTGCCCTGTGCTGAAAAACAACATACCATGCTTATTCCTGATTTAAACTATCTTATGACCAACCCCCAGGGCTAACTGTTTACTGAAATATCATTGTAGAATCATACTGAAGTAGACACAAGTGCCAAAACATTCCTTGCTCAGATACATGGACACTGCTCTCTCAGCTCTCTTACAGAAAAATCATATCTCACATGATGCCAGCTCTCAGAGAAAAATACTATCCATCCAGATTTAAAATACTCTTCAAGACAAGCATTTACAAAAACAATAGCGTCACCCATGCATGCAGATCTAAGATCTCCTCACATGACTGACACACTCATGTATTCACCAGGTTTTGGAAAGCGAATCTCTTTTTCTCACTCAAAATTTATACAACTGGAAGTCTTTTATTTGTTCCAAACTCCATCTCACCAATGCTTTCTATTAGGGTGGTGAGGCACTGGAATGGGTTGCCCAGGGAGGTTGTGAATGCTCCATCCCTGGCGGTGTTCAAGGCCAGGTTGGACAGAGCCTTGGGTGCCACGGTTTAGTGTGAGGTGTCCCTGCCCATGGCAGGGGGGTTGGAACTGGGTGATCTTAAGGTTCTTTCCAACCCTAACTATTCTATGATTCTATGATTGTACTGTATGAACAGCAGAGGTAACATGCAGAGTCACCACTATCACATACAGACACCACATAACATACAGACAGTTAAAGCACAAGTCACGACATACACGACGACTCCTGCCACTGGAAATTCAAGTATTTTCTAGAAGACTTAGACACTGAGGATGAAGTTACTTCCAAACTCTTTAAAAGATCCATCTGTGTTAACAGAGCCATTCATATGTTAGCACATAAGGCAGAGCCCACAGAGCCATCGTGATAGCTGAGAAGCAAATTATGTCTGTGGTAACTCTACAGAAAGATAAGAGAAATAGCAGGAAATGAAGATAGAGTTTGGAAACTTAGCACGTTCTTTGTATCAGATCACTTCTGTGCTGGCTACAAATGGCTAGCTGGAAAAAAACGCGTGAAGGGAGATCGTGCAGTATCTCTACTTAAGGTTATTTTAGGCAACAGGTTGGTAGAGGTTTGAATTGCCTGCCTGGAAGCAGCTCTCCTTTGACAACTGAATAAACAGGCTCCTGACTTTAGTTTCTCCAGCAGCACCTAAGCTTGATAATAAAAAGAAACTGTGTAAACACTTGACATCGTTCAAATCCCACAGGCTAAATGCACAATCTGACTTGACATTAACTTATCTTGAGTTAAGCAGTGTTGATGGGATTGCGTTATATTTGCTTAAAAATTAGCTGATATAAAATGCAAGTACAGTACGTTTCAAGTACAAAATAATACTATGTAGTTAATATTTTACAGAAGTGGAAAATTTTTTTCAGTATTAAGTTTCTGACCATTATATTATGGTAAGGAACCAGAGTGTCACTGGAACCCTTCATTAATCCTCACATACTGGTGAATGAATGATCAGACACTTTGAGAAGATACTCACAAAAATGCCTCAGCTTATTTTTAGTTCAGTAGAAGTGGCTGCATTCATAATACAGAGTCCCCCTATTATTCAAAACACATGTATCTTTTTATGAAACATGAAGTTATTAATTCTCCGTATAGTTATTAATTTTGCTTGGGGCTTACTGGATGTGCAGCCAGTCACAAGCACAGATATGAAAGAGCTGGTGTTGTGAAGTAATTTCACTACCAAACTCCATGAAATGCTGCATTTGAGAGAGATTACAGTCATCCAAAGGATGCTTTTTAAACATGTTCTGGTGAGACCAATACCAGGAATTATATTAACAAACATGGAATTATGACTTCTTGTGTTTTTATGTAAGCACTATGACTCACTCCCTTGTCTGTTATTATTTCTGTTTTCCTCTTGATTTCTTCACAACCTATTCGAAGCAGAGACTCTGAACCTGGAGTTGTGCCTTCTGTGAAATCTCGGGGAGCAGGTCTCATCCAAGACCTTTTTTGCTGAATTTTAGGTTCAGAGGTTCAGAGACTGAAGAGTTTCATGCAATTACATAAGTGCCTGGTAGCAGGCAGTTTGCAGCAGTAATAACCTGGTTTACTGCTTGTCATTTCCTAATACTCTGTTTTTTCTCTAGCTTATGGTACCATGGATGTTACAGGGAGTTTTGCCTTCTGCATCACAGCAGAAGAGAAAGCAGGCTCCGTACCACAACTGCCAGGTTCATCTGAAGAACAAAATCAATCTTCCCCTCAACAGCATCTTTTCTATCTACTTCTGCCTCAGCAATCAAAGCATTGCACTCTCCCCTTACACAGAGAAAGTGGGGTCTACTAATAGCTTATCTGATATTTGGAGGCTAAAACTGAACAGAATTTTGAGCATAAAGCCAATGTAATATTAGGGAAGTGCTGTTTCAATGAAAGAGCTAATCAACTGCATTCAGTTTGGCTTATCAGACTTCCAGATTTAACCATATGATGGCAGACAGCCAGGAATGGGAAATAGCAATGGGCTTTGTGTGCAGGGACATATGGAAACGGGTCTCTGCATTACTAAGATATTAGTTTCTTTCAGAGCTCTAAAAAACCACAAGCTTCTAAAGATTTCCTGTGTCCTCATACACAGTTCAGATATATACTTGCTGTTATGTTCTCTTACAGGTTTCCTGAACAAAATACCTACTCTTCATGAAAGTATTTTGAGGATGAAACTGCACCTGTGCAAGTTACCAGTTACAGAAAGAGGTGTCATACCTAATGCTTCAGTATATACCTATGCTAACAAATCCAGCGGACAAGCTCTCCAAAAACTTACCCAGTCCTGGTTTTCACAGTTAATTCAAGCCATGAATTTTCTGTACATGCATGATATTATTATTTATGATTTCTCTGGTAATTCATTAACCTCACTGCAAAAGAAAGTGTTAAAATATACACTGACATAACTGGTTTGGTGCAAGAGTTGAAACCTGTAGGCTTTTGCCATATGTGCTTTTGAAGATTTATTATTCTAGAATGCATCTACAGAGCAGACATTCAAACAATTGGGCATATTCTGCTAAAAGCCTTAAAAAGTACCAACATTTATAACTTTGGTATTTTCTTGCTGCTGAGGAATTATTTTCCATAGATTCTACTATAAGGATACTACTGGCTACTCACAACAGTTCTTTATTGCCTCCTTCTCAGTGCTGAGATACAGAAGGAATGCCTTAGAGGTGAGTAGCCAGAAATCAGTGTGAGATCTCCCCTAGCATAACAAGTAGCATGCACTCCACTGACTCTGCAAACAAAACTGAAATAAGATATCTTTCAAGGTGTATTTTATTTCTCTCTCCAAAAAATCTCCTTTCAAGGAGAAAAAGAATAAAATGTATAAACCTGAAAATTTGATAGAAGCCCAGAGAAAAGTAAATATGAAACTAAAGCAAAGCAAACTGCAAACCTTCAAAACTCTTCAGTTCTATCTCAAAGGAAGAAAGTATTTTGGGTCTATTTTCCTGCTTTTTTGGTAAAACTCTTAGTGTTCTGACAGGAAGGACTTGAATTTATGAAAGGTAATTTTAAAAATGATATAAGGATCATTTAAAAAGCTCAAAGAATTACTTTAAAAGGCTGTAAGTGATTTTACGCTGCCATGCAGACTAGGACATTAATCATATGAGAAACATTTTCATATCAAAAGTGATTTTCCTAGGAGCTCCTCTTCAGCTAAAATAAAATTGATGGAAGCAGCTCTGTACAAGAACAGCTAAACAGTTTGCAATCTATAAGCTTTAGGAATACCAGAGTAGTCCAGAAACCTGTATAGTAGTGATATAAAGTGAACAGGGATATAAATTTGCTGCTCAATTAAATAGAGTGCAACTGTGAAAATTCAGTGCCTCTGTACTCCTACCTGTAATTAACATCTCCCTTGTAGCTGGCTACAGACATGGGTAAAATTCCAGGCACAGCACAATCGACAAACAAAATAAGAAACAGCATGTTTTGATCCCATTCTATCTTTAGATAGAATATGAGGGATTTAATTAAATACAAAATCCATTAAAATGTCATTATCCGGCATTTATCATAGCAATATTCTTTAACACCTCAGGTTTTTCTTAAAACCATATTTACTCCTTATGTGTGCACATTTGCACAAGTTTTATTACTGTCAGTTTTGTCTTTCACTTTACAAGGATTTATGACTGAGGTCCCTGAACATTTTGTCACCTTAGTTTAATTTCTGAATCAATAATTTCTCTCAACCAGAAATACTAGCATCATGGTAACTAAAAACACCCCAACAATTAACCGAGTGAATTTAGGATTATGATCCTTAGCTTAGAAAGGTCTAAGTTTTAAAGACCTACTGGGGGGGGGGGGGGGGGAACCTACCTTAGCAAGGAATAAAGTACCTTCACATTTAGTACACATTTACATTAGAGGCTATGGAAGCTAATTGCATGGACTAATCTTGTTATCTACAGTTGAGGGCTATGGTTATATAGTGTGGTTTAAACCATTCTACCTTCTTTCATCTATTTATCAAAATACATTTTATAGCAGAAATGTCAAAGCTTTCACACTTCTAGCTGGGTTCAAAGCAGTGATTTACCACCACCACTAATAAATGCATGCATCTAATACACTACTCATCCTGAATACTCAGAGGTTATAAAGTAATGTATTTTCCAATGCTGCAACTACAGCTGAATCAGTTTTTCCAGAGCTCCATTGCCAGCAGAAGCCTACCCTTCACCATATTCTGCAGCTACTGTCTCTTCCTCAAATATCAGCTTTCACTGTCACTGTTTTGACTGCATCAACCCCCCACCACAACAAAAAGAGAAGGTAATGTCTAGAAGACCACCACAGTGAATAGCAACTTTCTTTACACAGATGTGCGGCATGACCTACAAGCAACTTGCTTTTAAGTTTCCAGTTTAAAATAATTTAGTACCTGCCAGAGCTGCTGCTTAGAAGATCTCCTCTGAGCTGTGAACAGTGCACCAGCAAGAGTTTTGTTACTGGGTAGATAAAGCAAGTTTCACTTGGAACAAAGCAGTAGTTGTATAATATTGAACTACTCTAGAAGTAGTGGAGTCAGCCCACATGCAGTAATCACTGTATCTGCATAACACTATAATTGCATATTACAAACTTGGTTTAGAGCTGCTAACAGAAAGAGTAGTTCCACTAAACTGTATTGTCCTGGTTTAGCAGTAGCAGTCATTTTTTCTACTGGTGCAGTGCTGTGTTTTGACTTTCGACCTGGGAATAATACTGATAAAGCCGATGTTTTCAGTTGTGGGTCAGAATGTTTACCCTGACCAAGGACTTTGTGAGTCTGATGCTCTGCCAGGGAGGAGGAGAAGCCAGGAGGAAGCAGGGACAGGACACCTGACCCAAACTAGCCAAAGAGGTATTCCATACCATAGCACGTCATGCCCAGGATGTAGAATGGAGAGTCCCCGGAAGGGCTGGATCATGGCAGGGTGGGGGTGAGGTACCGGTTGGTGAGCGGTTGTATTCTCTTCCTTGTTATTTCCTTTATCATTATTACTATTGGTGGTAGCAGTAGTGATTTGTGTTATACCTTAGTTATTAAACTGTTCTTATCTCAACCTGTGGGAGCTGCATTCTTTTGATTCTCCTCCCCGTTCCTCCAGGAGCGGAGGGAAGAAAGGTGGGGGGGGAAGTGGACTTCGTGGTTCTGATTTACAGCCTGGGCTTAAACCACGACATGTATTTAATTGGTGTTTAGAAAAAACAAAGAATATATCACTTCTACACAGATGAGAATGTCATCTCAGAATCCTAGAGGGATCAGGAATCTGCTCTAGACCTACTGCTAAAATCCAGTTTAAATGCAGCCACACAAGTACATATTCAACATCAATAAAACCAGGCCCAAACTGTTGGTCCTATTAATGTCATTTGTCACATACACATAATAATCTTTCCCACATTCTGACAGACAGAAAGATGAAAACTCAACTTCTACCTAAACATAGATTCCGGCATTTGGAGAACTAAGCCAGAAATTCCTTTAGGTACCTAATGAATAATGTTCAAAAACTGGAGATATGACAGAAAAGTTAAGGAAATTTACATTCAAGTTATGTTTTCTGGTCAGGGAGAAGCTGACTGTGACAACAGGTTACTGCTGTTAAGCATGTCATAAGATACATAAAAGAACAAAGTTTGATCTGACTAGTCAGGGTGAAAGGAAACACATGCTCTAACCTTGACTGCAAGTAGAGTTGTAATAAACTGAAGGCATATTTTATTGATTGTCTTTTATTTCTAGAGTTAACAATGGTTTCTGGAATAAAAAACATTTCTTTTTTAAAAGAGGGAAATGTGAAGAATTCAGGATACAGTGTAGCAAGTTCAATTCTTGCTCAAAGCTGTTATAAATACCCTTAATTTGCAATTAATATATGCAAGTAATAATTGACTACTAAAAATAGCGTAAGAGTAAATGCCACTTGCAATTTTTATCTCTGCATATGGAAGACAATTTCTCAAGATGAGGAAGCAGACGTTCTGCATAAAAACATGCCCAATTTTGATGTGGATGCATCAATATTAGTATGATGATCTATAAACTGTATTACTAGTCAGCAACTTCCATGTAGGATTATCCCTTGAATGTTCAGGTCTGCTAAAAATAATGAAGGCACTCAAAATTCCCAATACAAATTCAGTTAAATCTTTGGTAACAAGGAGCATTAGGCAACCAGAATCCTGTTGTATCTCTCTGAGTATAATTTATTTCATATTCTATTTTTATTACCATAGTTTCAGTGTATTCCAATCCATCTGTCAAAAAAGATAGAACAGACTTCAATGCCAGCATCAACATTAATTATATCAGTAAGATACAGTGTACCAAAGTTCATTGTACTGTTAGACTGCTGAAAGAAACTTGATGTGTTTTATAACAGAAACTCATGAGTACACTCAAAACACCTCGGCAACAATTCTGAAATCTGAATGTGTACAGCAACCCACCACACTCATTGAAATCAGGAGTCATCAAGCCCATCTCTGACCAGAGTTGAGTCATTATGCTGTTAGTCATGTCTGGTAAGTGCAAAAAGCTCACGAACTTGCAAAAGCAAACGTGCTACCCAGAACATCACCACTACACAGTCACACAAATAGCAATACTTTTGTGTTTCGTTTGAATAATACTTCATTGAGCTGTTCTTAACAACTTGTACAGTTTTGTTCAGAATTTGAGGTAGAAATGAGGTGAAAACTAAATTAGTAACTTATTTCTAGCACATTTGCACAACGCATCTAACCCTTTTCCTGCAATACCAATGACTCCAGACAGAAGTCCTGTTAACGTTCTTCCCTGGATGCATCCAGTGTCCCTAAAGATGCATCAGGGTTGGATGATGTTTCTTTTAGGGATCTCTTAGGTTGGTTCATCATGTCAGGCTTCAAGGCAGACATAAACACATGGTCCCTATTTGACTTTAAGCTTTGGAGGTCTCATTCCAAGTCCATTATAAATACCACCTTGAAAAAAGAATTAAAATTCAACATGTCTCCGAGACAGAAACTCCAGAAAACGAAATGTTCTTGAGGTAGACATGGATCTCATGAAGAACAAACTGCTATACCAAGGAAGAGTCTTTAAGTGGGAAAAAAAGTAGGCATTTATCAGGGTTCCTAAAGAAATGAGTGGTAGGCAAGTAAGCAGAATACTCTTTAAAAGACCCTAAAGCCCCTCCTACTTGTGCAGAGAAGCATTCAAGCACTTGGAGCTGTAGAAAGCATATGGATGCTAGGTGCAAGCATAGTGCTGAAGTCATTGAGGACACTTCACAGAAGTACTTATGGTACCCAAAACCAGTTCCAGCAGTTTATCCTTCTACAGAAGCACACTGGGAATATTGATGCAGTTTCTTCACCAAGACTTTGGGTTTTAAAATTAAATACCAATCTCCCTCAAACTGAAGCCCCTGTTTCTATTCCCAAACAGATACTACAGCAAAGGAGCTTTCTTCTGCAACACAGTACAAACCCCAAAAACTCTCATCCACTTTCACCAAATAGCACTTGCATCCTTGAGGAAAAGCGCAAAGCACAGACTACAGCAACTTGCTCACCTGGAAAGTCTCAGTTTGAGTGGTGAAAATGCTGAAAGGATGTTGGTAGTCACCACCAGACACAATTGTTTCTTTCAATACCCAGTTATGAACAAGTTACCATGGGCAAAAGTATGAATTTTTAATGCTCATTGCTGAAATACACAGTGTTATTTTTCCATTAAGCGTTAAACGGAAGATGTGATTCTTCCTGCAAAAACCTAACCAAGACTTAGAAGAAAGAAAGAAAGTAGCTATCTGGAAACTGCCTAGATAAATGTCTCTGACATCCATTTAGTCAGTAAGAAAAACTGGAATAATAGTTCATGGAAGTTGTTCTCTTCTATGCCACAAGGTACAGTTTTAAACTTCAGTAAAAACCAGAATTTGTAGACTCTGACAGGAAGTTTTCTAGCAGAAAACAGTAATACAAAACTGGCCCATAATTCCCTCCCTTCTTCTAACTAAGAAGATAACTTGAAATTAAGGTTCTCATATCAAAACATTTTCTATGAGTTTTCATCCTGCTGAACAGCAGTTACACAGCACTACCTGATGATTCCTAGTCATCTTCAATCAAATTGAAGTGAAACAAGTAAAAGAGTTGCAGAAAGTGAACACAGAGCAATTGTGGAAAAAAAAATGGGGTTGATTTAAGTTTAAGATACTGTAAGGAATGGACAAATAAAGGTAAAATAAGGTGACAGAAATCTCTAACTGCAAAATTCCAATATCAGACTAATGCTTGTGAAAATCTGGATATTTAATAAGCTGGATACTCAGTTCTGTGTGATAAATCTTGGTATTTAATAAGCTGGATCTCAGATCACAAATCCAAAGAAAATGTAATATCCTAGCTGATACAGACTTAAACACTTGTCTGTCTTTCAGCTGTGAAAGATAAAAACATCGTAAAGATGCAAACATATTCTACTGAGGAATACAAGGGCTTCCTATCTTGTTGGACATGTTTATTTCTTTTCCATTTTGAAAAGGAGTTACATCAATCTGATGATTTAAAAGCTCAAAACTCCATTTGTGATTTGTAATGAAAAACATCTTTTCACTTGTCCAGACAAGTGAGCTGTGACTGGACAAGCAATAAAGCTTACATATTCCTCTGCTACCATACCTGATGTATCACTAGGGTGTATACAGACCCCACTCTTTAAATGGTGCAGCTGTGTGACAACTGTCCTCATAAACAGGTTGCTACAAATGCCTCTGGAGTTTCTCTGCATTTTTAACTGATCCATGTGTTTTGAACACAATGTTCAATATCATACTGTAACTATATATTCTAATGTTTCAGGCATTTATATAGGTATTGAAGAAACATTTATAAGAGCTCATGTCCCAGCGGAGACTTAAACTCTAAATGCAGCACAGCAATCAAGCAGAGCAAAAGGAGTAGCCGCCAGGACTCCATGAAATAAATGGCATTTTCCCTAGGTTTTATGAGATTGAAAGCCAAAGAAGCAATAAGCTGATTAGAGGAGTATTTATGGGGGATTAATTTCTTTAATATGAAACTCCTTTAACAACCTACAGTCCTAAAACAGTTTCCGAAGCAGGCTAGTACACATGACTTCAGGTTCTGCTTCATTCTAGCTGTTCCAAAGTCATGTCTTTTTCACATAGGAACTCGCATGTCAATGTGTAAAAGAAACAGGTCTGGAATTTCTGTTGTTGAAAGACTCAGATAGCTTTCCTGCTACTTTGCTGTGTTTTGGGTCACTACATTTCAGCTGTCCTGTACTTGTACCTTCTGAGAGAGAAGTCAAGGTTTAGCACAAGCTATGGACAGAAGTCTTCCATGCACTTACAATAAGTAATAACCACAGTAACTTGAACGTCATTCTACAGCAAACAAGAGCTTTTCTTACCATTGAATGGTGGCAACTAAACATAATGTATTTTAGATCCTTTCATATAAGCAACACCTTATGAACAGAAATATTATTACAACACCTAATGTTAAATAGAAACTTAAAGTCTAAATTGGCTATTTTAACTCTGAGGTTTTGATTTGAATACCTCTGCTGTCAATTCAATTGTTCCAAAATTATATTTACTACAATCAGCAACATTGTTTCAAGCCTTGTATTTCTTTTTTCCTCACTGCAGAAAGACAAGAAAACTTGCAATCATGTTCCAGTATGCACCCTGTCTCCTGAAACCATCACTCTAAAGAACAAACCAGGCCTCCAGTCACTCCCGCAATCCAGCAAATCTCATCACCTCTGGCACATCCGCATTTCTAATCTCAATCTGTCAGCACAGTGGAACACACACGCCAGAGTACTTACAGCAATATTCTGATAAATCCGACATTGCTTTACACTATAAGCAGCCTTTCAGAAATGACACGCTTTGGCATCCACAGATAATGGGATGGCTTCCCAGGGACTGAGCCAAGCAGCAAGCGCTGCAGAGAAACCTAAGAAAGGGGTCGTTCTCTTGCAGCACTGTCTCACAAGTGACTCCGTTGGAGGCTACTGGAGGGCAAAATGTGCTTTTGTAAAGAACAGAATCACAGAATCATAGAATGGTTGGGTTGGAAAGTACCTTAAGATCATCCAGTTACAACCCCCTGCCATGGGCAGGGATGCTTCATCCTAGACCATGTTGCTCTGTCCAGCCTGGCCTTGAACACTGCCATGAATGGGGCATTTACCACTTCTTTGGGCAACCTGTTCCACTGCCTCACCACCCTCACAGTAAAGAGCTTCTTCCTTATATCTAACCTGAACTTCCTTTGTTCAAGTTTAAGCCCATCAGCCGTTGTCCTATCACTATAGTTCCTGATGAAGTGTCCTGTGCTCAATACCACAACATATCAGATAACACAAGAAACTGGGGTATTTAAAAAGTGCAGGTGAAGTCTTTAACATGCTGTCAAAGGTGTTCTCTCACTAACTTTTGACATGGTGAAGAAAACTGTTCAATACTGCAGACATTCTTGGAACTACAAGAACAGAGAGACACACCAACTACACTATCAGAAAACCTTTCTGAAGTTAGGAACCTCTGTCAACAAATGAATTCTGTAAAAATAAACAAAATCAACTATTTTAAATTATAGTAAGTGTCTCAACTGGTTATATTTTGATTTTTTGCTGTTTTCTGTGGAGAAGTTTTTTGGCTTTTGCATGCATAAATTGCAGAAAAATTCTAGGAAAGAACTGCCTCTATTTAGCACTTCATCAAGAGAAAAAAGAGGAGTGATCTAATTGCTTGCTGCAATACAGGTAATTCACAATATAAAAGTAAGAAAACCTGTTCCTTTGAAAATGTTTAATTGCTGTCAAAACTAACAATCCAGTCTTGTAAGTGGTTATAATAAACATAAATCCCACATGTGCATGAATTCCACTATGGCAGTGGTGCTGCATGAATCACACAATTCTCATTAATACATGAATTTACAGCCAGTAGAACGAGCTGCTGCAGAAGCCCACTTTGCAATTACTTACAAAGGAAAACAATACCCATATGTCAACATTACAGCTCCTGAAACCTAATCCTGCAAAGCACCAATGACTGAATTCAGTGAAAATCAGCTACACGTGTAATGATGTGTCTACATGACACTTCCTGCATTAAAATGTTGCAATAGCTTTCACATAGCTATTACACATCGGCTATAATGCTTCAGCTAGATCACACTTCAAGAACAATCAAACACAGCTATAATGCAAGACCCTTCATGACTGCTTTGTGGTCTGAAGCATAGACCTTTGAGTAAACCATAGGGCTTACAACCCTTCAGGTTAGAAGGAGAGATCTGGAGGTCACTCAGTCCAACCCCTTCACAAAACAGAGCTTACTTCAAAGTTAAATCAAGTTGTACAAGACCTTATTTCATCATGAAGTTATGAAGAGGAAGAGTCTGGAAGCACAGCATCTTGCACTGGCTTTGCACAGGAAGCAGAACACTTCAGAGCTCACTTGCTCATACTCTGGACATCTACCTTATTAGCTGAATGCTGTATGTTCCTTATGCAAATAGAATTTGTTTTTCAAATATGAATCTTGGGAGAAATAACATTTCTCCATTAATCCAATACAGTCTGGATTACTGTAGCCCAAACTAAATTATGTCCAACTGCATTATCTTGATACAAAACAAGAGGCAGAACTATTAAAGCTGTGAAAACACATTAAACATACACTTTTGAACACCTGAACTTTTTCTCCAAGGACAAATATCCACTTTTGTGACTCTAATAAACACTTCAAGGTCATACACAGGTTCTCAACCCTCTGCATCATGAGTTCATTATTTTCCCCACAAATAGTATTCGCTGAAACCTTTCAACACAGGAGGAATTAATGGCAGTGCTAGGAAGCTGATCTTCCGTCTTCAAGGTCAGCCAGTCTTAATGATTTCACAGTATTTCCCCAAATCTGCATGTTTTCTTTTTTAACATCATGATTCAACTTTCTTTAGGAATTACACCCTGTTGGACTGCACATATATCACTGCTGCTTAGAACCTGGTCTCAGCAAATAAATACCAACAGAACCAGAAGATTTGGTCAAGTACATTCTCCTCATTCATCTCAATAGGATGCTAGCTGTGAAGCCTAAAACATGAGTATTTAATTCCCTTTTTTATGAGCCATATCAGTGATAACCATACAAGGAACCATGTAGTTAAAGTACATACATTAATAGGGTATTACACGGATAAGGACTACACAGTGCATCAGCAGCAAAACAGGCAACCAGTACGAGATGCAAACAACAGAACATTCTAGCAACAGTTTGGAGATTCTCTGCTTCCTTAAAGCCCGTGTAACAGCAACACCTCTTGGCCACTAAAAGCTGAAATTAACTGTTATTTGGGTCCGGCATGTGCTTTACGGACCTAAATGTTCCATCCCTTGTTGAAACTACAGTTATCCCACAAAATTCAGATCTTGTTGCAGATCAAAACCAAGACTCATCTTTCTAAGATGTTAGCTGGATGTACAGCAATTCCCTGAGTCCCTCAAATCACCCACTGATTTCAACAGGCTGTTGCCACAGAAGCTGTACAATGCAATTATTTTTGGGAGGGGGAGTGTTCTCAAATGTAACAGGATCACTTTCAACTCAGCTGATGCTATATTAGAAAAAGAGAGAAAGAAGAAAGAAGAAATGGTGAAAGAAATGAAGAAAGGCGAAAAGGGAAGAAAGAAGAAAGAGGTGAGAGAACCAATGCATTGCTGTCCAGCCAAACACCAGTGGGTTTCTCTAGATACACAGTTGTGTCTTGACAAATTGTATTTCTAGTATTGAATGAGAGTTCAATTGGAACTCAGAAATAGAACTCTGTATATTGCACTTTGTAGTCCACAAAGTACCAAAACTTATGTCCATGCATCAAGGAAAACTTTCATCTCACAACAATACAGATGCATCTGAAGTACTCATTCCTCTGAAGGACCTGAGAAGCCATGTGTCTATTTAAAACACCCTTTTAGAACTGTTAATACCTTTGAAATCAGAATAAACTTTCACACACTGTACACATTATACTTCACAAAATACTACTGCTGTAACATGTTATAAAGAGGAGGAGAAGAATGCTGCCAGGATACACGGCAGGGAAAAGCTCTCACTGGGAAACCTGGATGGCTTTCTGTGAACTCCAGAATGATTACATGACATTTATGCAATTTTGCTGCTGAGTGTCAAAGCTGTGACTTCAGCAGATGTTTCCACGGTACTCCTGCACCATGAGTCACCCGGGGCTGTTCTGGTTTCACATCATCAAGGAAAGGCTTCATTCATGCTGTATTAGGTGAATAGGGAGGGCAGCAGTTAGCTGTGCTTGGAGGAGTGCTGTCACCACGCAACGTCCTTCATAAGGATATGCTATGTTCTGATTTCTGCCATAAAGTAGCAGATAAAACATTAATTTACTATTATGTCAATTTGTGCATTTTCGTCAGATTTCTTACAAGACCATCTTGAACTCTGCAACCACATTTTTAGTGTGTTATTTTGTGAGATGCAGTAAAATCAGTATTTCTGCAGGACAACATCATCAACCAAATCCAATTCTTTCTCAGGCAAAATTTGAAAGAAAGAGATAAAACCCCATTAGGCCAGGCTCAAGACCTGTGCTTCTGTAGCCATCTTGCACCAGCACTCTTGGGGTTCTTTGGCTGGAGTACAAACAGCTAAACTTGATTTTGATTGATTTTTTCCGGATATTAAAAAAAAATTAGTTTGCCCCATGTGCCAGATTCATGGCACTCTTGTGTGAGATTTGTGGAGCATAAGCAGAGCTACACTTTTTCTTTCTAGACATCAAAATTGGAGAGCTAGAGTCCCGGCTCTGGGAAGATCAAGGTGCTGGATCCACGATTTTGCAGCACTGTTGCACTAAGAGCTTCCCAGGGCATTTCCTTACCGAAACGAAGTGCTTTGCTTTTGGTGCAGTGCAATGGAGAAAACTTACCTTCTCTCTTGTTATTGCAACGTTTTGAAGCTTTGCTACAGAAATAACGATCATGAACGGTATCTAGAAATAAAGCTCTCACAGGCTGCTGGTAAGAGAGCTGAGCTGCTTTAAAACGGCAGGTACAAGCTGAGCTGTTGGAAGCGAGGAGGGGATATTCTGCCAGCCCTGCATTCTCCTCCCTTCCCTTTAAACCCCACCCCACCCCACCAGCAGCAAAGTCAGCCCCCTTACCTGATAATATCATCGTTGTGCCCGAGGAAGAATTTCTGGCTGTGCTCTCTGGTGTTATAAACCACGCCGACTCCAGCCACGAAGTACACCACCTCTTTGCCCGCCGTGTAGTACAGGTTGTTGCGGCACTGGTGACCCCTGTACCCGTAAACCCACTCCAGACGGAGCTGGCATCCAGGAGCCGTCCGATCCGCCATGATAACCAATCCCCTCTCCCCCCCTCTCCACCCCCCGGCAAACACAGAGCCGAGTGCTGCCCCTCCTTCCCTCAACTCCTTCCCCCTCCGGGGTTTCCCCCTTTAAAACGTTAGCGATCGCTGCCCAGCGGAGCTTCAGGTGGCACTTCCCAGCGGCGGGCTTGAACGGAAAACGCATTCGCGGATCAGGTCTGCTGCTGCCGCCGCTCCTCACCGCTGCGCTGCCATCATAATCTGCTGCTGCCGCTGCCCAGGGCGAGCAGCAGCCGCGGCCCCGCCGCTGCGACCCGGGTAACTTCTTAGGGGAGAGGCGAGATCGCAGAAATGCACCTTCAGGAGCAGCAGACGGGGCTTTATCTTTCCGAAGGCAAAGAAACTTCTGTGCGTCAGCACCTGCCGAAGGCTGCACCTTCCCGGTTCGCTGCAAGAGGCTTCCTGGGTGCTCTGCTTTTTTAAGCTATCTGCCTTTGGGTGCGAACTGAAAAACACACACAAAAGAGCCGTGCGTTTGAGTTGCACAATGTACGTGTATTTAAAATGTAAAGGGACTACTCTGAATGGGGGAAGCACTGCTGGGAGCCGTGCTGTGGCGGTTCTGGGGGCTCTAGAGTCCTCTAAGCTTTTACAGCATCAAACCTTGAGTCTTCACATGAGATGCTATTAAAAGACTCGTATACAACATCCAGCATGGCAATATCACCCCACCTTTCCTTATCCCCCAGCAACCCCAAACTTCCTCCTTTTGGAGTCTATAGCAATGATGTAATTAAAACAATTTTACGTTCCCATTTCTCAGTCACAAACCACTCCAGTTCGCCATGAAGTAGCGGGGGCTTGTGCTTTTATTTAGTCATACTTTAGAACAATATTCCCAAGGAATACACACGTCCTTGCTTGCCTTCTGCTTTTACTAAAGCAAGATTTGTATGAGCATCACCAGTATAGTGCCTGTTGTTTGTGGTAAGACATCCACCACTTTATAGTATCACTCAACAAGAGACTGAACCCAACCCTCCGGAAGCTCGGCCACAACCGCAGGGAAGAGAATGCTAAAATCTGAGGAGCAAACCCAAAGCCTCATTCACAGAGGGTAAGTGTCACATAGAAGGGAAGAATGAACTACCTGCTATAAGGCTGATACCTTTACCTTTCCCCTCAGAAGACACCTCACATTCGCTATGTGCCCAAACTGAGGAGCAGTGTGTTGATACCGGCTTACATAAAGGGTTTTAGTGCCGGCAGTACTGCCCGGGATACAAGCGATACAACCCGCCGTTCACGGGTTGAAGCAAACCTTCGAGTAAAACCTGTCATCACACCCAGATCAACAGCCTCCACAAGGCGTACCACCTCTCATAACCCCAGTCCCTACCACCGCCCCTCAGCCTGGCTCCCCAGTCACTGGAGCATCATCCCCGCCGGGGCGAGAGGCGCTGCGGAGGGAGGACCGACCTCAGGGCCGGGCGCTGCCCTCTCCCTCCGCACAGCAGCGACCGCAGCCTGGGCGTGTGCGAGGGGCGGGGGCACCTCCGTGTCCACCCTCCCTCAGGCAAGAGGAGCCGGCCCCACAACAACAGCCGCCCCTTGCCCGCGCGCACCGGAGGCGGTGGCGCGCAGAGCGGCGCTCCCTTAGCGCTGTGGAGACCGCCTTTGGCTGGCGCCCGGCCCCCGCGGTGCCTCATGGGAACGCGAGTTCTGGCGGCTGCTGTTTCCCGGGCAGCTGCGAGGCTGCGGCCAGCGAGGACTACAACTCCCAGCGTGCCCTGCGGCGCCGCGGGGCGCGGTTGCTATGGTGACGGCCGCCTAACGGCTCGCTCGCGGCTCTTCCCGCCCTTTCTGAGGGCTCTGAGGCGGCCCGTGAGGGCAGGGACAGAGGGGTCGGCACCGCCCGGCCTGCGGTGTTCAACGCGCTGTGTCCTCCGGGTGGAGCCGCCCTGGTTGTCACTTGCCGCCGCGTGTGGGTCACCTCAGTCCTCCGCTGCCACCGGCGGTCTGGGACAGAGCGTTCGGTGTTGAATAGGAGCTCGCCCTAGCCTTTCCCTCCCTCAAACGTGGCTTGCCGCACGAGTTCATACGTAAATTCACACGATAAAACCCATCTTTCTGCTTTTTTCCTTCACAGTTGCCTCCCGAATTTCTCACAAGAATTGACAAAAATGAAGAGATAAAAAATTTACCTGATCCTTTCCTCAAGGCCAGCTTTTCCCTGCATTCAGCTGCTTTGCCAGCAGTTAACCTGGTAAATCCTGGCAGCCATGCAGCAAAACACACATCTTGGTGCAAGCCCCTTGTGTTGAATTGATTTCGCTTTGGGAATACAAGAAATGCTTGGGGTCTGTATAAAAATACCTTCTCTTCCAGTGGTCCCTCAGGAATGGAGTTGCAAAGACTTTAAATGCTGTTGTTTACTCATGTCAAAGTCAGTTCTGCATAGTGAATGCTGTTAAAAGCTATTTAAAGTATTTCAGGTTCATAAAGGGTGTAGCACTCTCATGGATGCCTTTGTGCCTATCTCCCACCTGTTTACATCAATAAACTTAAAACTTAGGGACTTTGAAACTTTGAGTAATTGCTAAATCAACCTTCTCTCCTACCTCCCATTAGGTAACTGTTTAGAAAATGTGCTTAAAATAATGAAAATGTATTTAACACTTCATAGAATCACAGAATGGTTCGGGTTGGAAAGGACCTTAAGATCATCCAGTTCCAACCCCCTGCCATGGGCAGGGACACCTCACACTAAACCATGGCACCCAAGGCCTCATCCAACCTGGCCTTGAACACCGCCAGGGATGGAGCATTCATTATTTAACATTTACCATAAACTCCCACACCAGAGGGGAGCAGCTGGGGTTAAACCACGACGAAGCTGCTAAAAAACACTGATTTTTTGTCTGTTCTGAAACATAAGAACATGGAAAGTTGTTTCACCAACGAGCGGGTATGGATATCTAATAAGACTTCCAATGAATTCTGAATTCATCATGCTTTGTTATCTTGGTGTTGGTCCACGGAATAACTTCCATGTGATCTTAGCTTTCTTTGAACGATTTTGTTTGTTACATTACATAATTCTCATTAAAACAATAATACCTATGACAAAGCGGTTCTTCACCTACTCAACAAGGACAAACGAAAGTTAGTTTGAAGTCTCTGCTTGCCATCTTGCTGTGAGCAACTGTTCAAGTTGAACTTTGTACTGCATCCTTCAGTAAAACCTCGGCGTATTCTTTGTCTTATTTGCCATACTCAGTATAGTCAAAGTGTGGAGGCTGTAAATAACAGACATTGTTTCACTGAAAATACATCCCCAATGTTGGAAAAAATGCTTTGGTATAAATAATGATCATTATTGCAGCAATGAGGTACACTAGTCATGAACCAACACCCAAAAACACCTTAAAGAAAAAAGCCTTAAACATGTGCAATCACAAGGTCAGCTTCACCCATTTTCCTATTATCTATACTCAGGGATTTTGTGAATTACCTTTCATGGCAAGCTCTTTTCCCCCATTAAAAACCGAACGGCATTACTACTTTCCTATTAGGAGCCTTTATGTTGCTAAAAATGTTCCTCAATACTGCAACCTGCCGTCCGTTGTCAGTACAACATAAATACCACACATAAAAAACAACGCTTTAGGGTATATTTCAGAACATAACTGAAAGATAACAACTGGCAGTAGCCATTTTTCCTCCTCCTTGGGGCAAGGACCCCATTAGCCTAGCCTAGAACATATATTCCACTACATTTACTTCTTGTTTTAAATATAAAACCAATCTAATAGAGCATCTTGTATGAGCAGTACTTGAATGACAGCTCCCACACCGGGGTTTTTGAGGGGTTTGGGGTTATTCGTGGTTATTTTGTTGTTGTTGTTGTTTTATCTTGTTTGTTTTAAAGCATGCCTTCTATAGAAGATGCCAAAAAGCACCGCATCTCAAATTAACTCCAATCCTCGGTGATATATCCTGCCCACTCTATACATATGCAAGAACTGTGATTAACAATGAACACCGAGATTTACCCCCCCCCGAAACATCTGTGTTATGTTCTACCTCTTTGTTAGACAAAACACCACTTATAACTCATATTTTAATGGATGAATGTACAGCAGATGCAAAGAGATGGCATATTAATTGGCATTTCCTATTTTGTACCTCTTATTTGAGCTGTAATTATGTAAAATCTATAAGAACTTGGGGGCAGGGATCAGAAGCAGGAACTGTGATCTAGTTCTGTTTGTCTGTTGCCTGGCATTACATTAATCCAATCCTGACTGATGCCTCTCAGTGGTTTTTACTATCTAAGTACAAAATAATAACAGGGGAATTGGCTCTAAGCTTTTAGTCCTTGTGGGTGGAGATACTGATTTGCATTGATGAAATGCTAGGGTCTGGCCAGAAATAGTGTTAGGGAAATGAGAGGAAAGAAAAAAATTGAGTCTTCTGCATCCTCAGATTTGTAGAAGATCAGATGTACTGTGTTCTTTCAAACCCCAGCTTGAGCAGAAAGTCCTTCTGACCAGCCCTAATGCATTTGCTTTGCTCCATGTTTTAGTGCAGTCCAGGACTGCCATGGGCAGCAGAATTACAAAAACCTTGGTTTTGTTCTCCTGTGCTCATCCCTGCTCAGTCTGGAAGTTCAGAGTCACAGCATGGAGCCAGCCTCCAAAGTAGCCTGGTTGACTCCACAGAGCCTCTGCATTGCAACACAACCTCCTGCCTCAAGGATACGCCAGACCCAACAGGAAAACTCTTCTCCAACGGGTTACGCCAGCCTTTTTCCAGACACACACAGGGCTCTTTCTGTCATCTTTTAATGGAATTTCAGTGATCAGCTTAAACTTACTGCCACCACAGCAGAGATCTCGATCTTCCCACAGAAATTCATCACTTTTTCTGCCACAGCAAGGATGGTGGTGTTCCTTGCCTTTCCGTATGCTGGCTGCCATGCTTGAATCAGCTTCCTTCCTATGATGATTCACCCTAGATATGTCTGAATCTTGCCACAAGTTTACATAACTCCTTTAAAATCTGACTTTTCCAAATTAAGAGAATTTTTGTCCAAGCTCTCAATTCTTTTGAGTGCAAAATACGGTACACTAATATAATAATACAATAAATGCACTTGGTATTGTTCAGGCTACAGCAGATCTGATACAGCTCAGCATCGCTTTGCACAGAGTGACCTCTCATGGATAACACTTGCACTGTCAACAAGGGGAATACTTTTCTCAGCTGCGTGGGAGTAGAGGAATAATAGTACTAATAACAAACTAGTAGCAAAATTCATGTTGGAACCAGATAACTTCTACTATTATAACATAATGAGCCACCACAGCATCTCACCTAAGATTATTCTGTGCAATGCATTAGTTTGGTACACAGAGTAAATGATATAGAACAACACAAGTAATTGAACTGTAGGTGTGACGTTCACCATCACCAGGCTAATCAGCATGCAGAGCTTCAGGAGCAAGGGAGAATTCATTACACACTTAGGCACAAAATCCCTCATTTCGTACTTCATGGAATAGGTCAGTATTTTATTACCAAGCAGACCATTCCAGGTCTCCTGCTCCTCTGTCGTGGGCCCCTGCTGCAGGTGGCTCAACACAGGCAGCTCCCTGTGCATGCTGCATGTGCTGCATTATGACACACTGCAGATGTGACCACGTGGGCTTGCCGGAGCCGCTCTGCTGCCTCGCTACACAGAGTCACACACACCCAACTCATTCACATCCGCTTCCATAGCATTCGCACATCCTAGAAGTCATCTCACCCCAACGGCTGTTGTCAGAATGCACAGCAACAAAGGGTACAAGCTGAATTACAAGTAAACCCCATAAAACCTACGCTCTTTGCATTTAATTGCTCCATGTTGTAATAAATTTCTCTTTATTCTGACTGGTTGTCCTGCCTACTGCAGCGTTTCCAGTACTGCATTGTAGGTTTGCTTTATGCCTCGCATGATTTGTATCATAATCTTGTTTAAAATCCTTTGAAACAAAATCCAGTGCTCTACCAGAACCAGAATATTCAGTGAATTGCTGTCACAAGGCTAGAGAAAAATGCCTGACAACAGGGAATAAATTACATCCAGCAGTAAGGAAGGAATAAATTAGTCTCAAGTGCTGAATACTGACTTCTTAACTCAGCCCTGCACACCTATAGCTGTGGGGACAGTTCTGATCCCAATGCATTGAGAGCACAGTGCTTTCTTACCTCAGCTGTGCTCTGCTTGGCCTCAGAACACACCTTCTCCATAGAAGGACACAGAGAAACAAGCCAAATCCTTCCACTTCTGCTGGCAAGATCTTCCATTCCTCCCCTTGTCAGGATGTGGCTTCGATTGTTCGGTCCACAGATAGAGCTATAATGTCAAAGAGCTGAATTCTGCATTTCCCACTAACTTAATTCTTAACATCATCAGTCATTTAGCACAACCTGATTTTCTGAAGTGTTTTTCTTCATGAAAAGGACTAATGTTTGTCCAAAATCATTGTGATTTAAGTTTCTATGTTTATTCAGATTAGTTAAGGTAGAAACAAACCCTGAATATCCACCAAAAAGAGCAAAACTGTATGATACCTAGAAGTTATTTATTACAAAAGTATATTCTTAAAGACCCTCCATAATTAAAATCCATTCTCTGGGAACTCAATCATAAGAACCAGAATGAGAACTGAAAACCCATCTAAACCAGTATTTCACCAGAACAGAGATTATTCATACTTTTCCTTTACCATTGATCTTCCTCATGCAGAGTACAACCCTACAATGGAACATATTCTCTATGCAGAACAGATGGATTAACAGATTATTTGCATCAATCTAAAAGAAAACCCTCCCACTCAACACATGCTTAATTCCTTTGGCTAATGAGTTTTGGATTCTTTCCCCTCGTTGTGCTTTATTTGTCTACATACGGAAAGGCCCCTTCAGGTGCAGCGCTCTGGTACTTTCCCTCAGTTTAGAACACACAATCCAAGGCTTCCCACCAAGACAAAAAAGACAGACTGACCTGACCAGAGGATGATTTCTCTTCTTCATAACAACGATAGCAACATAGCTGAAAAGTGGTTGGCCTTTCTTTAGTTTTCTTAGAAAATGATAAGGTTCAACTTCTCTATTATCAATCTCCAGAGCAAATACAAACAACTTAAATATGGATTAGCTTTCAAAAGCAGCCAACAAAGAAAGCTGAAATACAGTGTCAAACTGTACTACAAGTCCTCATTCTTCACTGTGGTAACCAGAAGGAACACAGCGTCTCTTCTTCTGGGAGGTCTAACCACATTTACTGGTGCAATTCAAAGCAACACAGTACCTCTGCAAGAGTTAACACTGGTGGCACTGATAACCTGCTCCAGTTCCAGTCGTGTTCCCATCATCCAGAGACTTTCTTCCTCCTCTGGTACTTTCCAGCAGTTCCATCCCATAACCCAAGGGAAATTCAGATTCCCCCACTCCTCCTCCTGAAACAAGCACACCCCTGAGCGGGTGTGTGTGCTGACCTGACTCTCCTGACCTGGCTCAATCCGAGGAAGTTCCTCCTGACCCACCAATCTCTGCATGGAAACCGCACCCTTACAGGCCAATGGGGAAAACAGGGAAGGCTTATTAGAGTTCACTCGTTTTCCTCAGCAACCTAAAGTCAGTTCCTAAGCAGAAGGGGTTTTAACCCAGTCATTTTTGGGGATAACTTGCCATGAGAGGCAAGACAAACAAGAACAACTCTGAAGGCATGTTCAACCAAGACATTACACAATTAAACACAAGAGGTAACCAAGTTCAATCTGTTAAACTACATGTTGTAATAAGTTGAAGTGACACATATGGTAAGGCATCAACATTTTGGGGTGCTTTAATCAACCAAGAAGAATGTTTCATTTTCTCTTTTACTGGTAAACCTCAGCTTTTTCTATTGTATTTAACTTTACATTTACAAGCCTAATGGTGTTTTCCTACATATTACTAATAACTAGACTGGAACAGGGCAATATTATAGGAGTAAAAATTCATGTGCATGAATTGGTTAATATCCAAAACCTTTGGAAAACAAGAAAACACAGTATAGTCCATGAAAAGTATCAAGACACTGCCACATGCTCAGGAAGACATCGCTTGGAAACACATTAGTTTGTGGTTTATCTGTTTTCCAGCTAAAATTATATTTGAGTGTATTTTAATAATGGTAAAAAATTAAACACCAGGTTCGTTTCATTTAGTTTTGAAACTCCTAATGCATATTAGGGCTTCCTGAAGCTATTCCTTTTAGTTGACTCCCTAGATCACATCCAAGGTAAAGATAATTCTGGAAAGATGCTGGTCTTTGAAATGCTGACAACACTGAGGAAACTGGTGAGCTGTGGAACCACCATTGCTGTATTAAACACACGTCACCACCAGAGTGCAGTTGAGGCTGTCCCTTAAAGGAGTTATGTTTAATAACTGACATAAAAACCCACTGAGATTAAACTGGGCCAGACAACAAGCCCTTGGTAAATTACAAAGTTTGCAGGAGGTGAAGGGAGAGGGAAGGGAAAGAACAGCAGGAAGAGAGAAAACAACCATTTCAGTATGAACTTCAGCACACAAAAAAGGAATTACGTTTGAAGACATCAGTTTCAGTGCACAGGAGAGATGACATTTTAAAATAACTTTATTTTTGATCCTCTTTCAAAATCATGATTTAACATCGTCAGAAACGAAATAAGAAACTTAACCAGCATATTTAGTTTTAAAAGCATTTAATGACATCGCATATATTTAACAGATAGGGTAAAAGTCTAGAGGTACAGTTCGATACAACTGAAAGCCAGTTCCAGTACTACTCTCGACTACAGGCCCAGTCATTGAAAGTTCATTCCTATTAAATGTAATTTCTGATTGTGCAGTAAGATGGAAATCTTTTCATTACAATAGTTACAGTGACAGAGAAATGCACACTATGTATCAAATAGCAAGTAATGTAGCAAAATTATAACACACAGTGCTGCAGCTGACAAGCAAGTAACCATTTGAGTAACATTACTTCTCCAGTAAATGCTTCAGTTTCACTTTTACACTTATCAATGATTTTTAAGGGTTTATTATACATCTAGTCTTATTATACTTTGTACTAGAATTATCTGAAACATACAATATAATGTATTTCAGCAAAAAAAAAAAAAAAAAAAAAAAAAAAGAATTGGAAATTACAGATTATTTAAAACGGTATCAGCCTGCTCATGTGTCTTGTACACCAACATTCTCATCTGTCGTACTTGATGCAGAAAAGCTTCAGGTTGTGTTAATAACCAACGCCAGGGTAGAAATGGTTTGTCTGTAAGTTAATGCAAACCTGCACTCTGTTACGGCAAAGGTAATACACTATCATTTTAATAAAGGTTAGAATTGGAATGGGAGGCTCCACTAGTCAAGACTCAGCATAACAACCTTAGATGGGAGTGAACGCGTTTGAGAGTTTGTACATTGGGCTTTGATGTGCACAGTAGATTCGAAAGCACCGCTGCCTTGCATACCAATAGCACTAGGAGTGGGTTATTTTCCAAGACAGCCTCACAAAATTGAGGAACAGTTTAAATATTAAGATCTAATCTACATTAACTTCATTTAAAAACAAAACAAAACAAAACAAAAACAACCCCCCCCCCAAACAAACCCCCAAAACCTGGTCCTCGCTCTCCTGCAGAAGCTGCCCAATGCACCTCATACGTTTGGAACTTTAGATTCTGGGTTCTTTTTTTTTTTTGTTGGCTTTTTATTTTAAAATGCTCTATAAATAAAAAAATGTCAATCACATTGAGGAACATGAGGCACAGAGAGTAACGTATTGGTTCTGAGCTCGCATGCTGGAATTCCACTGGAACGGTCAGAGAAGTGCAGTGTGTGGAGATGGAGTTCACTTCTTTTTACCAAAAAGGCTGAATCTTTTCTCCTTGTCTTTCTCCTTATCTTTCTCCCGCTTGCCAGGGCTGGACTCGCTGGTTATTGTGACGCTGGCAGGCAAGGTCTGGGCACGGCTGGAGGCTGGAGTGCTCTGGGTGGTCGGAGACACTTCAATTTTGTCAGAAGAGATAGCGGATGTGATGGCCTGAATCCACGTGTTCATCTCCTCCTTCAAGAAGCCCCAAAGGCAGAAAGCTGTTACAATCACGCACCCTCTCTAGTTCGCTCAGCATTGTGAAGAGCAATAGAGAGAAGTGGGAAAAAAGGAAACACAGTCCCTAACCCATCACCTGGCACTTACTCCTCTGGTTACACACCTGCAGAAGACACCTAGACATTTTTATCTAGATAAAAACTCCTGCTGCCCTGGTGGTGCCAGCGGGAGCTTCTGAATCTACACGTTACACACACATACATGCAAGACTGAAGACCAGGAGATTAAAGCATGCCTCTGAGCTCCCAGCAGCTGATTTTTCCCTGTTGCACAACAGCACAGATATCACATCAGTAAGAAACCATAAGGAAAACAAACTTACATCGTCTTTGGCTTGGAAGAGGTATTCATTGCCATCGGTCAATCTGCAAAGAAAACAACCACCGCAAATTTAGCTTAGTAGTAGTCACATCGCTTCAACTCCTGCTTGTTTAGCTACTGTACACAAGGAGACTGAGACACATGGGCCTGCAGAGGACAGTCCTAACACCTCCATGTACACAAATACACCCCAGTTACTCGTGGTTTGGTATCTCGTGCTGTGATACAGAGGCAGCCACACACACTGTGTGTGTGTTACGACATGGATGTGCTCCACTGTGTCAAGAGGCATGGCAGGATTGTGACCTTCAGCAGCTGATGACTGCTGTTTCAGGCAGATCTCTTTTGCCAAAGACAGTGTAAAAGTTCACTCAATACTTTCATAAGACAGAAGTCACAGACAACACCCAGAGCTTTTGTGGCTTTTTGTAGGAACCTAGAAAATTCTGCAGCTGCTCTGCTGTCGTAGCTACTTGTGATGACTCAAGATACTATAGCGTGCATTATTTATGAGTAGCTGCCTCTTCTCCTACTGAAGGCTGGAGTCTCCCTTCTGTGCTGATTTTACTCAGATGGTTTAACTGGGAGACATTTAACAGTGTATGTGAAGATACATATTAATTAAAAACCAGACTGAATAACACCAGATCAGGTGAACAAGGAGGAGGCCGGGTGAGTGGGAGCTGAGTTGCAGGCTTCCGGATCTTTCCCCACAAAACCAAAGCATTTTAAATTCTCTTTATGAAATGAAATTAATTATTCCTTTCCAACCCTAACTATTCTATGATTCTATGATTAAACTGTAAAGTAAGAGTGCAGACAGACAGTCAATAGGAAGAATATCCTTATGCCTTGCTTCTTTAAAAAACAAAGAGCAGTATTTATATCACGCCCTCTAGAGATCAGACTGGACCTTCCTGTGAGAGGTCTGCCTGCACATCAGGTCTGTAAAGACCACAGCCTTTGTAGAAGAAAGCCTCTTGGATGTTCACAACATTCCCCTCTCAACATGGAGAGGCAGATCTTCCATGACTATTTGCTGGTGAACTCTCTGGGGACTCTCCTAATGAGAATGAGTAAAGGAAATACGCTATGTGCCATTACTTGAGAGGCCTGATGCGGGTGGCAGGGTACTGGGAAGAGAAGGGCAATTGATTTTTCTGCCTAACTTTGTTTATGGAACAGCAAATCCTCACATTATCAGTTCAGAGATGCTTAAAATAGTCTACAGGATGAATCACACAGCTGCAAGCCTGTCTTCAAGACAGCTACATTTCCCTAAATATTCCCTATATATTTGCTATGAAGCAAACTTCTCCAGATATGGATTCTACCCTCTTTAGAGGATTCCAGAAGGAAAAGCCTTATTTTTTCTTAGCCTTTGAACAGCAAGTTCTTCGCATCCTTCAAATTGTAACTACATGTTCTAGACCTGGAAATGTGATAGATGTCTTCAGTAGCATCCTAAGTTCACACTGAAAAGTTAAACAAGAGGCTTGATTTTGAGAAGACCAGAACCACAAATATTAAGTTCTTTTCAATGAACTCCAGAGGGAGCAGATGAAAAGCCCAGCATTGTAAACGCAGGCTCCTGACTTCAGGCATACACATCTGGTCTTGTCCCAGACACAACTAAAGCGCACTAGTTGTTTTGATACTGTTTTGTGCTGGATAAATACACCATGTTTTAGCATTGTGAAGAGCTTGTTAACAAAAGCAGATACTGCAGTTAATATCCATGATCGGTTCTTTGGCTGCATCCTCCCATGAATCTGCACAGTGATCACACCCACCACAACTTCTACTAACAGCAGGATGCTCCCGGGGGTTTACCTTAGCTTGAACACATGCTTTTTCTTCTTATAATCGACCGCTATTTCACAGACCGCTTCCTTCAAGCTGACAGGAATCTCATTGTGGTAGGGGATGCCAGAAGCAGCAGCTTTCGAATCTTTGTAGAAGCCCATCTCTTGGTTGTTTATGACACAGTACACATTATGCCATGATCTTCAAGACACATAAAACAACAGAAGTGTTTATAAATCTAATGCCCTTACTAGCAGAAGTGGAGAAACCAAACACAATTACTTCTATAAGATAATGGGGATGGGTTCAGTGTGAGGATGTAAATACAGCCTGCACTGTCCTGTAAACTGCAGACAGCAAATTCTCTCACAAAAACACAGATTCGGGACAAAACCACTGACTTTGAGCCAGATGAAACAGAGATTTCCAGAGCTCCGTGTGACAGCACATCAGCATAGCCCAACAGTGGGAGGACTGTTAGGCAGACTGGGCAGTTTGCATACTTGGGAGAGACACTGATTGACCTTTCAATGACTGCTCTATTGTAGGAGGAATTCCTTTGTGCTGCAAACTAATGAATGGGTTGCATGTGAGTGAAATCCTGGCTTGTTACAAATACTCTTGGTGGCAGCATCTGCCTCATTCTCTAATACAGCTATAAGAATCAATGATTACTAGAAACAAGAGTCCCTATGTGTTAGTATTGGTGGCTGACACTGCCTCAGAGTAGTTCTCTGGTGTGAACATCTAAAGCTGAACAAAAATCGTGGTAGCACTGTGCACATTTGTGGTCTGCACACTACTTCACCTCCTACCAAATCCCTCAGATACTGGTGTGGTTGACCACTTGCTAGTCAACATTTTCCTTGTCAGCCAAGCCATTAAATCTGGTTTCAACAGCTCTCTCAGGTCAGAAAGGACCCTGGTCTGCTTTTCCAGTGCAGACAGAAACCTCAGCAGTTTTGCCTGTTTCAGAATGGCAGGGTTGGGCCCTTAGGAATGGAATCGACTAAGGCACACAAATCATCTTCACCCGCTTTTCTCTACTGCACAGCTTACAGAGTAGGTGGAAAGTGCTAATGTGCAAACAGAAAATGTCAGAAGAATATGGACATTTCTAGTCTCACACCTACGTGTTTTCCTTTTCTTAAGAGCTCTGGATTCAAATCCCACTACTGCCACAAATTCACTGTGTGAAGTGGGAAAATCACAGTATCTTTATGCCTCAGTTTTCCACCTTCCAAATATGGCTAACACTGCTTTCTCCACCATGTATCTTTAGACCTTCATCAAATATACCATTTAACCATGAATGTAGTTCCTACAACAACAGGAGCAGAAGCTTGAAAGGTCTTTAGGAGCTGTGAGAGGACAACAGCAGCAGGGATCACATTTACTGTTTTACATCTTGGTGAGTTCACATGAGGCAGAGAGGACTTTACCTGCTTGAGGCTTTCTTGCTGTGTGTCTCCCATTCATGTTTGCGATGTAAGAAGCCCTCCATCTGAGCTGAAGGCATCTCCTGTGTTTTGGCTGGTAGGGTAGCAGCAGTCTGGGCCTGAATGGCAGCCTTAGCTTTGCGGTCTGCCGTTGGAGATGGAACAGGACTAGACTCTTTTGAACTTGTCCTTTGTTCTGCAGCTCCATTGACCATTTCATTTGTATCTGCAGTTTCTGCCACCTAAGGAACAGTGAAGAAAATGTTCAGCTCAAAGCCTCACAGCACTGGGGTATCTTGCAGTTAATGTTTCCCTGCACAATGTGGCTGTGTATAAACTTTGCCTGGAGAATGACACAGGCCAATAAGCTCTTTCTCACACTCCATGGAGACACAGAAGGCCAAGGAAATTAGAAGGTAGGAATGGATTAGTACCCATTTTATAGGTGGATAGACAAGAAAATAAGAGCAGCTAAACATCAGTGTGAATTTTACTGTGCTTTGCTCTGCTGGTCAATTCGTATTCTTTTGTATATTGTTATTCCTAAAATGAGAGCATTCAATTCTGTTGCTACGTAATCCAATGTTTGGGACAGTAACAATCACACTTTCTGCAAACCTAGAGGAACAGTAGAAGTTATACACATCAGCCACCTTAAGTACATTTATGGCATTACTAGGGTATTAAAAGTCCATAAAAGATATTAAACTAGTAGCCAGCAGAAAAATCTTTCAAAATTACCCAGGAGCATTTACAAAAACTCATGCAATTCATTTGTTTCTGTAAAAGCTCCTTTCCCGCTTTCCCCATTCCCCTTGGGACACAACAAAATCAAAACATGCAAGAATTAGAGATTACACCATGCATTTCATCTCCACCATCCCAGTTAGGATATTGGATCTTATAGAGACAAGGGAAATGAGGTCACGTGTCAATTTATCAAGGTCTGTTTCAGACCGGCGTTATTAGGTGGATTTGGATTGTTGTTAAAGGAACTGAAAACCACCACAGTCACACAACATCACACAGCTATTTACCCCCAAACAAAGACAGAACCAAGGCCTTGCCCATCACTTGCTTTGTTGATCGCGTTGCCTGTCGCACTGTGATCGAGATAGCCTAGAGAGCAGCCATGATTCCAGCAGCTCTGACTGGTCAAGCTGTCGACGTCTTCGGGAGCCATTCATCCCAAAATCATTTAAATTGGAATCCTAATGGCTATAAGCTTTTGAAACGCAGCTTGGTCCCAGTTTTTTGGCTTTTCTTGTACCATTACTTTGACATGTAGAGCCATAGGTAGCAGCTCAGGAGTTACACAACCAGTGTGTATTATCATTATTATTATTATTAGCAAGTTACTAAAGCTTAGTGCTGCTAATGCTCTAGTAGATTACAAACATTCTGGACTGGTTTTATGCAGACAAGCAGGTATTTGTGAATGGCACAATAATTAGACATTCCCACTTCTGCACATGGCCTGGACAATTCAAAAGCAGCCGAATTATTATGCAACAAACCAAATTTTGCCACTCTTTGCTAGAACTTCTCATGCCTGACAAGTAAATGTCATTGCACCTCCCACCTTTGTACCTCATGTATTGACCTAGGAAGAGCTAAGTGCCAACTTGCTATGAATATGGGAAGGGTTGGTTAACTGCCTTTAAGCAATCTAAATCTGCAGAGTACAGACACTACACCACTGAAACAGGGAAAGAATCACAGCTCACATTCCGCTTCAGTCATAGCTATTTTACTCTGTCCCTAAAGACATGTAGCCTATGTTGGTAAGAGGGAACATCTGCCCTGCACTGTTATCCAGGGGAAGCAAAAATGAATGACACTGCTTCTTCACAATTAGGATGAATCTAAGCCATCAAACCTCACTATTTGTATCCAAATCTCGAAATATAACAAAAATGTTGCATTGACGGGGAGAAAGGGTAAATAAATAGATGAGCTGAAGACCATCCAAACACTGCTAGCACAGCTACTATAACATAAGAAGTGAAATACCCAACCAGTGATTCACCAATAAAGCTCAATTGACCAGTCATCACCAGTGCTGGTCACTGGTGGCCAACAGGTCATGTCCAAGGACAGCCCTTTCCAAAGCTTCATGACCAGCGACAGTTCCTCAGCTTCAAACTGTTTTTCAACTGGCTGGATCCCCTCTGACACACACAAACCCTTTGTTCCCAGCAATAAGAAATTACATAGACCACAGTAACTCATCTCAACAACTTGCATCAACTACCCACAAGTAGCTGTTACCTAAACTGATGCTGAAAGTAGCATGTTTTCTGTAGTGATACCAGCAAGATGCAAAAATACTACTGATTTGGGGGCCTATAACCACTAATCTTCAGTAAACCAGACCAGTTTCTAACAGCAGGCACGGCACAGCTACTGAACGTGACTGAATGGGAAATAATGTGTAATTCAGCACTGCAATCTGCAACCCTGTGCTTTTAGAAGATAACTGCCAACTTTAACCACATCATCACACCTGTAACTTCTACTTAAAATGCTACTGATTGTAAAAGGGCTATAAAAAGCTTTTCTGAGGCTCTTTCAGGTTTTATTTCCTTTTCATGTGTTATCTACAATTAACAGAAAACAAGCAAAATAAATCTGGATCATAAACAGCTCTGCAAGAACGTGTCATGAAAAATGGAGAAAAAACCAGGAGCTGAACAAACTTTAATGGAAACGTGCATTGGGCATGCCGAGACAGCGCAACGGAGGACAAACATTAATAGCAAACTGTACTGTTACAACAAAACAGTTACCACAAACATGGACACAGTTTTCTTAATCGTGACTGAGAGGTTAGTTGCAAGTGCTTTAGTGGCTAGAGACTACTTTTGAGATACTTAAATGGGGACTACAACATGCAACAAGACAGCTGGTGACAATGACTGGAGATATCCCCTTGGTGCCACATTCTATTCAGTTCCTCAAGTTAAGTCTCTGCACCACAGCTTAAATAATAGAGATATTATCTGCCTTTTTCAGATGCAGACAAGTGACAGCCTTTCTATTGTTCTGGCCACTTAAAAAAGTGCCATTTTAATGTTTTGAAGCCAGTACCACAGGCTATAATAAAGAGATGAAATCTTAACTCTTCTAGTGCCTACAATGATGACCTGAATCGATGACTTAATTCGGTTTTCTTCATCATAAAGTATAATTTTTATATAGAAGTGTACTAACACAAGGGAAAAAGTGTGTCTATAGAAATTACTTTTACAGACTACTTTATAGCCAGAATACATCTGAAGGCTTCCCAGATGGTGGAGTCTGAAGCTACAGCTATACTGCTTTGAGAACTGTCACACTCTTACAGGCACAGAGAGCCAGCACTGGTGTGTCACAGTCACCAGATCGTCTGCATAAATCTACATGGAGTTTTTAAAAGCATTAAGAAGCTCTATGTTGTTATCCTGACAAAAGAAAAAAACACATGCATCATGAAGTGGAAAGACAAGTTACAGCAAAAGTACAATCACTGAAGCACACCCTTTCAATCACCTTCCTTGCTTTGCAAGCTCAGCCAATACAGAACAACTCAGCTGCACTGCTCAGCTAGTTGGCAGAAGTTGAAATTCTGATCAAAAGCAGCATTATCTTGTGCCTCAAATCGGAGATAATACATGATAAATATACGGCTGTGGACACCTGATGTGTTGCACCACGAGGATCAGGGGACTGAGAGAAAGAGCTCTTACGGAAGACTGAAGTGCAGATGGAGAAGATGAACATGGAAATGTGCTATGTATCATGTCATAAAATGAAAACTAAACATAAGAAAGAAGCAAATAGGGGATGTGTAAGGCTGCGGTAACCAAGATGATGATGATGATGATCTGGGGTGTGCTTGCAGGCCCCCTCATGTTCCTTGCTACAACTCTATATAATGTCATAAACATTAGAAGGTACAACAGAGAGCTCACTTCATAATGTAATAGTAAAGATGAACCAAAAGGCTTTATTTAAAGAAAGAAAAAGGCAGGACTGCTTAGTATCCTAGAGCACTGACAGAGCCTGTGTGCAGACCCAAAGTAACTGGGCTGGGCCACCTGAAAGATAAACTTACACTGAAAGGCATTTCCTCCATGAACCCTATGCTGGGACCCACGTTTCCTTTGCGGTACTGGCAAGAGCTCTAAACCCCTCTGATCTGAGCCTGCCAGGCGCCTTTCCTGCACTTAACACCCCTCAGAGACAGCCTCAGAAGCAGAAGCAAAAGAAGTGTCATTTTTCTCACCACTCCAAGCATGAACTGAAACAAGGAGGCTTTGCAGGAAGGCAACAGAGAGGTAAAAGTGCTCAACTACTGTGCTGTGTTAACTCTATATACATATGTACCTGTATTTGTATGGCTGCACATGAAGATTATTGGCATGTAACCTGACTCTCCTGTCAAGAAGGAATGAGTAAGGCATGGACCATTCAGCCTACAGCTATAGAAAATCAAGAGCTGGGATCTTAGACCAATGTGTTTTATTTGGTTTTTAAAGAAAAGCATCACAACCTTTCCGTAGGGGTCTGCACCTGCTCTCATTTATACCTTCCTAGTGTCAGTAAATTGAATTGCTGTAAATTGGACAGCACCAAGGCAAAATAGGGCCTCAAAATAACTGTTCAGCAAGATCACAACTCTTCAGGAGGACTAAATACCAAGATAAATCTAATTTTTCACGTTTTATTTCACGTTTATTTTTCTCTGCAGTCAATGAGTCCAATTCTGCATGGAATGTTATACAACTAACCTTAAGGTTTTTATTTGCCTATAGTTACAGCTCTTCCGTCCCCCCCCAGCCTCTCCTGCTGAGCTCACTTGCAGGGGTAATCTTTGGCCTTGTAAAGAACTTGCTTGCTAATGCAGCTGATTTAATAATGTTGCCGTGCTGAAACCTGTTAGTATAACTCGATGCGTCATACCTGTCAGGTTCTAGTTCTCTTCTTCATTATGATGTAATCTCATTAAATCTCAATTACTCATATAAAGGACGCTTTCGCTGGAAAATCTTAATACTATTAGCGACATGAAAAACTCAACAGTAAATAACATGAAATAAATGTGTCACCTTAAAGCAACTGAGTGTCAGCGGGGAGATTCAAATAAACAAGGAGGAAAGTGAAGCAAATATATCTCCAAGGGGCTGCTAATTCAATAAAAGTCAACTGATGGGAAGGAAGAGAAAAGCAGCAGGGAAATCTGAAGCCAAAAGATGAAACCAGTACCAGTAAACCATACTGACAAAAAGGTGTCTTTTGCTGCAAAGAATTCTGTACGTCACAGTCCAGACCACGATCGGTCATTGGCTGTCCGTCTGCTAATAAAGTTTTTGTAGTTTTGGTAGGTTTGGGAGCGGTAACTAACCCGTGGAGATTCCTGGTCTGATGGCAAACCATTCTGGGAAAGCTGTTCGCCTTTTGTCCCATCCCTGTTGGGAGAGAGAAGAAAGAAAAGACATTGTATTACGTTCTTGAAAGACACCCGTCTCTTTCACCAAAATGACATTTCCCCCCCAACTATGGCACTCCTTCAAAATTCCAGCCAGCTCTTAAAGTCCTCAGGCCCAACTGGATAAATCCAGTGATAAGGGAGGCCAAAATGGACATTCCTGACAGTTACCTTACAAATAAGCCTACTCCTATCCCGTAAGTAATTTTATAAATGTTAATGTTCCGTGGACGTGGCTTGAAATCTATTTGTGACTGATGCTCATCCAAGAAGAAAGCCAAGATGGTTCATAAACTTTAATCCGTAGCACAGAAGCCGTAAAAACAGCTTTCTTACTCTAGTGCCTGGTACAGCTCAGCAGCTGTAACACCGCATCACGATGAGAACATGGAGCATTCCATTTAGGAGTGAATTCAGGTGTCTGAGGAAAGCCTTGTCCCCATAAACCACCACATCTTCTAATGGGGGTCACATTCTAAAACCATACAACCCCAGACTCTCCTTGTACAACACATCCTCAGCCTGAGAAGTCTGTCTGAGAACACACTTCAGCTTCCCACATCGCGGCTTACCATTGCTGCTGGGAGTCTGCATCCTCGGCAACCTTTGGGCTGGGCTCTGGAGTGGGAGGCTGTCTCTTCCTCTCCTCTTCCTCCTGTTGTCGACGTACTTCCAGCAGTTCCAACTGAGGAATGAAACATTTTGGTGCATTTAAAAGCTCTGCTCATTTTTCAGGGGCATTTCTAGGAACTAAAAATAACTCCACATTTTTCTGAAACATGAATGAAGTTCAAGTTAAGTGGAATCAAATTTGAAGGCATCAGTCTTGCACAGCGTTAATCACGTGAAGTTTGTTGCACTGAATTTGACAGTAAAGGCCCACAGTATCAAAGCCTTTAACACCAAGTGGAGTGCCTGGGCAGCAGCTCACCACTGTCTGTGGTTCCTTTCTCATTCATTCTATTAGAACCCAGACAAACAAGAAAGCAGCCCAAGCTACCAAAACACTGAGAAGTGACGTCCTCTTGCGTGCCTCCCATGCACAGAAACAATCCAAATCTCAGAAATCAACCATCTAAATAAAACCAGCCTGGTTCTGAAGATGCTGAGCAGCTCCAGCCCATTCTGTCCACAGCTGTGATGCTCAGTGTGTGTGAGAAATCAACACTTCAATCCTGGTGTCTAAAGTAGAATTCTTCTCCAAAGATGGCAACATGCTCTCCAGGCATTAATCACTGACACTGCAGCTGTGCTCTGAGTGCTTGGGGCTTTTTCACTTCTTATGTCTTCCCAGGGGACAATACAGCCTTGTACTGGGGCAGTCAAAACACAACAAGCATTGCTGTCAACCCCCATCCCCGTCACTGTCTCCTCACATTGTCATCCTCAACCAAAAGTCATGCTGAGTGTTTGTATCTGAGTCTTCTTCACACAGAATCCCCCTTCCCTTTTATACCAGCACAACCTGTATGGCAGGCGGCTTGAGCAATATGCTTCTGGGGCAGCACTCCTGGGTCCAAGACAGCTTTTACTGACTACTGAGGTCATTTATCATTAAGCTTTTCCCTTTCAGGTTGCTGAGTTTAAATTACCAGAGAGGGTTTTAGTATTGTGGGGAACATGAACTCTCAGCCTGAGGCTGATCAACAAACTGAGATGAGGCTGGTGATGCCAGGGGTTATTCCAACCAACCAGCTGGCACCAAACCAAAGGGGAATGGCCATGGAAGTTCCTCTCCCCCTCACGCACCGTGGTCAGTCGCTCCAGTGCTGCAAACCTCTCATCCCAGGTAGCTGCGGACTTCTCGAAGGCTTCGTGCCGCTTGATCAGTTTTTCCACCTCATCAACACTCTGGCCTATTTCACGACTAGAGAGGTAGGGCTCCTGCCCCAGCAGCCAGGCCTCAGCCACACTTGCGTCTCTGGAGAACTGGTGTACCTCCAAAACTGAGCAAAGGAGGACAGGAATCAGCGCCATTCATGTCACAAACTGCATGGAAAGTCATCAGGCATCTTCTGCATATACTTAAATGCAGCTCAGGGAAAAAGTAAATGTACTTGGACAAGTGTCGTCCTTAACTAAGCTCTCACTTTAAAGGCAGAAATTTATCCTGTTGGCTTTGCTTTGAGGAAAACTAATAATGAAGTCCCACCTTCCCTTCTTCTACAGACTATATTGCAGGGGGTTGCACTAGATGACCTATGGAGGTCCCTTCCAACCCAAACTATTCTGTGATTCTATGATTTTGCAAGCTCACTGTTTCCTTTCTGTTCTAATCTGCTGTAGCCTACTAACTTCAGAGTACAAAGCCTGTTATCTGCTGATTCTCTTTCCCAACTGCCCTCTCTACAGAAGAGCTGCAGCAGACTACAGTAGACTGCAGGCTGTAGGTCCCTTTAGCAAGCGGTATTTCTGTACTTGATGTTTGACTACAGTGTTTACAGTTCCAGGTTCCCTTCCTTTTCTGTCTTCACACCTGAAAAATACACTTCCACTGCTTTTGTGAACAGGATGAAGCACCTTTGATGAATAATATGGTAAAAACACCCAACCTGAGGGACAGCTGCCCCTGTTACTGCATTTCCAAAAGCCTCCTGAGGCTCAGAAGCAGCCCAGAACCCCACAAAATGACTACATGCCACGGTATGTTTTGAGATCCTGAACAACTGCCTGTTGCAAAGGCTCCAGTCTGTACATCAAGTAGGGATTATTGTGTTAAGAGCATCAGAACTGGGCTGTTGTTGCTGGTGTGAAGCCTACAAAACACTGCAGTGTTTCAAAGTACACCTTTTGTCAGTGAAGTGCTCACCAACATTCTAGCCTCTTGGATAACACTGATAACATGCTAAATGCATAACGTAGCAGGACTTTACTTCTCCCTGGTTTTCAGTAGTGCCTCCCTTGTAGAAACCCAGTTAGAATGTGACACCTGCAAAATACAGTGGATCTATTTCACCTTGCTCCAAATTTGATCATACAGAGCAAGACCTGTGCTGCAGGCTTCTCGGTTTCAAATTCTCCTCTATTTTTCAATCCCCAGGTGTGAATCTTGCTGTCATCACAGTACAAACACACCTGCCAGCACTGTTAGTAGAAAAGCAAGGACCTGCAGGTATTTTCCACACTCAAGAAGATATGAGGAAGTGAGAGTAAGACATAGCCCTGCCCAAAAGAAACCCAAGGACATCCTTACTCAGTCTCAGCCACTCCCATCTGTCTTCCCATTTGTCGATCATTTCTTTTCTCTTCTCTGTCAGCTGCAGCAGCTTTTCCTTGATCTGGATGGAGAGGAGAAAGCATGACCATTACCCAAGCACAGGCTCACCCACCTCACCATGCAAGCCCTTACCTCCAACACAAGGCAAAATACATTGTGCTGGATTGTCAGGAAGTGACTTAACCATGCAGACAACAGCTGCTTTTCTCCTCCAAGTATAAATAAATATGGCATTTGCATTGAAATACCACATTTGCATAAGCATCCGGTGTCTGTTCAAACCCACAGCGCTAGGAGTAGTTGATAAAAGAAAGCGTAACAGGCAAACAAATCTAAATGGTGTAATCATGTATTGCACCTCCTGCTCCTGTTCTAGCAGGTAATGCAAGATGTGCTGCTCAGGGATGCTGCAGGAAGCCTGCAGGTACCTGTGCTAACAGCACTGACGTGCAGCAAACACCCCAGGTTATTCTCAGGGTGAGTACTGGCTCCCAAAGCCTCTCAGTGCCTGTGCAAATGCTTCCCCCCCAAGGATACTCCACAGGATCCTCTGTGTGTGATGCAGACACAGACAGCACCACCTCCCTGAGTGGGCAGCATCCAACAACATTTAACTTCCTTCCTCCCTCCATCAAAGGGGGGCAGGAAGAGACATGGGTCAAGCCTCTATCCTCTGGCCTAGACAAATCAGAACATAAATCAAGGCCTTTACCTCCTAATATTCCCTGGATTTACCCCCTGTGATGAGCTTTCTCCTGCTCCTTCCCCTAGGAGGCCTCTTCCAGTTCCCCTGTACAAGAAGAAGGCCTCTGCTCTTGTTCAGGGAAGGCACCTTTCTCAACACAGACATCCCAGAGCTTTCTTTATGCACAACTGAACGCAACAGCTTCCTTGCACTTCGTGGACTGAAAATGACACTTCAAATTTAGGTGCTATCTCTGCTACCCAACATGAACTCACAGAGTTAAATTACACACTAATTTCACAATAGCAAATAAGTGCAACAGTCCCTGGAGTGAATTACAAACAGCTTATTCATCTGTAGGTTACACAACATCAGTTTCTCCAGCTGAACCCAGGCAGCTCACTGCAACGGTTGGCTGTTCAGCAAGCACAGCAAGCACAGTACCTCCTCTGATGCATAGTGCTTCCTTGCCAGAAGAGATTTGCCGAGCTCGATGCAGGTAGTAAAGCTGTCATTCCGGGCATCGATTTCTGCTTTGATTCCCTGGTGATTGTTCATTAGGAGTTCAACAGATGAAACATCCCTGAAATGACCAATCCAGGGCTCAGAATCATGCAATGCAGATTGAGCAGTTACACTTACAAACAACTAGCACACAACTGTTCAACATGAATATCAACTCCTAGGTTGTGTCTGTAGCTCAGGAAGCAGGATTGCTGTATAAAGACAGGCTGAGAAAGCTGGGGCTGCACAGCCTGGAGAAGAGAAGCTGCGTGGAGACCTCAGAGCAGACTTCCAGTGTCTGAAGGGGGCTGCAAGGATGCTGAAGAGGGACTTTTCATTAGGGACTGCAGCAACAGGACATGGGGTTATTAGTTAAACCTTAAACAGGGGAAATTTGGGCTAGATATAAGGAAGAAATTCTTTCCTGTGAGGGTGGTGAAGCCTTGGCACAGGCTAAGGAAGTGCCCCTGGCAGTGTTCAAGGCCAGGCTGCGGCTTGGAGCAAGCTGCTCCACTGGAAGGTGTCCCTGCCCACGGCAGGGGTTGGAGCTGAAGGAGCTTTAGGGTCCCTTCCAACATAAACCAGGCTGGGGTTCTATGAAATATTCCTCGACTGACCCACAGCCTTATCTTCTAATGGAGGAGAGATCCTTCACATACCTTGGCTTTTCCTGGGCTTCTATCTGTCGGATAACATCTTCCATCCAAAGCATGAGATCACGAACCATGCTGAAGAAGCGGAATTTGTCTCCTGTATCCACCAGCCTCACCCTGCGGCCCTCACAGGCATCCAGCAGCGCTTTCCATGCTTCCAGGACCTCGTTTTCCCTCTTCTGGATGTCATCAGCCTTGTCTCCAGCATAGGCGGCCTGAAGGCGTGCAGCATCCTCCTGCAGCTGTCTCACCTGGGTTTTTTATAAGAGAGAAATACATCAGCCTTTGAACACCTATATGGGGACATGTGAGCTGCTAGTTCAGCCTTCTGAAGCCTGAAAAGGTTTGCTCTATTATCAAGTCAGTGTATCCCCAGGAGAATATTTCTTAGAGGAGACTATGAGGTCAAGGGGCCCCAAAATAGCAAAGATCTGTCACTGCCAAAAGGGGTGCGAATAGAGGCTGACTGCTAAATGTCAGGGCACGTGGGACCATTTTCATCATCAGTTTTCCTTCCTCTCCCACAAGCGACAATGGCACCACTCCAGAATCCCTGTATCAAACTCACTGCTCTACCTGCAGGGATGACTTGTCAAAAATGGAGATAATGCCTTCAAAGACAAGAAAATTGGGAAATCCAAAGATCCTCCTACTGTTAGAAATCTCTTTTCCTTTCAGACACTGTCTTGGGACACCAAATGCTATTTCTTGACTGTTTCTCATACTTTTCAAGACAAGAAATATTCTATTAACTCTTATCTAATAATGCTATCTTTTCTTTTCCTTTTGAACATATTAATCACCTTTTAGCTACAGTCACAGAGATCTGGCCATTATCATAATGACCCATCTTGGTGCTCAAGCTGTTTTACCCAAACCCGATCCTAAGTGCTTCCACCACAGCTTTGTGCTATGATTACATATTCCTCCATTTAGGTCTTGATTATAATTACCTTTTGGAGAGGCTGGGATTGGTGTTTTGTGAATGTCTCCCATTTTACGTATAAAATCTACAGCTGCTGAAAGCAAACCACTTGGAAAATCAAATGCTGGCTATATCCCCTTTATTCCAGTGTAAACAGCTATTTAATTGCCACATAATCAAGAACTGGCAGGCAGCTGGCCATAAAAGCCATCTTTTCCTACTGGGATAAATGCAGCCGGTCGTAATTCTTCCATTCCTTAAGCAACTTGTTCCCTTCCAAAGCTCTCATTCTGGCAGCTTGAACATGGGGTTTTGGTTTAGAGATCCCCTGTGTCTGTATGAGCTGCTGCCACCGTCTATTTAACACAGTTTCGCTTCAAATGCTGCAGAATTAGATCAAGTGTGGCTGCTTTCAAGTATCTTAGCCTGGACCATGTACCTGAAATCTCTCCAGACTGCTGTTGGAAGCACCATGAAAAGCAATAGTTAAGTCAGAATGCCCAGATTCATAAGAGTCAGAAGGTCTCTGTGGAGGTCTCAGACTCCTTTTGCCTTTTAGAAAGGACAGAAAAGGCATTGGCTGGGGCTTACTTTAAACCAAACCAAATGAAACCCAACCTAAAAACCCCAAACCAACGAACCACATAAACCAAATCCCAAACCAACCAACAAACAAATCAAAACCCCAACCATCCTTACACATCCCTTCATATTTGCCCCTGCCCTCCAAGCATCCTTTGGAATAACAACTCTTCCATGGGGCAGGATAGTTGTGCCTTGCATTCACCAAGGTGAACATGAGGTGAGGAGCAGCCACATCTGAGGTGGCTTTCAGCATCGTTAATATAACACCCAGGAAGAATACTAAGGACAGAAGAATATGAGACCTGTATTTCATATTACCTCTGGTATATCAAGAATTCTTTACAGATTTAGGATGTGTTCAGTGTCTTCACTAAAGAGACAATATGCTGAGTCAAACGAACCCTTTTTCCTTCAAACATAAGCTATTTTCCAATCATATGAGCCACATGGTGTTCTGGTGGTTGGCAATCCAAAAAAGGTCCTCTGAGGTTACCCTCGCGCCTCTCCATCTCCTCTGTCCTCCTAAGCACACCGCAAGCTCAGACTGCCCGCAGCCGCTTTGCTTTTAAATCAATACAGAAGTTCTCTGCCTTTATGGTTTCCTCTTCAACCAAGGGCAGGAAATGGAATCATGTTCAACAATTACCTACAGGCTCAGACATCTGTGTGCTACGGATTCCTATTTGGGATAAGCTAATTAAACCTAATGCAATGACAGAGAAGCAGGAAGGCAGACAAGGAAATGATGCAGGTGAGGTTGTTCCCACAGAAACACACTTGGAAAGAGGCTGTCTCCCAGCCATGGAGGAGCCATGAGCAGTGGCAGAACTCTGCAGCTCAGGTCCCTGTGCCCACCACCAGCACCGCTGCCTGCCTACACACCTGGGTGCCGAGTGCCTGGATATCATGCTCAAACGTTGTGTGCATTCTCTGTAGCGTTTCCACTGTGTTTTGGTCTCTACCAAGCTCTTCAGGCAGTTTCTTATGTTTGTCTTGAATACGTCCCAAGATCTCCTTGGCATCATGGTAAAATTTGTGCAGTTCATAAGAGGCTGCTAGGATTTGTGTTCTCGTGTCAATGAGCTCCAGCAGGTCTGCCCAGGCCTCATTGAGTCCATCCTTCCACTCCGCGATGGTCGCAGCATCCGAGTGTCCAGAGTTGATGAGTTCATCTGCCATGTGGTTGACGGTGTCAACACGCTCCTGTCCAATGTTCCCAGTGTCCCGGGCGAATTCACGGAACCGCTCCTGGAGCATCTGAAACACAAAGGAACAGGCTCATGCAGCGCTGTAATTACACCCTGACCTGAGCAAACCAGCCAGCCACCATTTATATTAACTGTCTACTGTGTGCTGCATCCAGAAACGGAAGGTCAACCTGCAGCCACATCCAAAGAACTATGAGGTCCACATGAACTACCGTGAGGAAAGGCTGAGAGTTGGGTCTGTTCAGCCTGGAGCAGAGAAGGCTCCAAGGAGACCTTGTTGTGGACTGTCAGTGCTAAAAGGAGTCTATAAGAAAGATGGGAAGAGGCTATTTAGGAGGACCTGTTGTGGTAGAATGAGGGGTGATGGT
>NC_137739.1:1418242-1449124 GCF_963264785.1 Psittacula echo
GAAATTCCCAGTTGGCAGGAAGGGGTTCCCAGCCTTTTCCCGAGTGGAGTGCTGGAAGTTACATGCAGAGTATGGCTCATTTCTATTAATGAACCAGACCGACAGAATCCAACTCACCTGTGGCCCAGCTTCTTGGAAGCACCCAGGCTTACAGTAAGGATGAAGCCAGATTCCCATCTCCCATCGAGCATATCACTGATGGGTGGCCTATTCATGTCACCCTTTGAGTGCTCTGGACACGCCAACAGCCTCACCACTCTCCTGTTCAATAGAGCCATTAATGAATGGCTCCAGTACAGCACACTGACAGCATCACATCCCTCCCTGGCCACCCAACCCTGGTCACAATGGGACACACACTGTCAGGTTTTGGTTCACTCAATAAAAACCATTATAATTCCTTCTCCTCCCGAGAGATGGATCAATTCTGAACGACCTGACTCTCAGTGTGCACAAGGCAGAGGCTCCTTCCTGCCTCTGCCCCATCCCTGAGCAAACAGCAGATTTAGGAGCTGACGTTTCACTGCACCAACGTGGGCTCAACCTTCCCACCCGGGAGTGGAAGATTTGCTCATTCCTAGAGATCTGCCTGAAGTGTCTTTTACGTGTATTTTTGGCATAAGTTGAATAAATTGTCACGCTGATAAAGTCTCTGGGAACTGAACTGAACTCTTTCCACCCAGTGAATGATTCCTGCCTACAGCCTGTTGTGTCTGCAAGGCTCTGGGAGATCCTTCAGGCTGATAGAGCAAAGCTCCGGATCTGTAGCAGGGAGCACGTTTCCTCTCCCAAGTACTTTTAAGTATCTCCCAAACGAAGCAGCTGACAAGCAATTTGTCTTCCATTTATATTCTAAGGAACTAAAATATGATTTTAGGATTCTTATTCCCATCACAAGAGCTGATGCTCCTACAAACATCACAGCACATCAGCAGACACATAGCACTGTGCTGCTCTGAGGTGGTCTCTGTGCCAGGATCTTCCCCAGAGGAGCAAAATCCTGGTTCTTCTTAGTAGATGAAAAGCTTTTGAACAGATCCTGGCTCCCACCAAAGTTTTGTACAGACTCCCATGGGATTGAGATTTCAGCCTTTTGTATCACTTCTATAAGCTGCAGGTGCTTGGGGTCACCCAAGAAGGGTCCAGCTGATCTCAAGCCCTTTTGAAAGCCCCACTTTTATGTTTTCACTTTAATAAACACAACTATTAGCTTCAGCATCACATTTACCAACTACATGGACACTGAGCTGAGACTTTGCTCAGCTGCCCCAGTGCTCAGATGAATCCTTAATGATGTTATTCTATATATGTCAAAGTGAAGGGGAGTGGGATGTAACCATAGGGCTGAAAGGAGTTAAGGTTTTCTTTTATTCTGGAACAAAATCAATGTTTTTGTAAGAGGCAGAATCTGGTGCTTGGGCCCTCTGAGAGGAACATCCCTTTTCCTCACCACAGCTCTAAGCAGAGATATCAGGGCATGAACCAGGCTTTCAGCCTGAAAAACTGCCAGAGAGCCCATGGCTGGGGGTGAGAAGGACAAGCTGGAGGCATCACGTCTTAAACCCCTGCACTAATCCCAGCCCAGCTCTCTTAGAGCCCTCTCACCCGATTTAATGCCTGGAGTGCTCTCGCCTCCCACCACACACATTACTGCACCCATTCAGGATTTGTGGCTTTTGAGAATGATCTAAATGAATTTGATGTCCCAGAAAGAGGCACTTGAAAACTAAAGCGGGCTGGTTTAATGACAGCATTTCCCACATTTTGATGATAATGACTCTGGTGTTTATTGGAAAGTTTGAGACTCAGCCCAGCATGAAAACAAAGCAATTGCAGGGGCCAGCCCTGTGCTGGGGGCTCTGCAGGCCTGGGCACTAACACTCCTGCTCTGCATGACACTACTGGGTCATTTGGGCTCTACTGCATCTCCCTGTGGGAGTATGATGAGAGGATGGAAGCAACATCATTTTGAGTGAGGAGCCTCCTGCACTCTGGCACAGAGCCTGCCCTCTGGCACAGAGCCTGCCCTCTGCAAAGTCACACACCTCTGGTAATTGGGATCATCCTGTTTTTCAGGTTGGGAAATGGAGGCTTACAGCGTTCAAGCAAGGTGGCAAAGACCACACAAGGGAATGGCAGGGCTGGCAAATAACGGAGCCTCCTGTATCAAGGTTCTTCACCTGGGGACTCTGGCTTTGCCTCCCCATGCAAGATGCAGGTTTGTCTCAGAGAGACAGGGACAAACCAGCCAAAAGAGGCTTCACCTCCATAAAATCACCTGGAGGTACAAAACTGCCCAAGGAGCTGAAGTTAGGGGTTGCAGCAGGGATGAGTTTTGCTGCTCACCCCCTGCTAGGCAATGCCACACTCATAGAATCCCAGGCTGGTTTGTGTTGGAAGGGACCTTAAAGCTCATCCAGTCCCAACCCCTGCCACGGGCAGGGACACCTTCCACTAGAGCAGCTTGCTCCAAGCCCCTGTGTCCAACCTGGCCTTGAACACTGCCAGGGATGGGGCAGCCACAGCTTCTCTGGGCACCCTGTGCCAGTGCCTCAGCACCCTCATAGGGAAGAGCTTCTGCCTAAGAGCTCATCTCAACCATCCTGAGCCAGAGCAAAGCCTAATGCTGCTGCAGACAGTTGTTTCAGATAAGGTTCAAAGCTCAGCCTCTGCACAACTTGGAACTACAGATCCCATCTGAAGGGGTGGATGTGATAAATACCCATCTGGCTGCAGAGGAGGTCAGCTGTTTGCATCCCTGCATGCTGAGTTTCTGCTGCTCACCCTTCACCGACTTTCCCAGACTCACATCCCAGCCTCCTGCATTACTCTGACAGGAGTGAGTGAAGTCTCAATGGCAAGAAGAAACCCCTATTCCCACAGATGTGGCTGAGCAAAGCCCGACTCTTCCCAGCACACAGCACACCCCTGAGCTTGATGGTGAATCAGAGTGAGCGTGCTTTGCCAGGGAGTGGGGATGAGCAGGATCCAACCAGCCTCAGTCCCTTGGGGACCACAGTGACAGCACCCCAGGCACATCGTCCCAGGAATAACAGCCTTTGCCATTTTCTTGCATCTAGAGTGTGTCCTTGTGTAATAAATTGAGATTACGGAGTGATTCCTTTCACCAGTGATTCAGAACATGCTGATTAAATGCTGTTTCTTTGTTCCTTTGAAATAAGGGAACTGATACAAACAAATTACGATTTCCAACTGAGAGGAAAGACACACCTTGACTTCTTGAGAAAGCTGCTGCATACTTTGGTGGCTCTGAAGAGCAAGAGGAAACAAGAAGTGGTGTTTCCTAATGCTGCAGATCTTATTAAAGTGCACTAAATTAATTCTTCTATTCCTAAGAAATGAACAATTCCTCACTATTTTTAGACTCTTGTACTATTTTAAGAGACTTCTTTCCAGGGTCCAGTCCCATGGAAGTTAAACAGCACGCACAGAAGTCTCCAAAGGATAATAAACTATCTCAAATTACTCTGCTAATGGAACAAAGAGCACTGTAAATGTCACACATGATATAACAAGAGCAGTAGAAACCTTTACTTGAAACAATGGATCCATTAGCGCTAAGTTAAAAACCCACCCCAGACTTAGGATACTTTTGCACAGTTTCATGCAGCCAAAGGAATTTGTTTGTTCACTCGAATCCTGAGCTCCCAACATGCATCCGGGTAACTAATCACACACACTCTCAAGGCATCGATCATTTAGGATCTCAAAGCCCTTTACAGCCCATAATTAAAGCCCACTGCACCCAGGTGAGTCAGTGGAATTATTTCTGCTTAAAACCAGGGTACAGAGAGGGAATAACTGAATCATTGACTGGAGTCCAAAACTGACCCAAGGTACCGGCCCAGGTCCTCTGCCCTGCCCACCACACTCCACACAAGGGTCCTCACCTACCCAAGCTTAATGAAGCTATCCATCATCTCAGGAGCTACAGGCACAATCCTTCACTTCTTACATGACTCATCAACTTGACAACCTGACTCTGATGGGGTTACTTGGGAGAAAGGATGAACTGTCAGGAACCATCGCATCGCCCATCCATCCAGACCTGTGTTCTGCCTATTCTGCCTCCAACAGGTTGGCAGAGTATTGAGAGTTTCTAAATACCTCAAAAGCTGGAGCAATGTCATCACAGAGTGATTTGGACATGACATAACTCCACCAAAGATTCATGATGAAAAAATCCTGATGATGTGGCGTGACAGCGTTGCCTTAGAAAAGCAAAGAGGAGAATGTGAAATGCAGGTGAAGGAGCAGGGAGAGAAGATGCCATCAGATGTGTCTCCAGTGCAAGCAGATGTCTCAGCCTCCTCCCAGCCCATGATTCAGTCTTTCTCCTAGAAGTAATTTACAATAGAAAGCGAGCTAATCCCCAGCTGTATGAAGTGCAGGGTATATTTGGCTCCCATCTGAAGCGTGTTTACTGTAAGGAGAAAGAGTTGTGAGATGCATCTTGTATTTGACAGCTCTGAGATCTCTTATCCCAATCTCACATAGCCCCCAAGTGCTCTCCTATTTTCTTGAGATGTAATTAGGTGAGGGTATATAGTACACACAATTATACGTGTGTAAGGTAATTGGGGTAGAGGGCTCTAAGGCATGGAGATGAGAACAAAATCTGTCTTCAAGCAAAGCTGCACAGGTGGAGTGTGTTTTGCTTGGCATGAACACTTTGCCAGATTAAGAGCTATATTTGTAAACCCCTTGGAGATATCAAAAGGGAGGCGTGTTAGCAGTCTTATTCCTGGACTAGCTTTACAACTAGATTTAAATATGCTACAAATGTGTTGCAAGAAGCCTAAATCTACAAGAAGCTCAAGTCCTACATGCAGTTCTCACTGTTCATGGTGTCCCTGTATGTGTGAGATTGCTAAAACCTTGCTAAAACCCAGCAGCAGACAAAAAGCATCCAATTACTCAGAGCAGAGTGGCTGGGCAGGAGCTCTGAGCTGCACTCCCGAAGTTACCGTATCACCTCTCCAGCTTCTCAAACTTTAGAAATGCTGAAATGGGGATGAAAATGTATCTTGTCACTTGAAAAGCGCGCCCAGGGCAGGAGCAGGGAGGGAGCTGGAGCTGTTTGGCTGCTGCCCATTGACGTTGGCTCATTGAGCTCTCTTGAGGTACTCATCCATCTGGTTCTGGGAATTTACACACTTGTTTCACCTTGAAAGCCTAATGCTGTTCCTTTCCCGTGCTGTTGCTCTGAATTCCCATCTAAGTACTATATTTTCTGTTAGCTGCACTTACTCTGCTCTCATCCTCCAAAAAGCCATTGCTAAATAAAACTCTATCTCTAGGCTAATGTTTATGAATGCCTTAAAATACAACTCTTCAGACTGTGAGGATCCTGCTCCTCCCTGGTCATCCTCCCCCTCTCTTAAGGAATCATTACTTTTCAGAAAAGCTTGTCTCACCAAATTACACATGGTCAGGGCTGTGAATTGGAATCTGCCCTCAAAAGAGGTACCTGGGTGATTGCACTGCTAGTAAGAGGCTGCTTGAGGCTTATTTAAAACAAAGAAGAGAAAGAAATTATCACTTTTAACAGAAACTTTGACAAATGGAAGCAAATTTCCCTGTTACACACGAAGCATCCTGCTGCAAACAAACCGCATCCACATCAAGCTGTGCATATGAAATTAATCCAAGGCATAACCTTTAGCTCTACACTTGCACAATATTTTAGTGCCGAACTATAAATATTTGATCTGTTGCTCTTTTAAGCAAAATGGTTTTGTTGTGCTCATCTGCAGAGTTATCAACTATTCCAAAGTATATTTATTGCTGGCTAAATGACTTGAAAAGTGCCTTTTCCTTCTGATGTCATTAGGTGATATTTAGCAAGTAAACGGGGAAATTTACTATCCTGAGCATCAAAATTAACCCTTTATCTTGGAAAGGAAACATTTCCTGTCTGGCAACACACAGAACTGAGGACCAACCAAGGTATTTAGTATACACACTGCATCCTAGTTAATTATATATGATTATGTTCCTTTATGTTTTGGGGTCACACTCAGCGCTACAATCCAGCTTCCATTTGCAATCACTAGAGAAATAAACCAGCATCCTTAAGTCATCAGCAAAGAATGATTCAATGCATTGGAAGAGTTTTATAAAAACCTCTTTGCACAGTAAAATAAATTAATCTAAGCCCATGACTCACATACAACTGCAGGATGAGTTTTCAAAGTGATGATGGGTTGAAAACAGGCTTTGGTGAGTAGTTGGAATATTGGCTTTTTAGCAATTCTTTGTTCTGCTGGCTGAGAATGCACACATCAAGAAAGCAGTAATTCCATAGGATCAGAGAATCCCAGACTGGTTTGGGTTGGAAGGGACCATCCAGTTCCAATCCCTGCCACAGGCAGGGACACCTTCCACTGGAGCAGCTTGCTCCAAGTCCCTTTGTCCAACCTGGCCTTGAACACTGCCAGGGATGGGGCAGCCACAGCTTCTCTGGGCACCCTGTGCCAGCGCCTCAGCACCCTCACAGGGAAGAGCTTCTGCCTAAGAGCTCATCACAGTCTCCCCTCTGGCAGGTTAAAGCCATTCCCCTTGGCCTGTCCCTACAGGCCCTTGTCCCAAGCCCCTCTCCAGGTTTCCTGCAGCCCCTTTAGGCACTGGAGCTGCTCTAAGGTCTCCCCTTAAGGAGCCTTCCCTTCTCCAGGCTGACCCAGCCCAGCTCTCTCAGCCTGGCCCCAGAGCAGAGCTGCTCCAGCCCTCGCAGCATCTCCATGGCCTGCTCTGTACCCCCTCCAACAGCTCCATATCCTTCTTATGTCAGGTGCCCCTGAGCTTTATGTTGGTTTGTTCCAGATAAATTTCCTGGACCTAGCTTGAAATGGAGCACTAGTGGGAGTGTGTCATCTGACTGGTGTGAGCTTCCACTGCTGATGGAAGTTCTGCTGCACTGTGAAAGGACACAAAACCTTCAATGGTTTCCCTCTTTACACACCCACTACTGTAAATACCACCCAAGAAGCAAAAGATGGCCCTGTGGGTGAGTTGCCAGGGATGCTGCCTGCCAGCAGCACACCAGGTAAGAGCCAGTGCTTCATTTCACCAGGAGTATCACACATGCTATGGGTGGGAAAAACATGCTGGCACAAAGGTGCTTTGCAGGAGTGAGTCCTTGGTGCCCCTGGCCCTGCAGGTAGCTGAAAGGCAGAAAGCACAAAGCCTGGTCTTGCCCAGTCACTTTGTCTCCATGTTCCTTGTGATGAGTAATGTCACTTTTAGGGCTAATGATGCAGGTGTGTTTGTGCTCCTGTGCTGGCCATGCGCGGAGGGACATGCGTAATTGCATAGACGAGTGACACTCAAGACAGCACATTACTGCTGCAGCCTCCAACTCATCTCCTGCTAATTGCTCTCCAAAATGATGCAGTTTGGACATAAAAACATTTTCAACAGTATCATTAATTCCAGGGGGGAGGGGGAACATTTCCTGCAGTGATTACAGCCACCAACCTCAGCCATTCCTCATTATTTAATAGCACTCCACCAAACACACTTTAACGTTGATTATCAGAGAGATCTGTATTATCTGCTCAACTCTGGAGTGGGATAAACGGGTCTTTTTAGGAGAAAGTGTTACCTGTTGAAGCCAAATTCATTTATCTGTTTTCCAAAACACGTATCAAACCTATTACTTAATTTATTTTAGAGCACAGATGTTGTTGAATGATGCTGGTGCTGGACTAGACAACACCATCGTACATTTTAATGAACTCCGCTGTGTTTTCTGTGCTTCTTTGTCCTAAAATGATCATTTATGCCTCAAAGAAAATGAGGAGCATCTTTTAACTCAAATGACAAGGAATTCGGTAGAAAAAAAAGCAGATCTGAATGATAAAGATTGTCCTTACCATCCTGAGGAATGACAAGGATAAGCTGCTTGTCACATCTTGAGCAAGACACGATGTGCCCAAGCACATCCTTGGAATTTACTGTATGTTTTAATGTGTCACTCAATGTGGTTTGTCTCCATTCGCCTTCCTAAAAACTGTAGTTTATGCTGGGATGGTTTGTCTTTAAGGGTTCTTATGTCATGGCAATGAATCAGCTGAGCACTGACCTGCTCAGAGTGAGCTGGAATCCTGCTGTGCTCATCCCGTAGCCCCAGCTCTGTGGGTCACGGGAGGCACCCACCACAATGGGGTCATTCTGGCAGTCCTGGGACACCGGCAGCCCTTGACTCAGAGGACAGGACTCCAGGAATGTTTGCTCAGCGGGTGACACACGTGGTGACGTGGCACAACAGGAGCCTGGTGTTTCTGGAGACGTTTCGGGTAGATCCAGCAGCAGAACTTCCGTGTTTCACAGGGATCTGCGCTGGTTTTTCACACGGGGAAAGGAAACTGGCGCCACGTTGGTCATTTAGTGGGAATCTGGGAAAGAAAAAGGTGGGAGATCTTAAAGTTTGGAAAACTCTGTCTCTTCCTCTGTGCTGCCCCCAAACGAGCTTTTGTGCTTTTCTCCCTTACTTCCAGAGGAACATGGCTACTGAGCCGCTGCCAGCGCTGTTCTCCATGCTCCTGGAGCACCCTCTTCTGTTTAAGGAGCTGCAGTTCCCACCTCCCACCCCAACAGCAACACACAGACCTTTCAAATACAAAACCAACCGGCAAAGCGGGTGCACGAACATACGTTTATCTCCCAACTAATGGGATGTGTCAATGATTAACTCTGGTTCCGCTTCACTCTCTCTGAAAGCTCGGAGAGCTGTTCAGGTACTGGATGCGTGAATCACCACGGGCAGCACAGGTCATGCTCTGACTGTACCAACATGAGCAGCGGCCATTTGTGGTGCTGTTCTAATGGGTGCAACATCACAGAATCCCAGACTGCTTTGGGTTGAAGGGCCCTTAAAGCTCATCTGGTTCCAACCTCCTGCCACGGGCAGGGGCACCTTCCACTGGAGCAGCTTGCTCCAAGCCCCTGTGTCCAACCTGGCCTTGAACACTGCCAGGGATGGGGCAGCCACAGCTTCTCTGGGCACCCTGTGCCAGCGCCTCAGCACCCTCACAGGGAAGAGCTTCTGCCTAAGAGCTCATCTCAGTCTCCCCTCTGGCAGGTTAAAGCCATTCCCCTTGGCCTGTCCCTGCAGGCCCTTGTCCAAAGCCCCTCTCCAGGTTTCCTGCAGCCCCTTTAGGCACTGGAGCTGCTCTCAGGTCTCCCCTTCAGGAGCCTTCTCTTCTCCAGGCTGACCCAGCCCAGCTCTCTCAGCCTGGCCCCAGAGCAGAGCTGCTCCAGCCCTCGCAGCAGCTCCGTGGCCGCCTCTGGACTCACTATCCCACTTTCCACGCAGTTTCAGGTACACTTTTAAACAGGCTTTTTCCCAACCCATCTATGGGACACCAACCCCACCACATCCCCTGTGTCCAAAGCACCTTGTACCGGCTGCTCGGCCGCCACCGGCACCGGCACCCGAGGTCCGCCTCCGTCTGAGGGAGACCATAGAGACCCTGCTAGAGGGGCTCCGCGCGGGGGGCGCTCCAGGCGCCGATTCTCTATGGTCGAGTGCCTTCCGCTCTATGGTTCGGCGCTGGCGGACGTGCGGTGACGTCAGGAGGAGTGGCGATCTACCGGCCGAGGGGAGTGAGGCGCCGCTCTAGGTGGAGACTCGGTGCTCAGTCAAAGCCGGCTGATCCGCGAGGTCGCGTCTCTATGGTGGCTGAGCCGAGCGGCGCTCTAGGCGTGCCTCTCGATGGTGCGGGCTGTTGCTAGGCGGTGCGGGGCCTAGGCCTCTGCGGGTCGGCGCCGCCATGGCCGCCTCGGCGGGCCCGGCGGACGGGCCGTGCGTGCTGTGCTGCGGGGAGCTGGACGTGGTGGCGCTGGGCCGCTGCGACCACCCCATCTGCTACCGCTGCTCCGTGCGGATGCGGGCGCTCTGCGGCGTGCGGTACTGCGCGGTGTGCCGGGAGGAGCTGGCCCAGGTGAGGCTGCCGGGGCCGGGCCGGACACTGTGGAGAGCGGGGCCTGGAACCGTGGCAACGAGAGCTGTAGAACGCACCGAGGGGAACGTGGAGGGGGGGGGGAACGTGCCCAGCCCGGAGCGTTCCGCGTTTATCGCTACCTGCTCAGCTCCACCCCCCCGTTCGGAGGGGACAGGAGAGGGTCGGGGAGAAAACATGGAGGAAGTAGCGTTTAAAAGGGGGTCTTTAGTTGTTTATTAAGAGGGCGTGCTCTGTGGAGCTGGCATTGCGTGATCCCGGGTGACTGTGTCATCCAGCCCGGTTCCTGACTCGCTGTTAAGCTCTGGGAACAACGCACGTTGTGTCCGTTCAGGGCTGGCTCTTGCCTCGCCTCCGGCCCCTGTTGGCCTGAGCTGGAAAAGGGATTTCCCCTCGGTCACAGCATTCCTGATGGATTCGTTCAGTGAAGTCGCTCCCGTGCTGTGACTCGGTGTGGAGGGAGCCGAGGAGTCGGCAGTGAGCAGCGTGAAGGAAAGTTGTTTGAGGGTGTTTGTAAAAGCAGATCCTCGTGTGTGGGTTTGGTTTTGCAGGAGTAATGTGGAGAAAAAGCCTTTTAGGAGTAAAAGGATTGGTCCTGGCGCCGAATGCAACACAGTGAGGTGGTTTGGGAAAGGGAAATAACCCAGATACATCAGGGGAAGGGGGGCTTTCCCCTTAACCTCTCCCCAGCTGAGCTGTTTGCTTTGGCTGCTTCTTGTGGTGTTCAGAAGGTTGGAGGGGCTGAAGATCCGCAGCCTTTGTGAAGGCCAGAGGGGTCGATGTGGTTTTTAGCCTGCGGGCATTAGGTGGCCTCTCAGTACAGGAAGATGCTCATGGAAGTAGTTTTATCTCTGCTCATTCTCTGAGGAGCTGCTGCTCCGCTTCTCCCATCTGATGAAGAGCAAGGTGTGAGGTTGCTCTTTGTTCTCAAACCTGCTTGGTGCATGGACTGGTAATCCTGAGAGCTTGATAGCGCTTTGAGCCATCTTTCCCCTCCTTTATGAACTGTTTAAAGTGATCCTGTTCTAATGGACTGAGAGGTCATTTCTGAGGGCGCTGCTCTTTTATCCCCATTGTCTCTACGTGCTGGTCTAACACTGCTCTCTCTGCTCACCCTCTGCCCCAAGGAAAGAAATCAAAGATAGGGGGTGTATAAATCCCATCAAAACTGCTATTAAATGAACTGAATGTATTTGAAGGACCTAAAATCAGGTCTTTTAGTTGGCCCAGTGTGTGTGGAGTTGACAGAGGCAAGGAGCAACACTACCAAGTCTCGGTGGTGTTATACAGAGCAGCATAGCCCCAGTGGGTGAAGTCACAGCAGTGTCCGAAGGAGATGTAAGGATGAAGATGAGCCCAGGCTGGGATGGAGGAGAAAGCAGGATCTACCTGTTATGGTAATAGGTGTTTTCAGGGATGCATAATCATTGCAGTGACGTGAGCAAGGGTTACGTTGTTGACCTGTAGACTCCTGTGTGCTTGGCTCAGGCTGGGAGGATCTGTCAGGAGGTGTGTGAGGCTGTGCTTGGAGCTGCTGTAGGGAACCGTGTTGGATTCTGGTGGTAAAATCTCCTTTTCAGCAATGCATTCCAACTGCAAATGAGGTTTGGTTAAAGAACTGGAGTTAGGCTTAGTTCTGATTTATCCAGCAAACTGAAACTTGCATCCTCTGTATCATGTTTCAGCACATTGGGTGCATTTTTTTGGCTTGGTTAACTGAAAATTAGCCCAACTGTAAAGTAAGCTTTTCAGAACACCACAAGACAAGACACAAAAGGCTTGTTCCATGGTATTTCATCCCAACAAGGGTAGAGGAGTGATTTAACAAGACTGAACCACGCATGTGTTGTACAACTAGATGCTTTTGTTAAGGTTGTAAGTATCTCTAGAGTTACAGTGGTTGCTGTAAGGACTGAAAGGTGCATTGTGTATTCATATGTCAGCCTTTCTGAGCTACTGCAGGTAACTCCAGCTCTGTCAGCACTGCTGCTGCTATGCCAGCAGTTCCCAAAGTGGGAAGGTGCACCAGAGCAGATCAGCAGCTTCAGAGGAAGGGTGAGATGCTGTAATGGCTGCAGTGTGAGACCTGAGCTGTGGGAGGTCTGTGGGAGCAGCTGTGGGTGAGCAGGTCCCCTCTGGAGGGGTATGGTTTTGTCCTGGGTTTGGCTGGGATAGAGTTCATGGAATTCCTAGTGCTGTGTTTGGGCTTAGTCTGGGAGCAACGCTGATAACACCGATGGTGTAGTTGTTGCTTACCCTGATTTCAGCCCTCTTGCTCTGCCAGTGAGGAGGGGCACAAGAACCAGAGGGGATCAGAGCCAGGACAGCTGACATGAACTAACTGAAGGGATATTCCATAGCATAGCACATCAGGCCCGGTACAGAAACCGGGGGGAGTTGGCTTGGGGCAACTGATCACTGCCTGGGGACTGGCTGGGCATCAGACAGTGGGTGGAAAGCAATTGTACTGTGCATCACTTGCCCACCTTGGGTTTGATTCCTCTTTCTGTTATCTCACTTATTATATTCTTTCTTTTGGTTATTAAACTCTCCTTACCTCAACCCATGGGGTCTTTTCTGGTCTTCTCCCCCATCTCACCAGTGCAAGGGAATGGTACTCACTTGCCAGCTGGAGTTAAACGGTGTCAGTGGTACAGATAATTTGGGAAGAGATGTAGTGTTTTGTTTCTTCTTTCCTGGTAGTTAAGGGAAGCAGGAGCAGTGATCTCCCTATCAGACCCTGGGTAACGTCACTCCTCACTTACACACTGTTTGGTTTGTGCCTTATCTCCTACCAGCAGGTAGAGGGGAGCTGAGTGTGGGGCTCCTGGCAGCACTCGCTGCAGAAGGGCTTGAATTGTTGAAGATCTTTCCTCTCAGCACCACTGTAGTAGCAAAACCGACCATAAAAGTGTTTGCTAATCTGGTTCAAAATCCAAAGCCCAGCCCAGTCTAATCCACTTTTGTGGAAGCTGGCTCCTTGGCTGGAAGTTGATAAGGAGCCGTCACAGTGGCTTTGCTGACAGCGGTGGGAACAGCAGTAACTGGGGGGTGGTGACTCACCCAAAGCTCTGCAGGTGCCATCCAAGCTTCAGGCTGCAGCACGTTCTGGACAAAGAGAGTTTGTGCTGAGGGGTTTATCCAGCCCCCAAAGGCTGCAGCCCCAGTGTGCTCCCACTGATCCTGTGCTGCCTGTCCTGCAGGTTGTCTTCGGACGGAAGCTCACGTCCTTCTCTACAATAGCACTTAACCAGCTGCAGCATGAGAAGAAATATGACATTTATTTTACAGATGGAGATGTTTATGCACTGTACAGGTGAGTCCTGGCATCCTTCCTGTAACCTGTCCCTGCAGCAGTGTTTTCTGATCTGCATTACATGGCAGAAAACGTGTGCTATAGAGAACAGTGTGGGCTTGTTTTGTGGGGCTGGAGTGGCTAGTGGTGACACACAGCACAGGGACAAGAGGCCGGAGCGGCTCAGTCAGTGGGAACACTAAGTTCCAGGGGTGGCAAAGGGAGCAGCTCCTCGGGGCTGGAAGGTTGGATTCACTGACACATTGCTCTGTCAACAAAAATTGCTTTTTGTTCCTTTAGCAAGAACAAACTTGCTGAAAGGCTTTTCATGCCTTGCATGGCTGCTGTGGGAATCAGTGAAGCCTGAATTGCTGTTAGTTAGAATCAGAGAAGCACAGGCTGGTTTGGGTTGGAAGGGACTTTAAAACACAGCCAGTTCCAACCCCGTGCCAGTGCAGGGGAATGGGGTCTGCCACTGAGCCCTGCAACCTCAGCTCTTGGTGGGAATCACTGTGGGGTTTATGTTTATTCCCCCCATCCTTTTCTATTCATCTCTCCTCTCTGTATTCTTCAGCTTCTGGCAGTAGAAAGGGTAATCAAATTGGATGTGAGTGTTGCATGCATCAGTTGGGTCTTCAGTTTAAGCCAGGGGCTTGTTGCACAGATGTGGTACAGCACACTCAGTTTGTTACTTACCCTGTGACCACTCAGCTCTTCTCTTACTGCTCAAGCCTCTGTGTAATTTGGTTGTGTTCTGTTCCTGCTGTGTGAGAGAATATTCCTGGAATAAGCAGGCCACTAACCTCATTACTGATTGCTGGGGAGCTGTAAAAACACAGCGCCTGCCACTGAGGCAACATTTGGGTTTTGATACAGGTATGGGGTTGTTGAGAGGGAATTGGATCATTTCTAGGAAATCTCTGTTGTCCCTTAGGAAGCTGCTGCAGCACAAATGCTCCTTGTGTCCAGATGTGAAGCCATTCAACACCTTTGCAGATCTGGAACAGCACATGAGGAAGCAGCATGAACTCTTCTGTTGCAAACTCTGTGTTAAACACTTAAAGGTGAGATAATTCTGGTTCAACATGTGGGAAGGAGGGATGCTTCCTGCAGGAGTCCTTTGGGGGGTAGGAAGAAGGGAATGGCTGAACAGCACCCAGTTTCCTTTGTCTGCCTGCATGAGGCCAGTTGCTTTGTTTTATGTCTGTCTTCTTCCATAAACTGATTAATGGAGAAGGCCTGGAGGTTCTCAATGCATTGAATGTGAAATTAAACCCAAGCATATTCAAAATCTTCTGATGCTGGCTCCTCTCCACATGTAAATACCAAACCCCAGGGGTGTGGTGGGAAGTTAATCCTGACTTGTAGGCAGACTTTATCACAACTCTAGTGCTAGAGATCTGATGCCTGTTCAGAGTTATCATTGTCACAACTTTAGGTGCTAAAACTGTAACTGAAGGAAATGTTTGGTGCCAGTTCAGGAAGCAGAACGCACCATGGAGTGATGGCTTGATTTCTTAGATCAAAGTCAACGTGACATTTACAGTTAGATCCTGTACAGGATGAGAATCCATCTCACTGCTTTAATGAAAGATAATTCTATTTCATTGTTGTATTTATTTGGGCAGAGCAAATTTCCTGGATCTTGTTGGCTTGATTGGGAAATGAAACTCGCTGTTGCCTGCAATTGAGGTCTCTGTGCACACACACAATGTATTTTACAACCTGCTCAAGATAAAACAGTTACAGGAAAGCTGAGTTGTCAGTGGCTGAAAAGATGATGTGTGTTGAGCCTCAGAACTGCTCATCTTGCCGTCACCATCAGCATCCTTTCTTCTTTGTCTTAATCCCACCCAAATTTCCCTGGGAAGGGCTGGTGTTATATCATCAGGTGATACTTTCTCACAGTCTCAAAGTCAGAATTGCACTTAGAGTGGAACCTGGAGTGGGTTTTGTACTTCTGAATTGCACATCAGACAAAATCAGCAGCTACTGCTAAATGAATTCTGGGACTGGTAACCTCTGTGTCTAATAGCTGTCAGCATTCCTTAGTGTGGGAGGAGAGAATTTAATGCATGAATGCATATATTTAGAATTCATGACACACGGGGTTGTGTGTTTTCTTTGAAACCAATTCAATACCAACTTGGGGAAGTGCCTTTATGCTGCAGTGCCACGGTTGGTTTATGCCAGAGCTGAGGTGTAGTTTGCTGCTAGAAAGGACAGGACCCAGAAGCGATCAGAGTGACCTGGGTTCTTTTTCAGTGGATTGATTTGCCTCTTTCCTGTGGTCCTGCAATCACTGGAGCTGATTCAAGGGAAGTGCTCAGGGGGGGGCAAGACCACTCCTTTGGGGTGCAGTGTCCTTTGAGCTCAGGTGCTGAGGTGTTTCTATGGGCAGCTGAAGCAGCCAGCACTGACAGAACACGTTTGTCATTGAGAACTCACAATCTGTGTTAGAACTTGGTTTAATTGCAGTGTGTTGCAGAGATTCTGCTTTCACAGATAAAAAGTTCCCACTGAAAAGAAGCTCTTACACTTGAGCAAAGCCAAGTAAAGCTTTTCCCAGAGCAAGTCACCAGCCCTGGTCCAGGCAAGGGATGAAGAAGGTTCTGTTCTCAAGGCTGTCTTGATCTTTCTGGCATCTTCAGAACCCGTCCTACCAAAATAGCTTGTGTGTTGGTAGGGACAGAAGGTTGGCTTGGGTGATAACACAAGGTTTGCTCCCTGTATCCTTTGCATGTAGCTATCTTGGGGTAGTTGCCATGTGAGGAAAGTAAAAGAGCTCACTTGTGGTTTGTGGGCTTTTTTAGTTCAAATATGCAAAGCACTGCATGTTCATAAAGACATGTTTAGGAGTTTTCCCCACCAGAGATTATAATTTAGTTTGCTGCATTATGTTAATACACCAGAAGAAATGTGAAAGGGGAAAAGATGAACCAGGTCTGACTCCAGTGTTCAAACTGAAAAGCAAGTTGGATTTAATCTGGATCTATCACTTGAATTTTGTTTCCTATTCCCTGAAAGCTTGAGGTGTCGGTTGGCAAATTGCATCCTTCTGAAGGGAATCTTCTGCTCCTGCAAGCAAACAGGTTGTGCACAGCCCAGCTTGCTCCAGTTAGGTCTCTGTTCCCAAGAAGTAATACATATATATCTATTTCTCCAGATCTTTACATATGAACGGAAATGGTATTCCCGAAAGGACCTGGCTCGCCATCGGATCCATGGGGATCCGGATGACACCTCCCACCGCGGGCACCCCCTGTGTAAATTCTGTGATGAGCGGTACCTGGATAATGACGAGTTACTGAAACACCTCAGGAGAGATCATTATTTTTGTCATTTCTGTGACTCCGATGGTGCTCAGGAATACTACAGGTTCGTGCAAGAGCTTATTCCTCTTCCTGCAGCTTAAAATATTGAGGGAAGATTGCTTGGATCTCCTTTGGATTTGGGGGGGAGGAAGTGCTTGGAGACAGAGGGCAGGAACATGAACAGGTTGGCTGCAGTCTCTTCTGTTCCTCAACCCAACAGCAGAGGAATCACTTTCTGTCTGTTCATGTTTTCAAGTTGTCTTTGTTAATGTTAAACATAAAAAGCTGCATTTTGCGGCATGGCAGCAGCTATCTGCAGCTTAGTGTGTTAACTCTAATGCTCCACAATTCAATGCAAACCAGATAGAAGCTTTCTTGTATGAAATACGTCCCTTATGTGCAGCTGGATGCAATGAGTATTGGCCAGTAGGTTCAGGTTAACTTCTGGAATTATGCATTAAGGTCTGTGTTGACTGTACACAAGTGGTGCTAGTTGAAAGCTTGCCTGGGAATAAAGAAAGAACCAACCACCATGACTTGTCTTCACCTTGTTAGAGGGGCCATACAGCATCCGTAGAGTGTGTTGGGAAGGTTGAACTCAGCCTCTTCTCTTCCCAGCGATTACGAATACCTCCGGGAGCACTTCCGTGAGAAGCACTTCCTTTGCGAGGAGGGCCGGTGCAGCACGGAGCAGTTCACCCACGCCTTCCGCACCGAGATAGACTACAAAGCTCACAAAACAGCCTGCCACAGCAAGAACAGGGCAGAGGCCAGGCAGAACCGGCAGATAGACCTGCAGTTCAACTACGCTCCTCGGCACCAGAGGAGGAACGAGGGTGAGTGGGGATGAGGTGGACGGGAACACGTTCATTCTACTGCTTTGAGGGGTTTTCAAGGACATCTGGTGAATGTTTCTGTGCAAAGAGGGTGGGCAAGTCCTGGGACAGCACCCTCAGAGGTTGCAGATGGTCCTTGCAGAGGAACTTGAAGGACCCTTGGCAATCTCATGTAGTGTCAGAGCTGGCCTTGCTTTGAGCAAGGGAATGGACCAGATGACACCAGAGGTCTCTTCCTACCTGAATCATTGCAATTTTTTCCCCTTTTATGGATTTAATGAAGATACATAATTTTAGGAAAATTGCTGACTTCCTTCTCCAGTTTGTAATTATATGAACGACTTCTGTTACATTTAACATAAACTTAGTGATGAACGTAGACCATGAGGCCAGAGTAGCATATCCACTTATGTGTGCAGAGATGAATAGATACATAACTTCTTTGTGGAACTGTATATAGAGAGCTGCATAAAACCAAAATGACTCAAAACTCACCTCACAGGTTACAATAAATCCATATAATGCAAACTGTATTGTAATATGCAGCAATCCTGAAGGCTATACAGACTGCTTACTCATCAGAAAGAAATCAGGATAGACTTGTTTGTACTGGAGTAATTCTGCTTTTTTCAGGTAGGGTGTGATGCCCTGACTAATAACTGAGTTAATGCCCAGATTAATAACTTTTATGCCCAGAGAAATAACTGACAGTGATCAACCATCCCTTCTGTTTAGGTGTTGTAAGTGGAGAGGACTATGAGGAAGTTGACAGGTACAACAGGCAAGGGAGGTCAGCCAGGTTGGGTGGCCGAGGAAGCCAGCAGAACAGAAGAGGCAGCTGGAGATACAAGAGGTGAGTAGCACAGTGTGTCTTTTACTTACCCATTAACAATGTTTGGGTGCACCAGTAGGAAGGGAGTGAGTACAAAATTCAGAGGCCTCCCTACTGAATCATTAGCTGAGAGCAGAACTAGATTTCAGTCCATGCCTGCGTGCTGACTACGTGCTTGGTCCAAGTGGATTTACTTTGTGCTTTGTACAGACTACACATCTAGCCTTCTTTTTGTGGCTGGATCGTTACTGGTGATTTCACTGGTGGAGGAAGTCCATCTCTAACCACTTGTATGTTAGTGTCACATGTGGATCGTGCATGTGTGAAGAGTTCCTGACAAACCGTGTTTCAAAGAATTACTGTGGCCTACAAATACGATTTCATGTTTGAAAATGAATGGGAGAGATGGGTATCCACAGGTACTGCCTCTGAGTTCACCCCAGTTTCTTCTGGCCTGGATTGTTATTAGCACATGTAGAAGGTTATAAATCCAGGGGGTTAGTGCTGCCTGTCTCACCCATTGGTGCTAGGGTTGTTGGAGTGCGTGGGCTTGTTTGAGCCTTCTCAGACCCTGCGCCAGAGCTGACTGGAAAGGTGAGAGCTGGAGTGAAACAAAGCTGCTTGTTGATGCTTAGAGTCTGACCGAGAAAATCTGCCCTGTCCTGCAGGGAGGAGGAAGACAGAGACGTTGCAGCCGCAGTCAGGGCCTCTGTGGCAGCTAAACGGCAAGAAGAGAAAAAACGGGTGGAAGACAAGGAGGACAGCAGCAGTAGAGGCAGAAAGGAGGACGTGAGGGATTCTGAGGTGCTCAGCTCCAAATGTGTGCCAAAGTCTTCAAATGATGCTACAGGTTAGTGTGGAACACCGTGTGCTGCGGGATGGGTCTGGAGATCAGCCTGGTGAAAGCAGGAAATGCCATGCAGGGTTCTCTAAAGCTGGTGGATGTGGATAGAGCTATGCAGAACCTTAAATCCAACAACATGGAATTGTGGTGGAATGTGTCCAAGTGGGCTGGGATTCCTGCAGCAGGTTATACTTGAAGTGGAGCTGGGTAGAAATCTCAGATGCAGTTAATGTCCAACAGTATGTGTGATGTTCCATCCAAACTGATACAGTATGAATTGCCATTTCCTGCTCTAGCACATAAGAACTGATTTATTGTGGTGCTGAAGCTGAGTTTCTGCTTTCTTGAGTACAAGTTACTCCCAGTAAAAGTTTATAACTGATGAAAGCAAACCTTTAACTGGTTTGACCCACGTCCAGTTTGCCCCAAATAGATACAACGCAGTGGTGTTTTGATATTAGTGTTGCTCCAATGCATTTACCACTGGTTTGTTGTTCCTATACCAGGATTTCACTTAAAGATTATATGCCTTAAGTATGGGCTCTGTGCTCTGTGGTTAATGGTGCAGCTCAGCTGGGGATAACAGGCAAGGTTGTCTCTGCCAGTGGCCCGTCCAACCTCTTCTGTGTGCGTGTTACGAGTCCACAGCATGGGATTTGGATTCTAAGGCAAATCTAAATGGGAATGGGTTATGTTTTGATACAAAATGACTGTCCAGGAGCTAATTGCTGAGCAGCTTGGGCATCTGTGCAGCAGAGGTGCGATGGACTGCTCCAAGGAGCAGCTTTCCAAACAAAGGAGCATTGGCATCCATCAGATGGAGCACTGAGGCTCTGATGAACATCCTGACCCTATGCAGGCAGCTGAGTGCTGACTGCTGGCAGAGATGAGGAGCCAGGAGTGCTGGGGCATTGGCTTCTTGGTCTGTAGAAGGTTCCCTCACAAAGTACTTGGTTGATATGAACCCTTTGCTCATGTTAAGTAGCATGAAAGCTGCAGCCAGGACAGGGTGACATAATGGTGAATGCACTTAATTGAAGGAAGTGGTGATGCACGGATTGAAATTGTTCCTTTGGAATGTCACCATTAATGACATCACCAGCTGCTGAAAATAGGACTTGTTAATGCTGCTGTCATGTTCATTGATAGCCTCCGCTCCAAAGTGAATGGGTTTGAGTTCAAAATGTCTCTTTGCTCTTTTTGTTCCTGTTCCAAAAGAAGCAGCTGCTAATGGTGCTTTAAGCCGGGATGACTTTCCAGCCATCGGTTCAGCAGCGGGACCTCTACAAGGGTAAGTTTGGGCAAGGCTGCAGCCAGGAGAAAGCAGACTTAGAAACTTCCTGGTGTTGAGCACTTCTGGAGAGAGTAATTGTACACATCACTTAAACCACAAATGCTTCCCCCCTGCCCTGGTCCCCTTCTGCCTCAAGCTGTTCTGTGCTGGTCACCCACATGAATGCCAGCAGTTGTTGCTTGATCCTTTGGTGGTGGGAAGTTCTCCATGTTCTCCATTCCAGCCATTGTAACGCTGTAGCTTATCTTGAAGGAGTTGAGAGTCCTCACCTTCTGAAAGGGGTGATGATTAGAGCAGTGTCTCTGCAGGATGTGGCAGCTCAATTGCGCCTGTGTGTACAGCAGTGTGGTCAGGGTGAGGGGTGCTGTCATGGTCCTGGTGACCCAGCAAGAGGACACCCATTCCAGACACTGTTCAAACATAAGCCTGAGCACATTTGCATCCTGTAACACTGGGTCAGTTGTGCCCCCCCTCAGTGATAGAGGAAGGGTGCAGAGGTCTGGAGCTGCCTGTCGGAGTGGTGCTGTCTCTGCAGCACTGGTGTAACAAGACGTGCTTTTCCTCTCTTACAGCTCTTCCCAGCCAGCAGTGGTTAAGCTTAAAGAGGAAGATTTCCCAAGCTTGTCATCCTCTGCAGCACCCACTATCTCTTCTGGGATGTCTTTGACCTATACAACGGCTGCAAAGAAAACGGCTTTCCAAGAGGAGGATTTTCCAGCTCTGGTGTCCAAAATGAGGCCTAACAATAAAACAGTAACTAACATTACATCTGCGTGGAACAATGGTTCTAGTAAGAGTGTGGTCAAAGCCATTAGTAACCCCTGTGTAAGTCAGATAGTCAAAAAACCCTCCTCCTCCTTGAACAGCACTAAAGGAAGTAAGAAAAGCAATAAACTCTCACAGTCAGATGATGAAGACAGCGGTAGTGGCCTGACAACCCAGGAGATCAGAAACACACCAACCATGTTTGACGTGTCATCCCTGCTGGCAGCTTCTACCTCGCAAACCTTTACAAAAGTGAGCAAGAAGAAGAAGGTGGGGGTTGAGAAGCAGAGCCCATCGTCCCCACGCCTGTCACAGGAGACAGCCTTCCCCAGGGCATCCACTGAAAAGCTGCCAGAAGCAGAGCAGACCTCAAGTGCATCGTCCTCTGCTCTTCACAACCCTGACAGACCCACAGCCGTTGTGAATGGTCACTCAGAGAAGCCGTTAGTGGTCTGTAGTACACCCAAAGAGCCCCCTGGCCTTAAAAAGCCCACAGTGACTAACAAATGCCCTTTACCTCAGGAAGACTTCCCAGCTCTTGGGAGCTCAGGATCAGCCAGAATGCCCCCACCACCAGGTAAGCGCTCCAGAGCATGGTGAGCTTTGGTTGGAGGTAGCTGAGAGAAGCGTGGGATGTGGATGAGATACAAACTGTTCCTCCTGGCTCTGTGTGAGGAGCAGCTCTGCCACCGTGTCTGGATCAGGCTTTGAAGTCAAAAAGGCAGCCTGGGGGACGTAGAAGAGCTTGAATGTCCTCTCTGAATCATAGTTGAAGCAGTGGCAATGGTGGGAGACTCTGAGGTGTCTGCTGTCTGGGAGTGCTCACACATGAGCAGCCTTTACCTGTCACTGCTTTCTGAGTCATGACAGACACATCTGTGCTGCTCTGCTTCACCAGCGAGGTTGGAAGCCCCTGCAGGCAAAGGGCATCTCAGTGCCTGTGACCAGTGCCTGCTGGCACTTGTCACTTGGCTTCCTTGGTCACTTTCCTTCTGTGCTTGCAGAGATTTAATGCCCTTGCTTTTAGCAGTGCTATAATCATGTAGAGCTGGAGTAACACAGCATCAAACGTGACTTTTACAATGGCTGTGATGAAAGCAGCCCATCAGGAGATGCTGCGTAGCCATTTTGCCTGTGCTGCTCTGCAGATACTGCTACAGCACACGCTGCCTCGTGCTGGGGTGACTTCTGGAGTCACTTCACTAATGCAAAAGTGCTTTTCATTGTGAGTTTGGGCGTTTTGATATTATTTTCTATTGAAAATCTAGATTAATAATTAAAGCACTTTCCCTGTAGAGTAACAGGCACTGCGCACTGCTCCTTGACCTGGCTGTTAAGGCAGCAGATTTCCACCTCTACTTCTCAGGTTTCTTCCAATAGAGATGCCTGCAGGGCTTAGTCATTCTGGAGAGTGCACCAGCCCACTGGAGGTGATTGTAGATGGTGGTGCTCTAACTTCTTGCCCCTTCTCTGCTTTCATTTAGGCTTTAACACTGTGGTGCTATTAAAGAATCCTCCTCCACCTCCGGGACTGTCGGTGCCTGTTAGTAAACCCCCTCCAGGTTTTGCTGTTATTCCATCCACCAACATCACTGAACCTGTCACTACGTCTTTGAAAGAGTAAGTAGAAGTCCTTTGGGATAGAGTTACTTTCCACATTACATCTCTGTTCTGTTCTGTGGGCTTCAAACAACGCATGAAACACTCTGAGGGGGTTATTCAAAGCAGGTCCTGACACAGGCCAAGGCTTCCTGATTCCCATTGGGAGTCCTGTGGCTGCTGGGGGCTGGATTCAGGAGAGCTGTGGAAAAGGAAGCACGGGCATTGTGTGGAGGCAGATCTGAGGAGATGAAAACCTGCACAAAGGGGCAGCTCAGACCTGAGTCCCTTCTAGATTTGAGTATCTGCAGCTTCAGGATATTTCTGAGCCTTTCCAGTGATTGTGTCTGAGGCCCAGGAGTGAGGAGCTGCAGCCCATTCTCCTTAGTGACCCCTAAATACCTTCATTGTTCTGAGCTTTCCATGAGTTGGTGTCTGCTGGGGTAGAGAGATGAGTTCATAGGAAAAGGGATGGGGAAGATTGGTGTGACTTTAATCGAGAGATCTGCATTGATCTGTTTGGGTTTATTCATGGTGCAGTCTTTGTTGCTCACGTCTTTTAGTGACCCTCACTTACAAAGCTGCTACTCAAAGCTGTGTTAAACTTGCATTTGCAATACTCTCTCCAGGCAGAGCTGGAATCTGATACAGTAATCCCACAGGATGCATTTCATTGTCCTGTTAAGGCAGCTTTGTGCTGCCAACAGCAATTGCACGTGTAGTTGGGTGGAGAAAAGGGATGCGTCTTCTGGAAGAGAACAGCCATGTAATAGATACCTTGTGTATGTGCTTGGAGCAATCTGCTCTAGTGGAGGCTGTCCCTGCCCATGACAGGGGCCTGGAACTGGATGAGCTTTACGCTCCCTTTCAACGCAAACCAGTCTGGGATCTTGTGAACCTGTATTACGTTCTATATCTTTGTACGACACGAAGCAATGTCAGAGTCACTTCTGGTCTTCCCAACTCCAGGCCAAAATCCTGTCATGGGTCATACCTGATACCTGAAAACTTCCAGCAGAGGAACATCCAGCTCATCCAATCCATTAAGGAATTCCTGCAGAGCGATGAGTCCAAGTTCAATAAGTTTAAAACTCACTCGGGGCAGTTCAGGCAGGTGAGTGAGCAGGAGCCCCCGGGGGCTGGGACCTTCCTCTGTGCAAGGAGTGAATCCCACTGGGGCCTTCATACATCCGTGGCTTTGGTTTTCCTGTCCTCTCATTAATCCAGCTCTGTTTCCACCCAAGGGTCTCATTTCTGCAGCCCAGTATTACAGAAGTTGCCGGGAGCTGCTTGGGGAGAACTTCAGGAAGATCTTTAAGGAGCTGCTGGTGTTGCTGCCGGACACGGCGAAGCAGCAGGAGCTGCTCTCTGCTCACAACGACTTCAGACTCAAAGAGAAACAAAGCTCCAGCAAACCCAAAAAGAACAAAAGGAATGTTTGGCAAACGGACTCCAACGCCGAGCTCGACTGCTCCATCTGCCCGACGTGTCAGCAAGTGCTGACCCAGCAGGACGTTGGCACCCATAACGCTTTGCATATGGAGGATGAGGAGTTCCCATCCTTAGAAGCCATCAGCAGGATCGTCAGTTAGCTTTCCCGGTGACCAATAAAGCAGGCTCTGTCTGTGGAGGTGTGCTCCTTGGGATGAGGTTTGGCAGCGTAGCGCGGCCGAGAGCCGGTGCTGGATTAGTCACACGCAGGGAAACCACCGCTGGAGAGCCCTCGGTGTGCTCCACAAATGCAAAGGGATCACTGGACTGCGCCGGAGCTGATGAGCAGCCAAAGTCTGAGCTTCCAAAATGCCTGGGTAGAATTAGGCTCCAAGCGCCGGGTGGGCAGGGAAGGGCCACCTTCCTCCTGTAACATGCAATAGCTGGGAAAATACTCTCTGATCTGAAGACTGGGCAGGGGACACAGTAGGGGAATGAGCATCTGGTTTGGGGGTTTTCTTTCTTTCTTTGGGGGCTCTGGGGGAAGATGATGAATCACTGAAATAACAGACACAAAAGTGGCTTCCTTTATCATATCCTTTTCTTCTTGTGCTGCTTGTGTGACCACAAGGATCACAGCAGGCAGGGGCACAGAGGGCAGAAGAGATGCTTCTCGCTGGTGATAAGACCACAACAGCCACGGAACAGCAGGAGCAAAACATTCCTGGCTGAAACCAGAATCCATTCTGCTGCTTGAAGAATGGAACTGATCAAGTGCTGAGCTGAAGGGGAAGACCTGAAGTTGTCTCTGCCCTTTTACCTACCCTGTTCTTTACAGAATCTTCTTTTGTAGCACTGCATGTAGAGTATTGCTGAGGTTTTACCTCCTGTAAAGCACTTCACAGTGATTTTATTTAATTACTGCCATGTTCCTCATTTCTTGCCTGTATTAATGGTGGGAGCTCCAGACCACAGCGCGTTGGGCCATTAAATGCTGCTGATCACTCACCGTGTTCATCTGCAGTGCCTTGAAGTGCATTTCTCTGGTTCCAGTGCTCTGTGCTACCCAAGGATCATTTGTCCAGCTTGGCCCTGCCTTGGTGCCACTGCTCTGGAGCAGCCTTGCTTTCATTGCTCAGCATCCCTTAATCCCACCACTCACAGCCAAGAGGGGAATCTCTTCATGCTCTGAAGTTCCAACTCCAGCAGCAGCGGGTGCCGGGAGCCCTCCCTCCGTAGCTGTACCTCAGTGTCTGCCTCTGTCCTGTCCCTCCAGACCAGGTTTAGTTCTTTATAACACGTAGGAATAAAGATGAGATTAATTTATGAAAGTTCTAGTGACAAAACACTGCTTTTCTTAAGGATCGTTTCTATGACATTGAGCTTGGAGCATTCCAAGAGCTACACGAGGTTCTCCTTGCCTTATCCTTGTTCTTTTTTGCTTGCTGCGAAGTGCTTTTGGTTTCTTTCCTGGATAATTTCAGACTGTTTTGGATACCTGCATGTGCTGCATTCAGCGCACAGGGGCCCTGAAATGGGCTGGGGAGGGTTCTTTGGCTGCATGAGACGCATGAGTGTGTGACAGGAGCTCTGCTCCCATTGCTTCCTTCACTTTGGGAAGTTCAGGGGAGCTTCTCTCACCCTCTTCCCTTGCTTTCCAATTCATTTCCTTATCAGCAGCCACTATTCCCCCTTGGCTGTACCTTTCCTTGAGGATCAAGCTCCACTTCCCTTGCTCCTTGTGCTCACCTGATGAAATAAAAGATGACCACAGGTTTTTTTCCAGGCCGCTTCGATTGGGTTTTAAAGTCTTTATTGAAAATAAGTTGCAGTGGGTACACGGACACTGGAAATCCATCATCACAGCTTGTTCCCCCAAAAGATAGCTTTATATATATATAATATATACAAAAGTTGTAAACATTTGTAACTTGGTTCCATACACTTGATACTACACCGCACATAAGGTTCGTGACAAATGCGCCTCCTGGAAGCGGTCTGCTCATAACAGAGGTATCTGCAACCCCAGCCTGACATCGGCAAACCCCATTTGGCATCGGTCTGATAGGAAGACTCTTGAGGAAGGAGAGGTGTAAAGGCCTCTTGCAGCTAAGGACCAGCAGCTGAACGTGGGGTTCAGGTTGATGCAGTGAGGGCTGATCCTGAGCCTCACTAAGGGTGGGAAGGGGGTGTTCTGTCACACACAGGTTCAGCTGCTGCCTAGAGGAGCACAAGGAAGGAGCAGGAGCAGCCCCGGGTGCTCTCCCATCATAGTTTGGGAAAGCAAAGGCTGGAAGGAAGCCTACAAATGCCTACAGGAGCTTTTCCTGAGGGAAAGACTGAGCCCACCACAGTCATGATGTGATTTCCTAAGGACTGGACCATGGCAGCGCTTGGCTTAGTGTTGTTTAAGTGACCTTGTAGCCATGGAGGGCTGGCTGCAGAGGGAGGAGGCTGTGAATCCTCCCGTAAGGAATTGCTGGTCAACAGAAATGGAAAGGAAATGCTGGAATCATCACTGAGCTGATGAGGAGCTCATCCTGCAGTGGGTGCAGGTGCTGAAAGCCCAATGGCCTGTAGGCAGGACAGCAAGGAGGGTCTGCTCAAGCTGCATGATACAGAACCATCTAATGCAGGTGCTAAGTTCTCAGTCAAGCAAAGCTTCCACCTGGGTAGGAATGGCTGAAAATGTTGGGAAAATTCCAATGCTTTCAAAGCTCTTACTATGCTTCAAATAAATGCACAAAGCCCGTGTTGGGTTAACTTTGGGGCTGGGGAATTGCGTTGTCACACTCCCAGCATGAGGCCATTTGAAGCCCCATCTCCAGGGGAGGTCCAGGCTGGTTTGAACTCTGCTCCTGACGCCCAAGCTCAGCACCAGGCAGCTGAGAGCAGCACAGCCCTGCCCTGGCAAGCTGGAGAGCTCCAGCAGAGCCAAGGGGCCACGGGACAGCATAGCCCTGGTGTCCTTTCAGGCCATGGTGTGGATGGTGACAAGGCAGGCAGTGCTGCTGTACCAATGCAAGTGGGCAGGGGGGTAAAGAAAGGGGAGAGGGAAGTGCAGAGATTGATGTTACACATACTTGTACCTCAGATAACGCACCACAGTTATCACAGCGATGGGCCCAGCTCTACCTGTAAGGTTGTACCTGTGCACACCGGTCTGCCTGACAGGTCACAACACGCCGCTGGGTGACAGCAACACCCAGCACGGCAGGCGTGGATGCTGGGGGAACTCATGGAGAGCCCAGCAGGAGGATTCCATGCGAGGGGTGTGCTGTGGTACCACAGTGATGATGGCTTGTGCGGTCCTGCCTGGCTGAGAGCTTCAACGGGCTGATGGTGGAAAACACACCAGCTGTGGGCTGCCTGCCTGTACCTGCTGCCTGCAGAGCAGCCTGATCCTTCCCATATACCTCGCTGCAATGCTGTCCCCTCCCTCAATGGGGACTGACGGTTTGGAGGGTGAAGCTTCCTCAAGGCGCCTGTTGATGTGGTTGGACACGTTATTCCCAGCTCCCATTTAATCAAGGAGTAATCCTGCCTTCCTGCTGCGCTTGGATGCTCAAACCCCTTCCTCCTTCTCCTCATCTTCTTCTCCTGCCAGCAAAACACATCCAGGTCCTCACTGCCACTTACGGGTGATTGAACACTGCCTTTTGGGAGCTGTGATTGCTGCTGACCGCAGACACCTCGTCCTGCTGGACTCGTCCCGTGTCCCCGCTGCTGCTCCCAAGGTCAGTGATGGCACAAGAGCGTTCACGGGGGGGGGGGGGGGGGGGTGTCCCTTCTGGTCCCCACCGGCAGAGGATGGGAGCAGGGAGGGGGGAAAGAAAGGCAACGCAGGCCTCGGTGCGTACATTCAGAGCTTGTAATATTGAGCATGGGTACACCAGGGGGCAGGAGGCATCCCGCCCTCAGACAGAGCTTTAGTGGGTTACGGTTACAAGGAAACTCTGGAACAGGTATATAGTTAGAAAAGTACAATGTACCGAACAGACATTACCTCACGTACAATCAATTTAAACACTTAAATTGATTCTATTGTTGCTAAAATATTAACACAAGTTACTGGTTGTGCTGCTAAAACGTCAGTGTTCCCTCTAAGGAAAATATTGCTACGGTTCTACCGTACCCTGTATTAAACCCCTTTGCCTCTCTCCATCTCCCAGCAAATCTGACTCTAGAAACATCCAAAGGGTCCAGTTTAGACCCTTATTTAGGGTTATATTTAGGGTCCAATATATTTAGGGTTATAGAATATTGGGTTTTGGGTGTCCCTGGTCTGCTTCATGCAAGGATCTGGCACCGGTCACCTCTTGCCCCTTGCATGAGCCAAGCAAGGGACACCTCTGATAAAGCAGAGCAGCATCTCTTGCTCACACTCCTGCCTCTGCCCAATGCACCCCAATAGCTTTTGGGCCTCCAAGGGGGTGCAAAGCTTCTCCATAGGGGAAGGCACCTCCTCTGCTGTCACTGGGGGGAAAGCCCATGGTGGGGACCGCTGCAGGACACAAGGTCCTGGTGCCACCACACATGGGGAGGCTGCAGCAGTGCGGGAGGAGGATCCAGGTTGGGAAATGCTGCCTGGAAAACCCCGGTGCGCCTCCGGTGCCATCAGGGAGGAGCTCAGCACCAGCCTGGCTGGAAATGCACATTTAACCCGGCCTGAACAGTGCTCAAGGAACGCACTTGGTCACTGACGATGACCCCTCGTGATGGAGTCGCTGTTGTTACTGGATGCAGCAGAAAGGAGCTGTGCTGATGATGACCAAAAACCTGCTGCAGGCAGAGCTGGGGCCGGTGGTCACCCGCTCAGGAAGCAGCACACGACTCCTGCCCTCCTCTAGGCATGGGGCTGGGATTCAAGTCTCAGCTCCTCTGCTCAGTCCTTAGTGACAAACAGCCACCAGTGAGGCAGGGAGAGCAGGCAGGGAGCTGACAGGGACCTATTGGGGTTTACACACTTCTGCCAAGGCAGGAATTTCGCAGCTGAATCCAAACCTGAGCCTCTTTCCTGGGAGCTTTTCATTCCCTCTTCTCCCCCTGCTTTCAAACATGGGGTCCCCTCACAATGAACTTCAACAGCCTCTAAAGCCTTTCCAGTTCTCCTGAATTCCTCATTTCCGGAGACAAGGGCACAAGGAACATTCCCACCTGAGGTTCTGCTGCAGCTGACGACAAACAGTGCCTGCTCCCCGTCTAGAAACACAAGTTCAAGACTGCTCCTGACTGCACTGGGCTTTGAACTGCTGAGGCCTTTGTGCTGGCAGCTCTGGGTCTGAGCACAGTAAGTGCTCTGCGTTGCCGACCAGAAGCCATTAGTACATCTACAGAGTGTCCCAGTCCCTCGGGGAAGAAGTGGAACTGCAGCACGCAGCTATTTGCTGCTGATAAAAGCCTATTCCTAGCAAGCAGCCGCCTATTCCTAGCAAGCAGCCACCTATTGCTGAGCTGGTTTCCAGCTTCCAACAGTCGCTTTTCACATCCTCAACCAGAGCCCTGTTGAAGCACAGAAGCAAATGGGATGTTCCCCATAACCCCAGCCTGCCATGTGCCACCGGCATCCTAAGCTAAGGGTGAACCACTTGCGTGGAGATGATTTTGTACAGCAACTATATACAAATGAAAGGACCACAGACACCACTCATCTCTCTTTGTGGGTTTGGCCCTCGCCATGGAACGCGTACAGGAGAGCTCTGCGGTGGGAGCAGCATGGAGCTGACCCCCCCTTCACCACCACAAGGTTCTGTGTTAGCTCTGGAAGAACGAGATAAGTAACAGCTCCTCAGCTACTGTGTTGGACAGGAGAAGGTGTCCCAGGCACAGCCCGGTGCCAAGCCTCAGGCAGAGATTTCCTCATCGCTCGCCACATGGAGGTGATGCGGTAGCAACCAACCTTCCTTCCTTCCTTCTGACTTAGAGGGAACACTGCTTTTATAAAACCCTTGGACAGGTAAGACAAGAACCAATACCACTGTACAGAATCCACTGCACAACTAGCTAATAGTAAGGAACCCAGCACTGACTTGCCACATGAAGGAAATGGGACTGAATACATTTGCAATCGACCGGCTCAGGGTACGGCACCGCAGGACTCGCCCCTCAGTACGCTGGCACTTGGTAACCTTTCGGGTTGGTGTCTAAGGTCTCGGTGAAGGGGGGGCTCTGGTAGGTGTCTGTGCTCTCCACGCCGCTGCCGCTGGGGTAGCCAGGGTAGGGAGCGCTGGGCTCGGCGCCGAACTGATCCGTGGCAAAGAGCGACATGTCGGTCCCCAGGCGGTACCGCTGCAGCGCCTTCACCGCCAGCGCCACCTGCAGCAATGGGCGAGGGTTAGGGGCGATGGAGCCCGTGTCCACCAGGGTCCTGCGTCTCACAGGACCCCACATTCCCCACCAGAACCCCACATTCCCTCCCAGGATCCTGCATCCTCCAGGATCCTGCATCCCCCTGGACCCTCCATCCCCCAGGATCCTGCATCCCTGGGGACCCTGTATCCTCCAGGATCTTGCATCTTCCTGGACCCTGCATCCCCCAGGATCCTGCATCCCCCCGGACCCTGTATCCTCCAGGACACTGCATCCCCTCCCAGGGATGCTGCATCCTGCAGGACCACACATTCTGGGGAGACCTTATTGCAGCCTTTCAGTTCTTAAAAGGGGCCTATAAGAAAGATGGGGAAAGACTT